>NW_028317975.1:6277500-6630635 GCF_062004578.1 Staurois parvus
GGAAGAATATATTAAGAATGTATTTTTAAAATATATTTAAAACATATTTTTCTTCCATGTGGGCTCCTTGTGAAGAGAAACATTTTTCTAGACAACTGTGCCACTGCCAAAAACATTCCTGGAATTTGTTTTCTGGAACACTGCGCAGTATCTTTGTTGCGGTGCACTAGATGTCCGAGATGTCATCAAATCTGTGTCCTTTTAAGGCATTTTTTTAAAAATTGCAGGATGCTAAGTCAGGGGAATGAGGTGGTTGGTCAAGTTTCAGAATTAATTTCTGGGCCAGGAACTCGAACACTTAATGCATTGGTGCAGGAGCATTGTCATGGTGGACAATCCACTTGTCAGGCCAGAGTTCTGGTCTTTTCCTCCAAACAGATTCCTGTAGCCTTTTTATTTTCCACATTTACGTCCATCCTTTGAGCTTTTGCCTGCCAACTTCTTCTGTCATCGTAGACATCTCCCACATGGAAGAAAAATATATTTTAAAAATATTCTTCCCAAGTATATTGCCATATATTTGAAATGCTACAATTTTGGCCATATTCAATATATTAAAAAAAATAAATATTCACACACGCACACGCACACGCACACATATATATATATTATACAGTGCATTTGAAATGTATTTTGAAAAATATTTTTCAAAATACGCAGAATTTTGCAAAATATGCAGTATACATTTATAGATGTGTATCTATCTATATATTTTATTAAAAATATATTTTTAATAAAAACACTTTTCAACATGCAATATGTAGATAGATGTCTATCTATCTATCTATCTATCTATCTATCTATCTATCTATCTATATACTGCATGTTGAAAAGCGTTTTTATTAAAAAATAAATGAAAAATATTTTTAAAAATTTCAAATGCACTGTATACAGTGTGTGTATGTATGTGTGTATATATATGGAATGCATTTACAAATATATGTAAAAATGTATGTTAAAATTACTTTTTTATATGTTAATAAAAATCTGAATATATATATGAAAAATATATATTTTAAAAAAAATATATTTTTTTAAATATATTCTTCAGATATTTGTAAATGCAATCCAAAAATGTAGATGTGTATTTTTTTTTAAGACATGCAGTATATTTTAAATGTATTTTAAAAAATATTTTTCATATTTTTTATTAAAAATGCTTTTCAACATGCAGTGTACATTTATAGATGTGTATCTTTCTATACATATACTGCATGTTGAAAAGCGTTTTTATTAAAAAAAATATGCAAAATATCTTTAAAAATAAATTTCAAATATACTGTATGTCTTTAAAAATACAAATCTCCATTTTTAGAATGCATTGACAAATATATGTAAAAATATATATGTTAAAATGACTTTTTTATATGTTAACAAAAATCTGAAGAATATATTTAATAAAAATATATATTTTTAAAAATATATATTTTTTTAATATATTATTCAGATATTTGTAAATGCATCTCAAAAACGTAGATTTGTATTTTTTTAAAGACATACAGTATATTTGAAATGTATTTTTAAAAATATTTTTCATATATTTTGTAATAAAAATGCATTTCAACATGCAGTGTGTGTATATACTGTATATATACGTATATATATATATATATATTTTTTTTTTTTTTTTTTTAAATATATTGAATATGGCCAAAATTGTAGCATTTCAAATATACAGCAATGTATTTGGGAAGAGTATTTTAAAAACATATTTCTAATATATTTTCTTCCATGTGGGCTACCCACCCATACTTAAACCGCCTATGCCATTCAGAAACACTGGATTTCTTCATGGAATGTTCACCATACGCCTGTTGTAACAGAGATAAAGTCTCACCCCCACTTTTTCCAATTCTCACGATAGTTGCAAGGGGGGTTGATGAAGAAATAAAGCTGGATATAATAAACGGCACACATTCAGGTTGTCATCGACCTATTTATTAATAGTATACAGGATTTATATGGTGCCAACAGTTTGCAGCACTTTACAAAGTAGAGAGAGATGGTACAATACAATTCATGACAAGAGGGTCAGGAGAACCTTGATGGTGAGGGCTTACAATCTAAAAGGGAAAGGATACAAAAAGTAAAACATGTATGGTGATATGCGAATGGAGAAAGTAATATTTCAGTTGTTCGATGGAGTTTTCAGGGATCGATAAAGGCATATGGGGTAGGAGATAGCTGGACCGATTGGTGAGAGAGGTGGGGGACACTGAACGGTTGGTAAGGTGGACGACTCTGGCAGTATCAATTATTATCAACTGAAGTAGGAATAACCTGTGTAGAAGTGGGCCTACGAGGAGGGAGTTGGATTGGATAAAGGCAAATGGAGTAGGAGATATCTGGACAGATTGGGGTAGGGAGTTCCAATGGATTGGGGAGACTCCGGAGAAGTCCTGGAGGCGAGCATGGGAGGGGGTGTTGTGGGAAATAGAAATCAGGAGGAGCAAAGAGCATTAGTTTGGGTAAGGTTCAGGGGCAGACTGACAACTCATGGGGCAATAGGAAATCATGGGGCCCCTGTGTCCTTGCCCACACTCAAACCACACCTAAAAAAGCCTATGAAAGGTACCAGGGGCATCTCATGGGGCCCCCACTAACCCCAGGCCCTTGGACAGTGCCCAAGTGGCTAAATGGTCAGTCCGCCCCTGGTAAGGTTTTAAGATGAGGTTGGTGATGTAGCTCAAGGAAGAGTTGTGGATGGCATAGCAGGTTGTTAGTATTTTGAAAATGTTTCATTGGGCGAGCAGAAGTCATTGGAGGAATTGGCAGTCATTGGAGGAATTGGCAGACAGAGGTGGGAGACACTGAACGGTTGGTAAGGTGGACGACTCTGGCGGTATCATTCATTATGGACTGAAGTAGGAATAACCTGTGTAGAAGTGGGCCTATGAGGAGGGAGTTGGATCGGATAAAGGCATATGGAGTAGGAGATAGCTGGACAGATTGGGGTAGGGAGTCCCAGTGGATAGGGGCGACTCTGGAGAAGTCCTGAAGGCGAGCATGGGAGGGGGTGTTGAGGGAGCTAGAAATCAAGAGGAGCAAAGAGCATTCGTTTGGGTAAGTAGGAATAACCTGTGTAGAAGTGGGCCTACGAGGAGGAAGTTGGATCGGATAAAGGCATACCCATACGGAAGAAGAATATTTTTGAAATATATTTTTAAAATATTCTTCCCAAATATATTGGCATATATTTGAAATGCTACAATATTCAATATATTTCAAAACAGATTGGGGTATTGAGTTCCAGTGGATGGGGGAAACTCTGGAGAAGTCCTGGAGGCGAGCATTGGAGAGGGTGTTGAGGGAGCCAGAAATCAGGAGTACTGTGTACCTATCCTGCTGGTTTCGGTGTGAGCCTTTCCACTGCTATAGCAACTGATCTTCAAGCCTGACCCCTGATCGTGACACCCACATCCAATCTCTGTCCAAATCTTGCACCCTCAACTCCCCAATATGTCATGTGTCCCTTCTTAACCAATGACACCATCAATCTACTAATGCATTTCCTTGTTGTCTCTCACTTCTACTACTGCAACTCCCTCCTCATTGGCCTACCTCTACACAGGCTATCCCTACGTCACTCTATGGTGAATGATGCCACCACAGTCATCCACCTTACCAACCATTCAGTGTCCTCCACCTCTCTCTGCCAATTCCTCCAATGACTGCCAATTCCTCCAATGACTGCCAATTCCTCCGATGACTTCCAATTCCTCCAATGACTGCCAATTCCTCCAATGACTGCCAATTCCTCCAATGACTTCCAATTCCTCCAATGACTGCCAATGCCTCCAATGACTTCCAATTCCTCCAATGGAAATAATGGTGATAAATAGTAAGCGCTCATAAAAAAATGCAAGCAGCTGAACATATAGGAAAACACATAAAAAGTCCCAAAATACATAAACAGAAGAAATGCAGCGCTCTTAAAATGATATTAGAAATAATAATAAACACAGTCCAGTAAAACAACAGTGTTCCTTGTTTCCCAGTGTAAATGGTAGAATTTTGCACTAACCAGAACGCGCATGGGTAATGCGCATATGTGTATATATCCTGAAGATCCTTTCTCCACTGATGGCTGGTCAGGTATATGGCTTGGAAAAATGGACATCCTACGCCCTCATGTGGTGGGAAATGATCCAGCAGGTCAGAGCAATGACGATCCAGATGAGCCTCCACAAGGAACTGGCACAGGATTCCCAAGGGCTACAAGGATGGAAAAGCTCCTCACAGGAGACACAGGGGAGCACTCATAGTGTAGTAATTTAAAACTTTATTTGAAAGCAGCATAGGTGCAGAATACAGGAGAATAGCCAAGTATGGGCAAACACACTGACCCTATTGGATGTCAAAATGGCCGCCGGGCCTCCTCGTGGCACCGGCGGCTTGATGTCAACGGTGTCCTAGGGTCCCACCTAATTCCTCCAATGACTTCCAATTCCTCCAATGACTTCCAATTCCTCCAATGACTGCCAATTCCTCCAATGACTGCCAATTCCTCCAATGACTTCCAATTCCTCCAATGACTTCCAATTCCTCCAATGACTTCCAATTTCTCCAATGACTTCCAATTCCTCCAATGACTGCCAATTCCTCCAATGACTTCCAATGCCTCCAATGACTGCCAATTCCTCCAATGACTGCCAATTCCTCCAATGACTGCCAATGCCTCCAATGACTTCCAATTCCTCCAATGACTTCCAATTCCTCCAATGACTTCCAATTCCTCCAATGACTGCCAATTCCTCCAATGACTTCCAATGCCTCCAATGACTTCCAATGCCTCCAATGACTGCCAATTCCTCCAATGACTACCAATTCCTCCAATGACTTCCAATTCCTCCAATGACTTCCAATTCCTCCAATGACTGCCAATTCCTCCAATGACTTCCAATTCCTCCAATGTCTTACAATGCATCCAATGACTGCCAATTCCTCCAATGACTGCCAATTGCTCCAATGACTTCCAATTCCTCCAATGACTTCCAATTCCTCCAATGACTTCCAATGCATCCAATGACTGCCAATTCCTCCAATGACTGCCAATTCCTCCAATGACTTCTGCTCGCCCAATGAAAAATTTTCAAAATGCTACCAACATGCTACGCCATCCACAACTCTTCCTTGAGCTACATCACCGACCTCATCTTAAAATCTCACAAACTAATGATCTTTTCTCCTCCCACGGAGACAGGTCACCTTGGCAGAGGAGTGGGCTCACCTGAGGTGCGGAGTACTAACCAGTGTTCACCAGAGCTCCTGATGGTGGAGATGGATTTTGCTGCGTATTAGCACCAGGTCATGGTCCTCAGGATCACCCCACCAGGATAGGAGCAAGCGGAGGTCCAGTAGCGTATAAGCAGGTAAGGATCAAACAAATGCGTGGTCAGTAAACAAGCCAAGGTCGGTAATGAGAAGTCGCAGGTTGGGATCAGGCAGAAGCATAATCAAGAACAAGCCAAGGGTCAACAACGAGTGATAGCAAAATATGGATGACAGCAGAGAAGGCAAGGAGCGAGATACTGGCTGGAGAGCACAATAATCTGGCAAACAGGAAGTGCAGAGGCATGGCTTATATCAGGAAGTTCATGGGAGGAGCAAGGGGTTCAAGGTTCATGACAAACAAGATCAAGGTAGGATCATGCAAATAATTGTCAAGGGAGCTGTCCAGCATTCCAGGTGACTCAGCAAGAAAAAACATTTCCACTCACCGCAGAAGGCCCAGGTTCTGACAGTGGGGCTGTAAAGAGAGGTTAAAGTCCGGGATTACACCTGGCACCCCGGCATGAGGGGAGGGAAGGATGGTTGTGCTATTGATCCTGATGGAGAATGATGTTTGGGTCAACGGCCCCTTGAAGATGCCTGACGCCACATGTGCTCTGTGCCTTGATTGTCCTGAAGCCTCCTGAGATGCATTGCTTGAGTATACCAGGAGGCTTTGGGAAGCTGGAGATATAATTTCTAGGTGTGTATATATGTATTATGTGTGCTTATAGTTGTTTATATGTATGTATATGTATCCTTTCACATATTTCATTACTTTTATTTGGATGCACGTTCATTTGGGCACATCATGCACCTTACACGTGCATATTCACGTGCACACACATCTTCAATACCATCTCTCTTTTCCCTTTGGGATTTTCCTTTCTTATTCTCTTTTTTTTTTTTTGATGCTTTCCTTTTGTTTTGTGGTGCGTTGTTTTTCGATGCGGTACTTTTGGTATATATATATATATTTATATATATATATATATATATATATATATATAAATTTCTGCCGTTTTTATATAACTCGGTCTGAATATGTATGGTTTTTTTGTGATTTTATCCCAAGTAGACATGTGCTTTGTGGTTTTTTCAATGCGTTTTTTGCATATATCTATATTTAAATTTTGATTATTTACAAATGTCTTCTTGGGATATATTACAATCTATCAGACTATCACCTACTCTACTTACCTTTAGGAGATCATTGAAAACCTAATTCTTCAGGGAAGCCTATCTTGCTCTCTGCTAATACTGGAATCCTCTACTCTTCCAACCACTCCATCCCCCACAGTTATTACCTATTGTACCATTCACCCCGCCCTCCTAGATTGTAAGCTCCCAGGATCAGGCCCTCCTAACCCTCTTGTATTGAACTGTATTGTTGCTGTATTGTCTCCCATTATATTGTAAAGCGCTGAGCAAACTGTTGGCGCCATATAAATCCTGTATAATAATAATATTAATAATATAAATCCTGTATAATAATAATAATATAAATCGTGTAAAATAATAATATATAAATCCTGTATAATAATAATAATATTTATTTGCTTTTATCTGTGTTTGTTATGCTATTTTTCATTTATAATTTCTTCATAATTATTTTTTCACAATTATTTTTATCCATTTTTCTTTTTCTCTTTCTTTGTTTATCTTTTTATTCCACTTTACATTCCTTTTTTGCTTTTCTTCCTTTCTTGTTGTTCTCTGAGATCACTACTTTTGATACAATGGTTTTGTATGTCTTGTTACAATGTATTAGTAGGTATACCCTCAGGATTCAGGCGTAATGATTAGGACGGGTGTTCTTTATTAACTAATTCCTATATAAGACAGCACTATTGTATTTTTCTTTGATATGATGAAGCACGAGATCCTGTGAAACGCGTTAACAAGTCCTGTATTCATGTCCTGGTGTTTTGTGTGTCCTATGGATCAATAAATACACACCATATTTGTGATGGGAGTCACTTTGGGTGGGGGGCCCATGGAACACAGCCCCCTTTGGAGAGGTGGGGTGACCCCTGTCTCAGCTCCCCATATCCCTATTATGTGTAAGTCACCCTGTGCCTGTTAGGGGAAATGTCCTGCTATTGAGTAGACATGTACAGGTGGGGTGTGGGGGTTGTTCATTGTTTAATGCCATGTGGTTGTCCCATTGTTCTATAGTGTGTCTTGCTTGGGAGCTATTATGGGATATATGTGTTTGTACTGGCTTGGTGGGGGGTGTTTCCAGCAGCCCTCCCCCCTGATGGGACGGCCTGCTGATATGTTTCCTGTTACTGGGTGTATTGCCCCGCCCTGTGTATATATCTTGTATCTATGTTAAAATAAAGCAGTCCACTTCCTGTTTTAATACAAGTCTGGTGCTGTCTCCTCTTGTATGGTCAGCGGTGGTGTCCGTGGATCTGTGTTCGGACAGGGGAGCAGGAGTCTACCCTGTCCGAACGGAAATACCCCAGTGCAGTCGGGGTCCGGTTCCATTACAATATTCATCTATCCTCCGGTGCACGGCTGACCCTTCTTCCTATTTCTAGGTGGGAAAGCCTGAAACATGGGCTCAACACCCCAAAAAAGTATTTCCCTCCAAAAATGTGGAACTGCAATTTCTTGAAGGGGGGAAATTTTAAATTATATATATATATATATATATATATATATATATATATATAAAACACATTCCAGGGGGGTTACGGAGCTTGTTCCATCAGTTATAAAGGGACATTAGAGTGATCTTCTTGCATCTATTACCAGGCAATAGGAGCCCACTGAAATGTTCCCGGTACACATATGCATTTGAATAAAGATCTCTTTATAAGGTGGCATATTTCCCAGCGATCCTTTCTTTTTTCATAGATTGTTCCTCAGAGCTGCCTTGTTGAAGAACATAATGTATCCCTTTGGGAGCCGTGCCGATAATTGAACCTTATCACTATCTATCTTGAAGTCTTTAACCTGAGCAAGAGAGAGCAAAGCCAGCACAAAACTAATTGTGTTTCCTGATTCTGACTGCAAATTGGGCTGCTTGCTATGAATGCCGACATTCTCGGATTGAACATTCGGGACCAACCCTCAAGAAGTATGATAATCTTATCCTAGATTTTTTTTTCTCATTTTACCATTTCCTTTGTGTGCTGTAAGTATTATTTCAGTCCCTGTAATTCTTGTCCCCCACTCTCTGGCAATGCCATAGTTGAAAATCTGGCGGGTGTGCAGGTAAGTCGAATGGCTCTGCTTGGCCTTTGGGTCCTGCACATGTGGAGGCAACCTGAGATCTGGGACCTCCGACAAATGTGACGTCTATGTGCATGCGCAAATGTGCTGCAGGAATTATTTAGTTGAGCTGGTCAGTGAAAGCGACACTAAACAAAATGTTCCTTGTATTCTTACAGGGATTGGAAAGGTTTTTTTTTTTTTTTAATAACTAAGATAGTAACCTGCTCTGTGTAATGGTTTTTGTCAAAGTGATCCTTCTCTGTCCAACTATGTGAAAGTAATCCCTCTCTGGCAAACTGTGCCAAAATGATCCCTCTCTGGCCAACTGTGCCAAAATGATCCCTCTCTGGCCAACTGTGCCAAAATGATCCCTCTCTGGCCAACTGTGCCAAAATGATCCCTCTCTGGCCAACAGTGACAACATGGTCCCTCTCTGGCCAACTGCATCAAAGTGATCACTCTCTGGCCAACAGTGTCAATACGATCCATCTTTGGCCAACTGCATCAAAGTGATCCCTCTCTGGCCAACTGTGCCAAAGTGATCCCTCTCTGACCAACTGTGCCAAAATGATCCCTTTCTGGCCAACAGTGACAACATGGTCTGTCTCTGGCCAACTGCATCAAAGTGATCACTCTCTGGCCAACAGTGTCAATACGATCCATCTCTGGCCAACTGCATCAAAGTGATCCCTCTCTGACCAACTGTGCCAAAATGATCCCTCTCTGGCCAACAGTGACAACATGGTCCGTCTCTGGCCAACTGCATAAAAGTGATCACTCGCTGGCCAACAGTGTCAATATGATCCCTCTCTGGCTAACTGCATAAAAGTGATCCCTCTCTGGCCAACTGTGCCAAAGTGATCCCTCTCTGACCAACTGTGCCAAAATGATCCCTCTCTGGCCAACAGTGACAACATGGTCCATCTCTGGCCAACTGCATCAAAATGATCACTTGCTGGCCAACAGTGTCAATATGATCCCTCTCTGCCTAACTGCATAAAAGTGATCCCTCTCTGGCCAACTGTGCCAAAGTGATCCCTCTCTGACCAATTGTGCCAAAGTGATCCCTCTCTGACCAACTGTGCCAAAGTGATCCCTCTCTGGCCAACTGTGCCAAAATGGACTCTATCTGGCCAACTGTGCCAAAGCGATCCCTCTTTGGACAACTGTTTCAAAGTGATTTCTCTCCTGCCATCTGTTTCAACATGCTCCCTCTTTGGCCAACTTTGTCAAAGTGATCCCTCTCTGGTCAGCTATGTCAAAGGGATCCCTCTCTGGCTAACTGTATCAAATTGATCCCTTCCTGGCCATCTGTTTTGAAGTGATACCTCTCTGGATAATTGTGTCAACATGAATATAAAGGTGGTTCAGCGAGCGCTAAGAAAATGAGAACATAAGCAGCTAATACACTAAAAGGAAACCATATAACCACTCGAGTGTAAACAATGTAAAAAAAGTGCAGCGCTAATAAACAAGATGCCTGTGCTATAACAGAGGCTGGCCACACCCTCAAATAGACAGTAAGAAGTCCATAGGAACATTGTCCAGTAATAATGACAAATAGATGAAATGGTGACTTTGTTACTCCCAGTGAGGCACTCGTCAAAACTGTGCAGAAAATATAAGAAATGCGCACTCACCAGATGCACAATAAAAAAGCGCAATAATAAGAGCCAGAGGTCCCCTCTTATCCTGTGGAAGGTGCAGCTCACACTGGAAAGGCTTTCCCACAATACTGGCACCTTGAGAGATCTTCTCTAATGGTGGAAGCTGTGATGGGGGTCATCATTTATGAATCACTCTCCTCTGGGCCTCAGGGTGGTCACCATATGGTCCTGGGGGATTAAATGCTCGATGTGGAGCAGAGAATAGTGGCCATAGTGTAGTAGGTCAAAATATTGATTTTTTTTATTAATGATTAAAAGTAATGAGCATAAATAAAAGCAAATGGAAGCCTTCACCAATGAAATATAAACAAAGCATGCAGTAAAACGTTAATGAACCATTCAGAACACTGACCAGCTGGATAGTTATGGAAGCCACAGGACCTCCTTGATCCGGTGGCGTGACGTCTCACGCCTGAGACGTCATGCCACCGGATCAAGGATTGGCAGGGCACCAATTCACAGAAAGAACATTGGGGAACTGGAGAAAGTACAGAGAAGGGCAACCAAACTGATAAGAGGAATGGAGGAGATCAGCTATGAGGAAAGATTAGAGAAACTGAATTTATTCTCTACTGAGAAGAGGAGATTAAGGGGGGATATGATCTCCATGTATAATACATAAGGGGGGATATGATCACCATGTATAATACATAAGGGGGGATATGATCTTCATGTATAATACATAAGGGGGGGATATTATCTCCATGTATAATACATAAGGGGGGATATGATCTCCATGTATAATACATAAGGGGGGATATGATCTCCATGTATAATACATAAGGGGAATATGATCTCCATGTATAATACATAAGAGGGGGATATGATCTCCATGTATAATACACAAGGGGGGATATGATCTCCATGTATATTACATAAGGGGGGGATAGTATCTCCATGTATAATACATAAGGGGGGATATGATCTCCATGTATAATACATAAGGGGGGATATGATCTCCATGTATAATACATAAGGGGGGATATGATCTCCATGTATAATACATAAGGGGGGATATGATCTCCATGTATAATACATAAGTGGGGATATGATCTCCATGTATAATACATAAGGGGGGGATATGATCTCCATGTATAATACATAAGGGGGGATATGATCTCCATGTATAATACATAAGGGGGGATATGATCACCATGTATAATACATAAGGGGGATATGATCTCCATGTATAATACATAAGGGGGGGTATGATCTCCATGTATAATACATAAGGGGGATATGATCTCCATGTATAATACATAAGGGGGGATATGATATCCATGTATAATACATAAGGGGGGATATGATCTCCATGTATAATACATAAGGGGGGATATGATCTCCATGTATAATACACAAGGGGGGTATATGATCTCCATGTATAATACATAAGGGGGGATATGATCACTATGTATAATACATAAGGGGGATATGATCTCCATGTATAATACATAAGGGGGGTATGATCTCCATGTATAATACATAAGGGGGGATATGATCTCCATGTATAATACATAAGAGGGGATATGATCACCATGTATTATACATAAGGAGGGATGTGATCTCCATGTATAATACATAAGGGGGGATATGATCTCCATGTATAATACATAAGGGGGGGATATGATCTCCATGTATAATACATAAGGGGGGATATGATCACCATGTATAATACATAAGGGGGCATATAATCTCCATGTATAATACATAAGGCGGATATGATCTCCATGTATAATACATAAGGGGGGATATGATCACCATGTATTATACATAAGGAGGGATGTGATCTCCATGTATAATACATAAGGGGGGATATGATCTCCATGTATAATACATAAGGGGGGGATATGATCTCCATGTATAATACATAAGGGGGGATATGATCACCATGTATAATACATAAGGGGGCATATAATCTCCATGTATAATACATAAGGCGGATATGATCTCCATGTATAATACATAAGGGGGGATATGATCTCCATATATAATACATAAGGGGGGATATGATCTCCATGTATAATACATAAGGGGGATATGATCTCCATGTATAATACATAAGGGGGGATATGATCTCCATGTATAATACATAAGGGGGGATATGATCTCCATGTATAATACATAAGGGGGATATGATCTCCATATATAATACATAGGGGGGGATATGATCTCCATGTATAATACATAAGGGGGATATGATCTCCATGTATAATACATAAGGGGGATATGATCTCCATGTATAATACATAAGGGGGGATATGATCTCCATGTATAATACATAATGGGGGATGTGATCTCCATGTATAATACATAAGGGGGGGATATGATCTCCATGTATAATACATAAGGGGGGATATGATCACCATGTATAATACATAAGGGGGATATGATCACCATGTATAATACATAAGGGGGGGATATGATCTCCATGTATAATACATAAGGGGTAATATGATCTCCATGTATAATACATAAGGGGGATATGATCTCCATGTATAATACATAAGGGGGATATGATCTCCATGTATAATACATAAGGGGGGATATGATCACCATGTATAATACATAAGGGGATATGATCTCCATGTATAATACATAAGGGGGGATATGATCTCCATGTATAATACACAAGGGGGGTATATGATCTCCATGTATAATACATAATGGGGTGATATGATCTCCATGTATAATACATAAGGGGGAAATATGATCACCATGTATAATACATAAGGGGGGATATGATCACCATGTATAATACATAAGGGGAAGATATGATCACTATGTATAATACATAAGGGGGATATGATCTCCATGTATAATACATAAGGGGGGTATGATCTCCATGTATAATACATAAAGGGGGATATGATCTCCATGTATAATACATAAGGAGGGATATGATCTCCATGTATAATACATAAGGGGGGATATGATCTCCATGTATAATACATAAGGGGGGGATATGATCTCCATGTATAATACATAAGGGGGGATATGATCACCATGTATAATACATAAGGGGGGATATGATCTCCATGTATAATACATAAGGCGGATATGATCTCCATGTATAATACATAAGGGGGGATATGATCTCCATGTATAATACATAAGGGGGGATATAATCTCCATGTATAATACATAAGGGGGGATATGATCTCCATGTATAATACATAAGGGGGGATATGATCACCATGTATAATACATAAGGGGGATATGATCTCCATGTATAATACATAAGGGGGGGGGTATGATCTCCGTGTATAATACATAAGGGGGATATGATCACCATGTATAATACATAAGGAGGATATGATCTCCATGTATAATACATAAGGGGCATATGATTTCCATGTATAATACATAAAGGGATATGATCTCCATGTATAATACATAAGGGGGGATATGATCTCCATGTATAATACATAAGGGGGGATATGATCTCCATGTATAATACACAAGGGGGGTATATGATCTCCATGTATAATACATAATGGGGTGATATGATCTCCATGTATAATACATAAGGGGGGATATGATCTCCATGTATAATACATAAGGGGGATATGATCTCCATGTATAATACATAAGGGAGATATGATCTCCATGTATAATACATAAGGGGGTATATGATCTCCATGTATAATACATAAGGGGGGGGGGTATGATCTCCATGTATAATACATAAGGGGGGATATGATCTCCATGTATAATACATAAGGGGGGATATGATCTCCATGTATAATACAAAAGGGGGATATGATCTCCATGTATAATACATAAGGGGGGATATGATCTCCATGTATAATACATAAGGGGGGGGATATGATCTCCATGTATATTACATAAGGGGGGGATATGATCTCCATGTATAATACATAAGGGGGATATGATCTCCATGTATAATACATAAGGGGGGATATGATCTCCATGTATAATACATAAGGGGGGGGGTATGATCTCCATGTATAATACATAAGGGGGGATATGATCTCCATGTATAATACATAAGGGGAGATATGATCTCCATGTATAATACATAAGGGGGGGGATATGATCTCCATGTATATTACATAAGGGGGGGATATGATCTCCATGTATAATACATAAGGGGGATATGATCTCCATGTATAATACATAAGGGGGGATATGATCTCCATGTATAATACATAAGGGGGGGGGTATGATCTCCATGTATAATACATAAGGGGGGATATGATCTCCATGTATAATACATAAGGGGGGATATGATCTCCATGTATAATACATAAGGGGGGATATGATCTCCATGTATAATACATAAGGGGGGATATGATCTCCATGTATAATACATAAGGGGGGGTATGATCACCATGCAAAATACATAAGGGAGGATATGATCTCCATGTATAATACATAAGGGGGGGATATGATCTCCATGTATAATACATAAGGGGGATATGATCTCCATGTATAATACATAAGGGAGATATGATCTCCATGTATAATACATAAGGGGGGGGATATGATCTCCATGTATAATACATAAGGGGGGGATATGATCTCCATGTATAATACATAAGGGGGATATGATCTCCATGTATAATACATAAGGGGGGATATGATCTCCATGTATAATACATAAGGGGGGGGTATGATCTCCATGTATAATACATAAGGGGGGATATGATCTCCATGTATAATACATAAGGGGGGATATGATCTCCATGTATAATACATAAGGGGGGATATGATCTCCATGTATAATACATAAGGGGGGATATGATCTCCATGTATAATACATAAGGGGGGATATGATCTCCGTGTATAATATATAAGGGGGGATATGATCACCATGTATAATACATAAGGGGGATATGATCTCCATGTATAATACATAAGGGGGGGGGTATGATATCCGTGTATAATACATAAGGGGGATATGATCACCATGTATAATACATAAGGGGGGATATGATCTCCATGTATAATACATAAGGGGGGATATGATCTCCATGTATAATACATAAGAGGGGATATGATCACCATGTATTATACATAAGGAGGGATGTGATCTCCATGTATAATACATAAGGGGGGATATGATCTCCATGTATAATACATAAGGGGGGGATATGATCTCCATGTATAATACATAAGGGGGGATATGATCACCATGTATAATACATAAGGGGGCATATAATCTCCATGTATAATACATAAGGCGGATATGATCTCCATGTATAATACATAAGGGGGGATATGATCTCCATATATAATACATAAGGGGGGATATGATCTCCATGTATAATACATAAGGGGGATATGATCTCCATGTATAATACATAAGGGGGGATATGATCTCCATGTATAATACATAAGGGGGGATATGATCTCCATGTATAATACATAAGGGGGATATGATCTCCATATATAATACATAGGGGGGGATATGATCTCCATGTATAATACATAAGGGGGATATGATCTCCATGTATAATACATAAGGGGGATATGATCTCCATGTATAATACATAAGGGGGGATATGATCTCCATGTATAATACATAATGGGGGATGTGATCTCCATGTATAATACATAAGGGGGGGATATGATCTCCATGTATAATACATAAGGGGGGATATGATCACCATGTATAATACATAAGGGGGATATGATCACCATGTATAATACATAAGGGGGGGATATGATCTCCATGTATAATACATAAGGGGTAATATGATCTCCATGTATAATACATAAGGGGGATATGATCTCCATGTATAATACATAAGGGGGATATGATCTCCATGTATAATACATAAGGGGGATATGATCTCCATATATAATACATAGGGGGGGATATGATCTCCATGTATAATACATAAGGGGGATATGATCTCCATGTATAATACATAAGGGGGATATGATCTCCATGTATAATACATAAGGGGGGATATGATCTCCATGTATAGTACATAAGGGAGATATGATCTCCATGTATAATACATAAGGGGGGGGATATGATCTCCATGTATAATACATAAGGGGGGGATATGATCTCCATGTATAATACATAAGGGGGATATGATCTCCATGTATAATACATAAGGGGGGATATGATCTCCATGTATAATACATAAGGGGGGGGGGTATGATCTCCATGTATAATACATAAGGGGGGATATGATCTCCATGTATAATACATAAGGGGGGATATGATCTCCATGTATAATACATAAGGGGGGATATGATCTCCATGTATAATACATAAGGGGGGATATGATCTCCATGTATAATACATAAGGGGGGGTATGATCACCATGCAAAATACATAAGGGAGGATATGATCTCCATGTATAATACATAAGGGGGGGATATGATCTCCATGTATAATACATAAGGGGGATATGATCTCCATGTATAATACATAAGGGAGATATGATCTCCATGTATAATACATAAGGGGGGGGATATGATCTCCATGTATAATACATAAGGGGGGGATATGATCTCCATGTATAATACATAAGGGGGATATGATCTCCATGTATAATACATAAGGGGGGATATGATCTCCATGTATAATACATAAGGGGGGGGTATGATCTCCATGTATAATACATAAGGGGGGATATGATCTCCATGTATAATACATAAGGGGGGATATGATCTCCATGTATAATACATAAGGGGGGATATGATCTCCATGTATAATACATAAGGGGGGATATGATCTCCGTGTATAATATATAAGGGGGGATATGATCACCATGTATAATACATAAAGGGGAGGATATGATCTCCATGTATAATATATAAGGGGGGATATGATCACCATGTATAATACATAAGGGGGATATGATCTCCATGTATAATACATAAGGGGGGGGTATGATATCCGTGTATAATACATAAGGGGGATATGATCACCATGTATAATACATAAGGGGGGATATGATCTCCATGTATAATACATAAGGGGATATGATCTCCATGTATAATACATAAGGGGGATATGATCTCCATGTATAATACATAAGGGGGGATATGATCTCCATGTACAATACATAAGGGGGGATATGATCTCCATGTATAATACATAAGGGGGGATATGATCACCATGTATAATACATAAGGGGGATATGATCTCCATGTATAATACATAAGGGGGGGTATGATCTCCATGTATAATACATAAGGGGGATATGATCTCCATGTATAATACATAAGGGGGGATATGATATCCATGTATAATACATAAGGGGGGATATGATCTCCATGTATAATACATAAGGGGGGATATGATCTCCATGTATAATACACAAGGGGGTATATGATCTCCATGTATAATACATAAGGGGGGATATGATCACTATGTATAATACATAAGGGGGATATGATCTCCATGTATAATACATAAGGGGGGTATGATCTCCATGTATAATACATAAGGGGGGATATGATCTCCATGTATAATACATAAGAGGGGATATGATCACCATGTATTATACATAAGGAGGGATGTGATCTCCATGTATAATACATAAGGGGGGATATGATCTCCATGTATAATACATAAGGGGGGGATATGATCTCCATGTATAATACATAAGGGGGGATATGATCACCATGTATAATACATAAGGGGGCATATAATCTCCATGTATAATACATAAGGCGGATATGATCTCCATGTATAATACATAAGGGGGGATATGATCTCCATATATAATACATAAGGGGGGATATGATCTCCATGTATAATACATAAGGGGGATATGATCTCCATGTATAATACATAAGGGGGGATATGATCTCCATGTATAATACATAAGGGGGGATATGATCTCCATGTATAATACATAAGGGGGATATGATCTCCATATATAATACATAGGGGGGGATATGATCTCCATGTATAATACATAAGGGGGATATGATCTCCATGTATAATACATAAGGGGGATATGATCTCCATGTATAATACATAAGGGGGGATATGATCTCCATGTAGAATACATAATGGGGGATGTGATCTCCATGTATAATACATAAGGGGGGGATATGATCTCCATGTTTAATACATAAGGGGGGATATGATCACCATGTATAATACATAAGGGGGATATGATCACCATGTATAATACATAAGGGGGGGATATGATCTCCATGTATAATACATAAGGGGTAATATGATCTCCATGTATAATACATAAGGGGGATATGATCTCCATGTATAATACATAAGGGGGATATGATCTCCATGTATAATACATAAGGGGGATATGATCTCCATATATAATACATAGGGGGGGATATGATCTCCATGTATAATACATAAGGGGGATATGATCTCCATGTATAATACATAAGGGGGATATGATCTCCATGTATAATACATAAGGGGGGATATGATCTCCATGTATAATACACAAGGGGGGTATATGATCTCCATGTATAATACATAATGGGGTGATATGATCTCCATGTATAATACATAAGGGGGAAATATGATCACCATGTATAATACATAAGGGGGGATATGATCACCATGTATAATACATAAGGGGGGATATGATCACTATGTATAATACATAAGGGGGATATGATCTCCATGTATAATACATAAGGGGGGATATGATCTCCATGTATAATACATAAGGGGGGTATGATCTCCATGTATAATACATAAAGGGGGATATGATCTCCATGTATAATACATAAGGAGGGATATGATCTCCATGTATAATACATAAGGGGGGATATGATCTCCATGTATAATACATAAGGGGGGGATATGATCTCCATGTATAATACATAAGGGGGGATATGATCACCATGTATAATACATAAGGGGGGATATGATCTCCATGTATAATACATAAGGCGGATATGATCTCCATGTATAATACATAAGGGGGGATATGATCTCCATGTATAATACATAAGGGGGGATATGATCACCATGTATAATACATAAGGGGGGATATGATCTCCATGTATAATACATAAGGGGGGATATGATCTCCATGTATAATACACAAGGGGGGATATGATCTCCATGTATAATACATAAGGGGGGATATGATCTCCATGTATAATACACAAGGGGGGGATATGATCTCCATGTATAATACACAAGGAGGGATATGATCTCCATGTATAATACATAAGGGGGATATGATCTCCATGTATAATACATAAGGGGGATATGATCTCCATGTATAATACATAAGGGGGGATATGATCACCATGTATAATACATAAGGGGATATGATCTCCATGTATAATACATAAGGGGGGTATATGATCTCCATGTATAATACATAAGGGGGGATATGATCACCATGTATAATACATAAGGGGGGATATGATCTCCATGTATAATACATAAGGGGGGATATGATCACCATGTATAATACATAAGGGGATATGATCTCCATGTATAATACATAAGGGGGGATATGATCTCCATGTATAATACACAAGGGGGGTATATGATCTCCATGTATAATACATAATGGGGTGATATGATCTCCATGTATAATACATAAGGGGGAAATATGATCACCATGTATAATACATAAGGGGGGATATGATCACCATGTATAATACATAAGGGGGGATATGATCACTATGTATAATACATAAGGGGGATATGATCTCCATGTATAATACATAAGGGGGGTATGATCTCCATGTATAATACATAAAGGGGGATATGATCTCCATGTATAATACATAAGGAGGGATATGATCTCCATGTATAATACATAAGGGGGGATATGATCTCCATGTAGAATACATAATGGGGGATGTGATCTCCATGTATAATACATAGGGGGGGATATGATCTCCATGTATAATACATAAGGGGGATATGATCTCCATGTATAATACATAAGGGGGATATGATCTCCATGTATAATACATAAGGGGGGATATGATCTCCATGTAGAATACATAATGGGGGATGTGATCTCCATGTATAATACATAAGGGGGGGATATGATCTCCATGTTTAATACATAAGGGGGGATATGATCACCATGTATAATACATAAGGGGGATATGATCACCATGTATAATACATAAGGGGGGGATATGATCTCCATGTATAATACATAAGGGGTAATATGATCTCCATGTATAATACATAAGGGGGATATGATCTCCATGTATAATACATAAGGGGGATATGATCTCCATGTATAATACATAAGGGGGATATGATCTCCATATATAATACATAGGGGGGGATATGATCTCCATGTATAATACATAAGGGGGATATGATCTCCATGTATAATACATAAGGGGGATATGATCTCCATGTATAATACATAAGGGGGGATATGATCTCCATGTATAATACATAATGGGGGATGTGATCTCCATGTATAATACATAAGGGGGGGATATGATCTCCATGTATAATACATAAGGGGGGATATGATCACCATGTATAATACATAAGGGGGATATGATCACCATGTATAATACATAAGGGGGGGATATGATCTCCATGTATAATACATAAGGGGTAATATGATCTCCATGTATAATACATAAGGGGGATATGATCTCCATGTATAATACATAAGGGGGATATGATCTCCATGTATAATACATAAGGGGGGATATGATCACCATGTATAATACATAAGGGGATATGATCTCCATGTATAATACATAAGGGGGGATATGATCTCCATATATAATACACAAGGGGGGTATATGATCTCCATGTATAATACATAATGGGGTGATATGATCTCCATGTATAATACATAAGGGGGAAATATGATCACCATGTATAATACATAAGGGGGGATATGATCACCATGTATAATACATAAGGGGGGATATGATCACTATGTATAATACATAAGGGGGATATGATCTCCATGTATAATACATAAGGGGGGTATGATCTCCATGTATAATACATAAAGGGGGATATGATCTCCATGTATAATACATAAGGAGGGATATGATCTCCATGTATAATACATAAGGGGGGATATGATCTCCATGTATAATACATAAGGGGGGGATATGATCTCCATGTATAATACATAAGGGGGGATATGATCACCATGTATAATACATAAGGGGGGATATGATCTCCATGTATAATACATAAGGCGGATATGATCTCCATGTATAATACATAAGGGGGGATATGATCTCCATGTATAATACATAAGGGGGGATATGATCACCATGTATAATACATAAGGGGGGATATGATCTCCATGTATAATACATAAGGGGGGATATGATCTCCATGTATAATACACAAGGGGGGATATGATCTCCATGTATAATACATAAGGGGGGATATGATCTCCATGTATAATACACAAGGGGGGGATATGATCTCCATGTATAATACACAAGGAGGGATATGATCTCCATGTATAATACATAAGGGGGATATGATCTCCATGTATAATACATAAGGGGGATATGATCTCCTTGTATAATACATAAGGGGAGATATGATCTCCATGTATAATACACAAGGGGGGATATGATCTCCATGTATAATACATAAGGGGGGATATGATCTCCATGTATAATACACAAGGGGGGGATATGATCTCCATGTATAATACACAAGGAGGGATATGATCTCCATGTATAATACATAAGGGGGGATATGATCTCCATGTATAATACATAAGGGGAGATATGATCACCATGTATAATACATAAGGGGGATATGATCTCCATGTATAATACATAAGGGGGGATATGATCTCCATGTATAATACATAAGGGGGGATATGATCTCCATGTATAATACATAAGGGGGGGATATGATCTCCATGTATAATACACAAGGAGGGATATGATCTCCATGTATAATACATAAGGGGGGATATGATCACCATGTATAATACACAAGGGGGGATATGATCTCCATGTATAATACACAAGGAGGGATATGATCTCCTTGTATAATACATAAGGGGGGATATGATCTCCATGTATAATACATAAAGGGGGATATGATCTCCATGTATAATACATAAGGGGGGATATGATCTCCATATATAATACATAGGGGGGGATATGATCTCCATGTATAATACATAAGGGGGATATGATCTCCATGTATAATACATAAGGGGGATATGATCTCCATGTATAATACATAAGGGGGGATGTGATCTCCATGTATATTACATAAGGGGGGATATGATCTCCATGTATACATAAGGGGGGATATGATCTCCATGTATAATACATAAGGGGGGATGTGATCTCCATGTATAATACATAAGGGGGGATATGATCTCCATGTATAATACATAAGGGGGATATGATCTCCATGTATAATACATAAGGGGGGATATGATCTCCATGTATAATACATAAGGGGGATATGATCTCCATGTATAAATACATCAGTGGTTCATATAGTGAACTCGGTGTATTTATTCCCCCTGAGGTCATCACAGAGGACAAGGGGGCGCTCTTTATGTCTGGAGAAAAAGAAATGTAATCTCCAAACACGGAAAGGTTTCTTCACAGTAAGAGCTGTGAGAATGTGGAATAGACTCCCTCCAGAATTGGTTGTGGCCAGCTCAGTGGATTGCTGTAGGAAAGTCCTGGATTCTTTCTTGGATACACAGAATATTACTGGATATAACATTTATAGGGAAAGTTGATCCAGGGAATATCCGTTTGCCTCTCAGGGGACCAGGAAGGATTTTTTTCCCTGCAGGAGCAAATTGGATCGTGCTTTGCTGGGTTTTTGGCTTCCTCTGGATCAACTGTGGGTGTAGGATTATAACTTTTTTTTTTTAATGGTTGAACTGGATGGAGTTTTGTCTTTTTACAATTTTTTTAAATTATGTAACTATGCTCTGAGGTTGCGTTGAATTTCTAGTAGGGCCACGACAAGGGGTGGGAAGGAGGGGAAGCTTGCCTGGGCACTGTGATATCATGTGAGGTGGGGGAAGCACCATAAGGAGATTGTCTTTTTTTCAGCCACATTAACTATGTAACTATGTCATCAGCAAAATGGTACAGTAATCTGATGTAGGTACAATAGGGAATTTCAACAGTCAATGCAACCATCAGGCTGGTAGAGCCAAGTCAACTGAGTAATGAACCTTCTCTGGCTATAAAAAGTCTCAGAGGCTTAGAGGGAAAGATAGAGAAGTGTTGCATCCTGGGTATAAATGTAGGTAATGACACATCGATATCCAAACAGACAATACATGGCGTTTATAAACTGGAAACAGTGACATCTGATGGTTACTTGCACCCAGAACGGACCATATGGGTGGTGATATTGTCCGGGGTTGTGGCGAATAACCTGAGGTAGGAGTTATTCAAAAGAACCGTTGTTTGATCTGATCAACATGCAAGGGGCTGATAAAAAAAGGGGGGGGAGGGCATAGATTTAATAAAAGTAATAAGAAAGAACTGCTTGGGGGGTGGGGGGGGTTGAAAGAGTCGCCCTTTTTTAACCTATTACATAAAGAATGCCAAATGTATGAAGACCCCCCCCCCCAATGATCAATTTCAGGTGTTTCCAGTGAAGAGTACTGTAGGCACTGCAATGTAAAGCACATAACCCGCATTCTGGTGTGAACTGGACACATAGAAAACAATGGATTTTTATCCACAGTAACCCCTTGACGCCACACAAATATGCGGCCTCACAGAACTGAGCTTTTTTCCATGGGGACGCACATTTGCATACCTGTCTTTGTGCTGGGAGCGCACCGCACTGCGAGCTCCCAGTACAGAGACCGGGGTGTCACTGAGATTCCGGGTCACATGATCACTGTGATAGCCTCTGATTGGCTATCACAGTGATTGGTCACTGTGAAGCCGGTTTTGTTTTTTTTCTCTCCGAATGGAGGAAAGATACATGGTATCTCTCTCTCCTTGCAGAGACAAAAAAAGAAAAAGAACAACTGTTTGTAAAAAAAAAAAAAAAAAGATAAATATATATATATAAAAAAAAGAAAAATACCTAGATCCAGTGGCATCCCTAGGAGGGTGCGAGGGGTGCGGGCCGCAGCGGGTGACACCATCACAGGGGGTGCAGGAGCAGGATGCCGGTACAGTGACAGCTGCCCCCACCCTGGTGGTGCGGTAAAATGAGTGTCCCCTGAAGCAACTGCGCATGTGCCGGTTTCAGGCCGAAGAAGCCGAACGCCGGCTCTGTACTAAAGTTGGAGATCGACTTCTTCAGCCTAAAACCGGCACATGCGCAGTTGCTTCCGGGGATACATATCTTCATTTTACAGCTACACCGGCACCGCTCCTTCCTCTCTGGAGGAGTGACACCAAGTTTTACCACCCCGGTGACACCAACCCTAGGGACGCCTCTGCCTAGATCAAGGTTTGATCTATTTCAGTGCCAGGGTTAGTGTTTGGGTAAAGGTCAGGGTCAAAGGTCAAGGTAAAAAGGTTAGGGTCAAAGGTCATGATTTTTATTGTTATTTTTTTTAAAATTGGTATTAGTGTCAGTGTGTTTTAGATAAAAAAAAACAAAAAAAACAAAATGCGCACTATTGTTTCTGGGCTGTACTCCGGGTACAAACAACAAATAACATACACATATATGGTATCGCTGCGATCGTCAAGAGCTGGAAAATTTATTTTGGGTTGTTTTTTGGTGGTAGGTTATGGTAGTAACAAGAAACACACAGCTAAATTTAAAAAAATGCTTTTTTACTATTTTGGGCCAGTTTTCATTTGATAATAAAAAACAATTAGGAGATATCCATTACCATTTACCGCCAAATGAAAGCCCAATTTGTCCTGAAAAAAACGCGGTATAATCCACCTGGATGTACAAAGTAGTTGTGATGATATGGACGGTTTTACTAACACATGTCAACGTTGTAAAATTTTACTTAGGCATTTAGATTTGTTTTTCCCTTAGGCATGAAGGGGTTAATCTGCATTAATGTCATAGCATACAAAGACAATTTAGACAATTGTGCGCTTCTGACCTTGTGGCAAACGTTTGGTGGACGTCCTTTTCTGTCTCAGCACATCTGTGCCTTATTTCTTGTATATTTGCTGAAAAAAATGGCTGATGTTTGGGAAAAGAAAAGGGAATTGCATAGAAAAAGCCTTTCCTAGACATGGAAATAATATTGATGGGTCATGATGGGACTTTTGGCCAGCAAAGTGGCTTAGTCATTAGCACTTAGTTGCTAGCTCTAGAGCACGGGGTCTGCAGTTTATATTTCCGCCAGGACCCAATCTGCTTGGAGTTTGCATGCTCTCCCTGGGCTTCTGAGGACTTCCTCAGGGTACTTTGGTTTACTCCCATGCTGTAAAGACATGTTGGTTGGTTTATTGGCTTCCACCTCAGTTGGCCCTAGTATGTGTGTGGATGCAAGCATATGAGATAGGGACTAAGGATGGGCTGCATGTTTGAGTTGAACCATTGCCCTACAATGCACTGTGCCCTGACAGTGCATTGTGATTGGTCAAAGCAGTGCACCTGACTACAGGTTGGGTGCAATGCTTTGATCGATCACAGTGTGTGATGACATCACAAGGGGCGGGTGAACCTGACCTACTGGGCTGCATGCTCAGATAAGGGTCTGGTATGGATTTTGGGGGGGACTCTCATGCCATTTTTTGGCAAAATCCATACCAAGCCCTGGATGGGAGGGGGGACATCCAAAAAAATTTAATTGTCAGGCAATGCTGACAATTCTTTTTACATTCAGCTGTCAGGAGGAAACCCCACTGACAGCTGAAATATGAATTAATGTCTCACTACTAAAATACCGCGTGACTTCATAATAGAACTCATGCCGGATTTTAGTAACTGAGTGGGATCACACCACATACTCAGATGCACTAAGATACCGCTCAGTAAATTGTTCGTGTTCGCAGATGAAAATTCTGTAGGTTCATATGTTCAATCATGAACCGAACAGGAGGGTGTTCGGCCCATCACTAATAGGGACCTTAGACTGTAAGCTCCTTAAGGATAGGAACTGATGAGAATATACAGTCTGTAAAGCACTCAGGACAAGGGATTAAACATTCTGAACAATAGATTGAAATTTCAGGACATGGAAAGCAAATTCAGGCGCATGGGCAACAATTTTGTGACCATGGAGAGCAATTTCAGGGCCATGGAGAGCAATTTCAAGACCATGGAAAGCAATTTCAGGACCATGGGCAACAATTTCGGGACCATGGAGAGCAAGTTTAGAATAGCGGACAGAAATTTCAGCACCATGGATAGCAATTTCAGAATCATGGAGAACAATTTCAGGATAGCAATTTTAGAACCATGAAGAACAATTTCGGAACCATGGAGAACAATTTTCGAAACCATGGAGAACAATTTAAGGACCATGAAGAACAATTTCAGAACCAATAAGAACAATTTCAGCACCATGGAGAACAATTTCAGGATAGCAATTTCAGAACCATGAAGAACAATTTCAGAACCATGGAGAACAATTTCAGCACCATGAAGAACAATTTCAGGATAGCAATTTCAGAACCATGAAGAACAATTTCGGAACCAATAAGAACAATTTCGGAACCATGGAGAACAATTTAAGACCACGGATGGCAATTTCAGGACCACGGATATCAATTTCAGGACCACAGTTTCTTTTTCGTCATAAATGCCCCCCTGCCTGTCAGCAGGTAATGTGATCTAAGTTGCACATGTGTGGCTCAGACCACATTTTATTGCCCGCTCTCTGCATCACAGTAATGTGAATCCGGTTCGTATGCGTGGGTGTGACATCACCTCGATCTGGCCATTCAAGCACCCAAAGATACAAAATACTGTGTGAGCTGTAATTGGTCACAGCTTGTCACATGGTACAAGGCTGTTGTGAATAGCCCTGCACCATGTGACCTCTGTGATCATTCACAGATTTCACAAGTAGTAAGCAATGATGTCAGAAGTGACATCTTGCTTACTACTGTTCATGTGACATGATCGGGACCTCACACAGAGGTCCTGTACAGTGATCAGTGTTCCCAGGGAGCACGCACAATCCAAAATGGCGGGCGCCGTTTATCAACGGCAAACCGCCCCTGCACTGCCACCGTCCGGCCGTTTATATACAGCGGCCGGACGGCAAGTGGTTAAACACCTCTGCTGCCTTTGGTGCTGCTCATCACAAGATTGGGGTAATCTATAACTGACAAACAATCAAACAAACAAACAAGAAGAGCGCACGCTGAGTGCAGGAGAGTTAAAAGCTTTAATGGTAAAATCAAATGAAAATTGGCCACTCATAAAATTGAAATTGAAAAAAGGGCGTGTGCTCAGCACTCCCGGCATGGACGCCTGTCTGTGCTCACTGTGCCGTAATGTACATGCAGCGCTTACTAGTACATTATGACTCAAACCTGCATGAGGGAACATTTTCCACCACAATTAAGACTTTACTACCACAAGTGTTTACAAATCACATTTAATACGATGACAGAAGATTTAGTATAAGAGCTAAAACCTTCAGAACAAGAGATGGGATTTTCAAGACAATGGATATCAATTTCAGGACCAGGGATAGCAATTTCAGGACCATTGACAGCAATTTCAGGACCATGGATATCAATTTCAGGACCATGGATATCAATTTCAGGACCAGGGATAGCAATTTCAGGAACATTGACAGCAATTTCAGGACCATGGATATCAATTTCAGGACCATGGATAGCAATTTCAGGACCGTGTAATTTTAAGACAATTGTTAGGAATTTTTTTTCTACACCCAGTAAACCCCCCAGCATGTTATCCTATGTGTCCATACACACATAGACTGGAATCAATGTTTTTTGGCTGTAAAAAAAACCTCAGGACTAGTGGGTTTCTAGAGGAGTTCTTTTAGTTGTAAAGACGCTCTAACGCTGAAAAAAGGTTCAAAACTCGGTAAATTGCGGCAAACCGGTGTTTTTGGACATCTTTTTGACCCCCAAAAATTGGGGGGGGTAAAAAAATGCTAAAAAACACAAAAGCAAAAAAAAGCGGCACAATGCCGCTAAACGCTAATGCAAAAATGATAAAAAAAAGCTGAAAAAAAAGTGCAGCATCAAATCATATAGTGAGACATCCAAGAGTTTACATATAAGTGCAAATGAAACATAAACATCAGTGAAACGATAATTAAAGTCCATACAGTGTAAAATATGTGCTGGTGTAAATCACAAATAATGTGACATATTATAGTCCATACATGAGCCAGTGATACTGCAAATGGCAAAACAGCAACGTATCCGGCTCCAATACAGTGCCAAGGGATCCAGTGAACACTCCACCACCACTATGCACTCACCAGAATGCTACTGGTATAGTAGCAATGATCAATGGTCACCATTCACAATCCTGGGCTGGAGATCCTCCTAGAAAGAAAGCAAAATGTCCGCCGCTCCGAATCACGGTCATGGCGGCGTGATGTCAGCATGTAGACTCCACCTTTATTTTGAAATAAATAAATAAATGAAGTTGCTGCCTTTGGATCCCAAACCACCAATATAACATTAAATATTAAGGAAGCGTGTCATAGAACATGAATGACATGGAGGGCCGAGAAAGTCTTAAACCACCATCCATGTTAAATAAAACACCCCCACCCCCACCATCTACAGGATATATCAAGAAGGCCAAAGGGCACTTAAGATAATGCACTCAGAAAGCCTCACTGAAATCTGAAATCAAATCTCGCTGGATCATCGAACCATTGGGATAGCAATCCCCAAAAACATAAACCCAGGAGAGTAGGATGGACTTGCAATAGTGAAAGTACTGCTTAAAAATGCTATTAAAGATTTAAAAAATGCATGTTCCAGTACATGTGAGCACCAACACCAATGACACACCAACAGGCACGAGGACGAGATGGGTCCTTCAATGTCTATGGACATGGTGACATCACTAAAACATCCTTGGGGGCTCCATGTGATGCTGGCTTCATGTTCACCGGCCCTCTTGCCATAGGTATATCACCTTATACAGCATACCATTCTGGTATCCATAAAAAGAAATAAAACATAAAAAAGTTGAACTGAAAAAAAAAATAAAAAACAAACTGGTGGATCGGTGAATCTAAACTCAAAGATCAGGCTTGCTGGAGAAGATGGGAGAGTCGTCGTCATTCGGTATTCAGGTATTAAGGAAGCGTGTCATAGAACATGAATAACATGGAGGCCCAAGAAGGACCAGATGGGTCCTTCAATGTCCATGGACATGGTGACATCACTAAAACTTCCTCAGGGCCTCCATGTGATGCTGGCTGCATGTTCACCGGTCCTCTTGCCATAGGTATATCACGTTATACAGCATACCATTCTGGTATCCATAAAAAAGAAATAAAACATAAAAAAGATGAAGTGAAAAATAAAAAAAACAAAAAAACTGGTGGATCGGTGAATCTAAACTCAAAGAGCAGGCTTGCCGGAGAAGATGGGGGAGCCGTCGCCATTCGGTATTGAGGTATTAAGGAAGGGTGTCATAGAACATGAATAACATGGAGGACCAAGAAGGACCAGATGGGTCCTTCAATGTCCATTGACATGGTGACATCACTAAAACTTTCTCAGGGTCTCCATATGATGCTGGCTGCATGTTCACCGGCCCTCTTGCCATAGGTATATCACGATATACAGCATATAATTCTGGTATCCCTAAAAAAGAAATAAAACATAAAAAAGTTGAAGTGAAAAATAAAAAAAAACAAACTGGTGGATTGGTGAATCTAAACTCAAAGAGCAGGCTTGCCGGAGAAGATGGGGGATCCGTCGCCATTCGGTATTGAGGTATTAAGGAAGCGTGTCATAGAACATGAATAACATGGAGGACCAAGAAGGACCAGATGAGTCCTTCAATGTCCATGGATATGGTGACATCACTAAAACGTCCTTTGGGGCTCCATATGATGCTGGCTGCATGTTCACCAGCCCTCTTGCCATAGGTATATCACATTATACAGCATACCATTCTGGTATCCCTAAAAAGAAATAAAACATAAAAAAGATGAAGTGAAAAATAAAAAAAACAAACAAACTGGTGGATCGGTGAATCTAAACTCAAAGATCAGGCTTGCCGGAGAAGACGGGGGAGCTGTCACCATTCGGTATTGAGCGTTTGCCAGTGTTTGTTCGGTTCCATCGATAAATTTTGAAAATGAAAAATGTTTCTCCTTAAATCTCTTCTCGTGATTAGAAGGAACGGAATCCATCATTTGCCGTGAATGTTTAAGTTGAATCCTCGTAACGCTTTGGTCTCCAATGGCCCAACGTTTCCCCAGTCTGGCATTGTGCCTGGCATTCCGCTTCAGTTATACATCAAATTAAGCCTTGTTCTCGGAGAAATAGAAGCAGACAATTATGTATTTAGCAGAACGATTAGGCACTATATTACAATTAAAATATCACCCAGCTATCTTCTCATAGATCCATAAAACGTGTTTATCGTTCCCCATTTGTCTTGGCTAACATGACACTGGTACATTGTAGTGATAGATAGATTCTTGGAAAGGAAAAGACACGTTTCGGCAGAAAAGGGACAGCCAAGTGTAGAGCGCTTGAGGACAATCTGAAATTGACAGTTCTGCAGCATGAACCTTTCATGCCATACAAATGTTTAATCACATAAAGCAGAAGTCCAGCTTGGGAGAGAAAGTTTAAAAATGAAAGAACAGACCGAACTATGGATTCCTTTTTACTTTTCGTCCTGTTTGTTGCCATTTCGGCACTCACTGAACTCACCTTGATGCCCATGGCTAACATAAAGTAGGCAGAATGATGCTGGACTTCATTCAGCCGGGAAGGGGAGTGGTAGCCTACGTCAACGGGGGACCACACAAGAGTGAGGATAGGCAGCCACAGCTTTTTTGGGGTTTTCGGGGGCTCCTGTTTTCAGGGGTCAGGGGAGCCAAATTTACTTAGCATGCTCAAACTATGCTCGCTGGCCAGTTTATTAGGTACACCTGTTCAATTGCTTGGTGACACAAATTGCTAATCAGCCAATCACATGGCAGCAACTCAATGTATTTAGGCATCTAGATGTGGTGAAGACGACTTGTTGAAGTTCAAACTGAGGATCAGAATGGGGAAGAAAGGGTATTTAGGTGACTTTGAACATGACATGGTGGTTGGTGCCAGGCGGGCTGGTCTGAGTATTTAAAAAACTGCTGATCTACTGGGATTTTCCCGCACAACCATCTCTAGGGTTTACAGAGAATAGTCCGAAAAAGAGAAAAAAAACAGCGAGTGGCAGTTGTGTAGAGGAAATGCCTTGTTGGTGTCAGAGGTCAGAGGAGAATAGGGAGACTGGTTCCAGATGATAGAAAGGCCACGGTAACTCATGTCAATATGGAACCAAATCTCTGAGGAATCTAACACCTTGTTGAATCTAAGTCATGAAGAATGAAGTTAGTTCTGAACGCAAAAGGGGGTCCAGTCTGGTACTAGAAAGGTGTACCTAATAACGTGGCCAGTGAGTGTAGAACTGGGCTTTACATTTAAGTATGGTGAGATAAACCATTCTGGATCAAGAAAACTCACATTCCCATTCATTTTATATAAAGCCATATTAATTAGAGGGATCAAAGTGGTTGTAAAGCTAGAAGGTTCTGTGGTCTGCCCCCCCCCCAATACTTATCTGAGCCCAGACTCGATCCAGCTCTGTGCATGAGAGCAGCAGCTCTCTTGGCTCTCTCCCTCCTCATTGGCTTAGAGACAGCAGCAGGAGCCATTGGCTCCGTTGTGGTGAATCGCAGCCAGTGAGGAAAGGCAGGATTGAGCTGGACTAGCTGTGGATGAACCTCCCATAGCAAGCCACTTGCTATGGGGGCACTTGTCATGGGGGGAAGAAGCCCAGTGCACCGGTGGGGGACCTGAGAAGAGGAGGAGTGAGGCTGCTCTGTGCAGAACAGGGGCGGACTGACAACTCATGGGGCCCCCGGGCAATAGGGGATCATGGGGCCCCTCTATCCATGCCCACACTTAAACCACACCTAAAAAAGCCTATGAAAGGTACCAGGGGCATCTCATGGGGCCCCCTACTGACCCCGGGCCCTTGGGCAGTGCCCGAGTGTTCGAATGGTCAGTCCGCCCCTGGTGCAGAACCCTTGCACAGAGCAGGTAAGTATGACATGCTTGTTATTTTAATGTAAAAAAATCAAGCTTTGCAATCACTTTAAAGTCCAACTCCAGGAAAATGAAAAAAATCCACCCTGACACCCTAAGCTGCAAAGGCTAAATGCTCATTAATAAAGAGGAATGTCAATCCCCTTACTGTCCCCCCCCCCCCTCACACCCACACACACACCTTTACAGGAACCAGGTGTGTAGATGACCTGGAGCCCCCCACCTTCAATGTTCCTGTATGTAATGACACCAAAGCTCCACCTGCAAACCAGCACAGGAGGATAATGAGCATTTAACCCTTGTGGTGTGAGAAAGAAGTTCCTGCTGCAAGTTTTTTTTTTTTAATCTTCCTGAAGTTGGGTTTTAAAGTGAATCGTCCATGACAAACAGACATTTATACTCAAACAATGGCGGTATGGGAATGCAAACTATGTACTGAAATATTAGAAGGCTCTGGATGGAGTTGGATATCACTGTGGCAGGAGGGAGTTCTGAATGGGGGTTAGAGGACCCAGATTTGGTGACCCTGTGGTAGGTGAGGTTTCTGGAGGGGGCAGGGGGAAATTTTGGGGGATGGGGTCCCCAAAGGAGGTGTGGGGTCTCTTAGGGAGACTGGGGACCTTGGAGGGGCACTTTGGGAGACTGGAGGGTGGTGCAGGGGCTGAGGGAACTGTGAGCATTTGGGAGGCAGTATGGGACACTGTTGGAGGTTGGGGGCAATATGGGGGTTAGATGCTCTGCAATAGACTGGGGGGGAGGCACTGCAGGAGCATTGCAATCCACTAAGGAAGGTTGAAGGTTACTAAGGTAGATTGGAAGCAGGGGCACTGTAGGGAGATGGGGTGCACTGTAGGAGCATTACAGTCCACTAAGGAAGGTTGGGGGTCACTAAGGTAGATTGGAAGCAGGGGCACTGTAGGGGGTAGCGGTGCACTGTAGGAGCATTACAGTCCACTATGGAAGGTTGGGGTCACTAAGGTAGATTGGAAGCAGGGGCACTGTAGGGGGATGGGGTGTACTGTAGGAGCATTGTAGTCCACTATGGAGGGTTGGGAGTAACTAAGGTAGATTGGAAGCAGGGGCACTGTAGGGGGGTGGGGTGCACTGTAGGAACATTACAGTCCACTATGGAAGGTTGGGGGTCACTAAAGTATTGGAAGCAGGGGCACTGTAGGGGGGTGGGGTGCACTGTAGGAGCATTACAGTCCACTATGGAAGGTTGCGGGTCACAAAGGTAGATTGGAAGCAGGGGCACTGTAGGGGGATGGAGTGCAATGTAGGAGCATTACAGTCCACTATGGAAGGTTGGGGGTCACTATGGTAGGTTGGAATCAGGGGCACTGTAGGGGGATGGTGTGCACTGTAGGAGCATTACAGTCCACTAAGGAAGGTTGGGGGTCACTAAGGTAGATTGGAAGCAGGGGCACTGTAGGGGGTAGCGGTGCACTGTAGGAGCATTACAGTCCACTATGGAAGGTTGGCGGTCACTAAGGTAGATTGGAAGCAGGGGCACTGTAGGGGGATGGGGTGCACTGTAGGAGCATTACAGTCCACTATGGAAGGTTGGGAGTCACTAAGGTAGATTGGAAGCAGGGGCACTCTAGGGGGATGGGGTGCACTGTAGGAGCATTACAGTCCACTATGGAAGGTTGGGAGTCACTAAGGTAGATTGGAAGCAGGGGCACTGTAGGGGGATGGGGTGCACTGCAGGAGCATTACAATCCACTATGGAAGGTTGCGGGTCACTAAGGTAGATCGGAAGCACTTTAGGAGGTTAGGAGATCTTCAGCCAGTTGGAGGCCCAGTAGGAAGGAGGCCATGACCTGACTGTGGGTCACAGCCTGGTGGCTGAAAACCACTGTTTTAGGCAGTTTCATTTACTCAACTCTTGAATAAAAGGCAGTACAGTTCTTCGGTGTATTTTCTGTAACTTGTAGAACTTTGGGAAGTGACTGGAATTCTTAAAGCCATAGTACACAATTCTCTGGTTAACAGTGAAGGTAAGTCCACAAATGTTTGCATTTTCACAGAAATAGGATATACAGAGATCATTTTCCAATGGCATCATTTGTTCCAGTAAAAGAAAACACAAGAAAGAGGCTTTATCCATTCCCTACGGTGTTCAAAACAGAAAAAAAAATTTGGCTGCATAGAATAATAAACATTGTGCAACGTAAAAATATCAATTGGTGTTAGATTTAGCATGGAACCCTGGAAGCAAAAGGTTGATAAGTATTGTCTCATTTATCTCAGAAGCTTTGGTAAAAGAGCTATCACAGCTACAATGTTCAGCGGGATCTTCACAAAACTCCAACATTAATAACAATGAAGCCAATTATCATTAGAGTGCTGTGAGGGCATTCCCCTTCAGAAGAACCATCCAGACCTCTGACGTGAGCCGGCTGTGACATCTGAGCACAGCATTCTCCCCGTGAGACCCTTTCTTCCTTCCCATCAAACGCTCTGACTAATGAAAACACATTATGTCTATTTATGTGGCATCATGCTACTCTTAAACCATTTAGAGTCCTCCGTTTTGAAATCGGCTCTTCTAAATTGTTTTCCAGAGGAATGATTGCTTCGCTCCCTCTCTGGAATCCCTGTTTCAGCAGATTTAGAGGCTGAAGCTGATTGCTCCTCAATTTAGTTTTGTCGCTTGGCTCTGTCAGCCACAGCCGGAGAAGTGGCTGACACTTCACTACCCTAAACAGCGCTCATCAGCCAGAACAATCATTTATTCTCCAATTCGGGATTTATGGCCGGTCTTAGTCTAACCTTTCCAACACGGCCAAAAAAATAAATATTTTCCAGCAGCGATGATGGCTACTGAGTACCTACAAAATCTTTTCTTTTTCTCTGTAGCCAGACATTTGTTTGATCAACATTGCGCAGGATATACAACGCTACTTTATGAGGTTGTAATTCTTAGAATACATAAGCGGTTATTATGGATAAGGTTCAGGGTCAACACTACCATTAGTTTGTGGTGAACGCCTGGAATTCACAAATGTTTGGTTGAAAACTGCAGGATTATTGGCAGAAGGAACACACCCTTTGCCCCTGGTCAGCTGAGGTACAAAAGCCAATAGTTTGAAGGAATGGATAACCCAGCTCCCCTTAGGCTCACAGCAGCCATATTGCCAGTGTATGTTGAAACTCTTAGGGAGAGCTGAGAATTCTGTATATTCTGCTTTTTTATTTAGATTTTATTTATTTTTCTATTTTATTTTGATTTGCAAAACCAACCCTAAGCACATTTTCTCATTTCTATCTGGGAGAGTTTCCAGCATTGGCTGTGCAGCCCACTGTGGGCTACCTAGAGTGCATCTGCTAGGATCATGGACAGGTGAGTATAATTCCTTGAGGACTGATGGTGGGTGGTGGTGGGAGGTGGTGTTGATGGTGGTGGGTGGTGAGTGGCAATTGTGGTGCTTGGTGGGTGGTAGTGGTAGTAGTAGTGGTAGTGGTGGTGGGAGTTAGTCCTGGTAATGGTGGTGGGTAGCGAACTGAGATGGTGGTGGTTGTGGTTGGCGATGGTAGTGATGGTGGAGGTGACACAAAAGTGAGGTGATGGTGGTGGGTGGAGATGGTGGCAGTGGGAGGTATTGGTAGCAGTGGTGGTGGTAGTGGTGGTGGTGGTGATGATAGTGGAGGTGAATGGTTAATGGAGATGGTAGTGGCGGTGGGTGGTAGTGGCAGCAGTGGTAGTAGTAGTGGTGGGAGGTAGTGGTGATAATGGAGGTGAATGGTTAATGGAGATGGTAGTGGTAGTGGTAGTGCCAGTGGTGGTGATTGGTGGGTGTTGGTGGTAGTAGTGGTGGAAGGGACACAAAAGGGATTTGGCGGTAGTGGGTGATGAATCGAGATGGTGGTGGTAGTTGGTGAGTGGCAGTGGTGGTGGTGGAGACACAACAGGGAGCTGGTGGGAAGTAGTGTTGATAGTGAAACTGGTGGTGGGTGATGAACAGAAATGGTGGTGCTAGTGTTGGTGATTGGTGGGTGGTAGTGGTGGCGATGGTTGGTGGGTGGTGGTAGTAGTGGTGGAAGAGATACAAAAGGGAGATGGCGGTAGTGTTGGGTGATGAGTGGAGATGGTGGTAGTAGTTGTTCTGGTTGGTGAGTGGTAGTGGTGGTGGGGGGCACAAAAGGGAGGTGGTGGTGAAGGTGGTGGTGGGTGATGAGTAGAGATGTAGTGGCGATGGTGAAGGTAGTAGTGTTGGTGAAGAGGATACAAAAGGGAGGTGGCGGGAGGTGGTAGTGGTGGTGGGTGGTGAGTGGAGATGGTGGTGGACATAGAGATGGTTGGTGGGATGGTAGTGGAAGTGGTGGTGGTGGGGACAAAAAATAATTGTACAAAATGAAAATTATCCCTTAAATTTGTTTTAGCTAGTATGCAGTGACCAATGGGAATTTAATAAAACTAAATGAAAAAGTACATATTACCAATATGTAAAAATTTGGGGGGATTTTTCAGTCTTTATTCAAGCACACTGTATGCAAAATATGCCCTTTGTCTAATGACATTCTGTATTGAGTCTCTGTGACGTCTGGCTTTGCACATCATAATGTAAATGCAGTCTAACACTGAGACAGCTTGGTTTGTTACAATGAAAGACTATCATTCCATTTAGCATTTTAAAGACATGCTGGGTAAGTCCACATCATGACTAGAGTATTAAAGATGATTTGTCTCCAATACTGCTGGGCCACCACTTCACCATTTATCCATTCCTGAGTAACCACACATGACATCAAAACAGCCATAGTAGCCCTTTATTACCAAATTGAATAAACACCATTTTTGCATTCAACACAGTATGAAGGGAGCCCTGAGGTCCTTGTAGGTATCACTACATAGTACATGCCTAATACCGAAAAGTAGACCTCCAGCCATAAAGCCATTGACTGAGAGATAATAACACCAAAAATCGCAGAGACAACCATGACCATCCCACAGTTCAAAGTCACTAAACCATAGAAAATAACTGGAGCCTTACCTAAGACAGGTCCCTAGAAATGACTATTTTGCCCATATTGACCACCTTCAATGATCTTGTACCTTGCCAGGTGCTATGACATATCCACATCAAACCCCGTAACCAGGGGTGGACTGACAACTCATGGGGCCCCCCCGGGCAATAGGGGGATCATGGGGCCCCTGTGTCCTTGCCCAAACTCAAAAAAGCCTATGAAAAAGGTACCAGGGCATCTCATGGGGCCCCCTACTGACCCCGGGCCCTCAGGCAGTGCCCGAGTTTCCAAATAGTCAGTCCGCCCCTGCCCGTAACTGTCTCCAACCTAATGCAAAATCATTTACCAAATTCAAAGAAAGCAGGGAGGGCAGTAAGTCTTCCTAATGCCAGCTCCCGATTTAGGACTTCCTACTGACCATCCCCTAAAGCCACTCCTGTTCCTGCCTGACCCATCAATCCAGGAAGTACCCATTGATTCCTATTTACTTTACCTATAGAAAAGCCCCTCCAATGCCAACGCCCTTTTATTCAGTCATGTTGGCCCTGCGCCCATGAAGGCCTAACTATACCTCTGGAACATAAAGAGGTAAGAATCTGCATTAAAGCCATAATTGCATATATTTCTCTTTGAAAGAAGCTGGAGAGTGAATTTGTGTTCTGCCCATGTAGGTATGGGAGATTATACATCTCGCTACCTTTCCTCCAAGGTGACAAAGATTCTTCTTGGTGATTGGCTGCTCAAGAACATATAGCTCTCACATGGGTGAAAGTCCCAGTCCATTGCAAACTCTAAAGCTCTTTGCTCACAGTGGCCTTATCGAATGATGTGGTAGCCAGCAGCAAGCTTGGGAACCAGCAATAAAGAGAACCTATGTGGAATAGACTCCCTCAAGAGTTGGTTGTGGCCAGCTCAGTGGATTGCTGTAGGAAAGTCCTGGATTCTTTCTTGGATACACAGAATATAACTGGATATAACATTTATAGGTAAAGTTGATCCAGGGAATATCCGATTGCCTCTCGGGGGATCAGGAAGGATTTTTTTTTCCCAGCAGGAACAGATTGGATCGTGCTTTGCTGGGATTTTTTTGCCTTCCTTTGGATCAACTGTTGGTGTAGGATTATAATTTTTTTTTTTTTAATGGTTGAACTGGATGGACTTTTGTCTTTTTTCAGCCAGACTAATTATGTAACTATGCTCTGAGGTTGCGTTGACCTGTTAGCAGGGCCACAACAAGGGGTGGGAAGGAGGGGAAGCTGTCCTGGGCACTGTGGTATCATGTGAGGTGGGGGGAGCACCATAAGGAGATTGGGGGGAGGGGATTTGTGTTGGGAGGGGGAGTTTGAGGGGCAACGGAAAGAATTTTTCTAGGTGGGGAAATCTGGGGGTAGGGTTGCTAGGAGTGATGATTTGAGGGGAAATTGTGTTGGGAGGAGGGAGAGGGAAGAAGATTTGAGCTTGGAGGGGGGATTTATGGGGGGTGTGCTAAAAAAGGCAATATGGTACAGGAGGAAAGAATTTGCACTAGTAGGGATGATTAGGAGGTAGGGGAAGGAGGGAGGTTGCAATAGGAAGAAGGGTCATCCGCACACGGGAGAATTGATGAATATAGTGTGTATTTATTGATCCATAGGACACACAAAACACCAGCTATCACGTACCTGGTGAGGGAGGCCAATGGAGAGAGGGCTTCCCTTGCGGCTATGTTCCGGACTCCCCTGAGAGTGGGACAGCGGGAGTCAGGCCCAAAGTTGCACAGGTCGCCTGTAGGAGTGCTGGTTGGTGGTCCACTCAGAAGCACAGCTGGTGCACGGAGATAGGCCTGCAGACAGGAGGCGCCTGTGCGTGGTATGCAAGCCCTTCCGGGATTTAGATGTTTACTGGGTAGTCGGTTCAAGCCAAGGTCAGGTACCAGGTGGGAGTCAGAGCAGACGTAGTCAGATGGGATAGCCGAGGTCATACACAGAGGAGCGAGAGAGAGAGAGTATCCGTAAGCCAAGCCGAGGTCAGATCAGGAGTAAGGCAGAGTAGACAGGTCCAGGAGCAAGCCGAGTCGAGGAAATCACAAGTCAGAATCACAGGAAACAGGAACAGGGCACGGGGAGCTAGAGATCATCCAGCAACTTGAAGAAGTGATGAGCCTCCTTATAAAGGCCGTCTGGCACCAGACTCAGGCTGATGTGTACTTCTGCGGCCATGTAGAGATGTAGAGTACTGGCAGAAATGCCAGATCTTCCAGAACTCCTGCCGTGGACAGGACCCTGACACCAGGACATGAATCCAGGACCTGTTAATGCGTTTCACACGATCTGGTGCCTAATCATATCATTGTGCTAGGATGGGGGATTGGGGAGGGAATTTGCACTGGAAGGGGGAAATTTGGAGTGGGGGGAGAGGATTTGTGCTCAAAGGGGAACTTTGAGGGGTAAAGGATTTGTGCTTGGAGGATTTGAGCTTGGATAAACTTTAGTGCCGGGAGGGGGGATTTTATCAGGGGGGAAGATTTGTACTGGGAGAAGGGAGGATTTAAGCCTAGAGGTTTTTTTGGGGGGAGGGGTATTTTTGCTGACACATAATGCTCATACATCTTGAGTGGGGGGGGGCGCAGTTTGGCACGTTCGCCCTGGGCTCTGGGTCCCAGCACTGCCTGTTAGACAAAGCCCAAGGTTACTTTAAATTAAACGTTCTATTTGGAATTTACATTCGTGTCATTTTCTTGGATGCTCCCTCATGTTTTCCTTCTTCTATTGTGAATTGCTTCCTTTCTGGCAACATTTAAATATATTCATTTTCTTCTTATTCACATTTTTTTTCACCTGCAATCCATTAGCATTGAAGCACGCCTGCTGATGGGATAACATTGGTAAAGAGCTCGGTGAATGAATCCAGCTCTGAATATCGGATGCCTCTGAGGCCCGCAGCAAGGAAACCTGCTATTTAACATCTGGCAAATGGGGTGATTAAATAATTCAGTTCTGAGCGATGGAGCTTTTTAAGCTATTTAAAAATCCGACTTGGATAAACAGAAAGGAATTTCTTGTCTTCATTAACAGGAAAACACGCGCTGATACACAAATACACACATACACACACATACACATACATACACATACACATACATACACATACACATACAGTGTGTAGGAGCCATAGAAAATCACTGCTTTATGTCCTTGGGCCAACCATGCTTCCAGGACCACAGGTGTGCTGAACGGATACAACCTAATAATACAAAGCCATGTATTCCGGAATGTATTTGGCTCTTTCAGGCTTTTTAGCCATCATGGCATCCTGGGAAAAGGAAAATGCTCCCTTGCTAGGGGGCTGCCCCCACACTGAAAGGATTAACCACTTCCAGTCCGGACACTTTCACCCCCTTTTAGTCCGGACACTTTCACCCTCTTCCAGTCTGGACACTTTCACCCCCTTCCAGTCCGGACACTTTCCCCCCCTTCCAGTCTGGACACTTTCACCCCCTTCCAGTTCGGACACTTTCACCTCCTTCCATTTTGGACACTTTCACCCCCTTCCAGTCCAGACACTTTCCCCCCTTCCAGTCCGGACACTTTCACCCCCTTCCAGTCCAGACACTTTCCCCCCTTCCAGTCTGGACACTTTCCCCCCTTCCAGTCTGGACACTTTCACCCCCTTCCAGTCCGGACACTTTCCCCCCTTCCAGTCCGGACACTTTCCCCCCCTTTCAGTCCGGACACTTTTCCCCCCTTCCAGTCCGGACACTTTCCCCCCCTTCCAGTCCGGACACTTTCACCCCCTTCCAGTCCGGACACTTTCACCCCCCTTCCAGTCCAGACACTTTCACCCCCCTTCCAGTCCAGACACTTTCACCCCCCTTCCAGTCCAGACACTTTCACCCCCCTTCCAGTCCGGACACTTTCACCCCCCTTCCAGTCCGGACACTTTCACCCCCCTTCCAGTCCGGACACTTTCACCCCCTTCCAGTCCGGACACTTTCACCCCCCTTCCAGTCCGGACACTTTCACCCCCTTCCAGTCCGGACACTTTCCCCCCCTTCCAGTCCGGACACTTTCCCCCCCTTCCAGTCCGGACACTTTCCCCCCCTTCCAGTCCGGACACTTTCACCCCATTCCAGTCCGGACACTTTCCCCCCTTCCAGTCTGGACACTTTCCCCCCTTCCAGTCCGGACACTTTCACCCCCTTCCAGTCCGGACACTTTCACCCCCTTCCAGTTCGGACACTTTCCCCCCTTCCAGTCCGGACACTTTCACCCCCCTTCCAGTCCGGACACTTTCATCCCCTTCCAATCTGCACACTTTCCCCCCTTCCAGTCCGGACACTTTCACCCCCTTCCAGTCCGGACACTTTCACCCCCTTCCAGTCCGGACACTTTCCCCCCCTTCCAGTCCGGACACTTTCATCCCCTTCCAATCTGCACACTTTCCCCCCTTCCAGTCCGGACACTTTCACCCCCTTCCAGTCCTCACACTTTCACCCCCTTCCAGTCCGGACACTTTCACCCCCTTCTACTCCGGACACTTTCACCCTCTTCCAGTCCGGACACTTTCACCCCCTTCCAGTCCGGCCAATGTTCAGCTTTCAGCGCTATCACACTTTGAATGACAATTGCGCAGTCATGCAACACTGTACCCATATGGATTTTTAGCATTTTTTGAGACAGATAAACCTTTATTTTGGTGGTATTTATTCACCGCTGGGATTTTTATTTTTTTTGCTATATAAATGAAAAAGTCCAAAAATTTTGAAAAAAAGTGTTTTTCTTATACAATTTTGCAAATAAATAATCTTTCTTTATAAATCTTGGCCAAAGTGTATTCCGTTATCTTTTTAGTAAAAAATAAAAACCCAAATTAGTTTATAACCAAAAATTATAATTTTTAAAATAAATTTTTATATTATTATGTTTTTTTTTACATACTGTCACCCTAGCAGTACAGTGTTACCATGGTGACACTGTACTACTTGTGGGGGGTGATGAAGATTTTTTTTTTTTACACTGATTGCTTTTACACCCATAAAGGCTGTAAAAGCAATCATTTCTCCTTCTCTCTGGCTACATTCTTGCAGCCATTGAGAAATACTGTGTGAGCTGTGATTGGTCACAGCTTGTCTCATGGTACAAGAGTGTTGTGAATAGCCCTGTACCATGTGATCTCTGTGATCATTCACAGATTTCACATGTAGTAAGCAATGATGTCAGAAATGACATCTTGATTACTACTCTGCATGTGATTACTGATTGGCCAATCAATGATTACATGATCGGGACCTCGCACAGAGGTCCCGTCCGACGACTGGTGTTCCACTGTGTCCGGAGGACACAGCAGGCACCGGATCGTGGTGCTGCATGCTCCCAGGGAGAGCGCACAAGCGGGGTGCGGGGAAGCCATTTATAAATGGCCACCCGACCCTGCACTGCCACCGTCCGGACGTTTATATACAACGGCCGGACGGGAGGTGGTTAAATTGATTGGAATCCTTCACATATACTTAAATAAGTGACTATCCTCAGATGATACAGAGATTAAACACATTCTCATACATAAGTTGTACCTGTTTATCTGCAGTTCTCTCTTCTGTAGATCATTCTTAAAACCACACAGATCAAGGATTTTTTTACTCACTTCTAGCAGCAGGGGTGAGGACCTGAAGGCACAGCCTCCTTCACACAGTACATGGAGTGTCAGCACCTGTGGTAGTGAGCTCTTGTTGATACTCAGCTCGGGGTTCCCCAGGGCGCGAAGTCTAAGCCCCAGCCTGCTTCTTCACCAGAGCCCCTGATGGTGGGGATGGACTTGCAGCAAGCTGGGACCAGGTCGCGGCCCCCAGGTGCGCCCAGCTGAGGATGAGGAGACCGCTCGCGGGAGCAGAGTATAATGGGAGGAGATAAATGGAATCCGATAGGCTAGCCAAGGTCAGGACAGGAAGAAAACAAGCAAGGTCAGAAAACGAAGCCGGGGTCAGTACAAAAGTAGTCAATGTAGGATTCAGGCAATAGTAGCACATAGGAGCTCCGACAACTAGGAAGTAGCTCAGGCAAAGTGGCCTAGACTGAGCATGTCTTATATAGACAGGCAAACAAGGAGGCGGGACAGGAAGTGATGGAAGGGAAGGAAATAGAACCCAGAGGACAGCAGACAACGCCAATAGATGAGCACAGACAAACACATGAGAAGGGATCAGGGACAGGACTACAGCAAGGAGGTAAGAACACAAACAAGAAACTGCAGACTAACTTGTGACATGGAGAACATGAAGAGCTAAAGATATCAGTCACAGGTTGTGTGCTGGAGCTCTCCTCCCCTGTCATCATCCATCTCTTGCTGTTGGGAAAAGCTGTCAGAAGTGACTCATACTGATAACAGACCAACGCGGCAGCAGAGAGAAACCACATGAAGTGCTTTGGATAGAGGCAAGTACACAGTATAGAAGGATGTGATTTGTTCATATTCATTCCTGAGGTTTACAATCACTTTAAATGCTGGTTTAGGTCTAGGGTACCAGAAAAACAGCTTTACTTTCCTGCTTCTCCTCTCCTGGAGGCTCCCTCCAAGGTGTAAGATTGGTCCCCATAGCCTTATTGCCCCAATATTCTGGCATTCGCAAGTCTTCAGAGGGTGACCTTGTAGCCTTTCATTTCTATAGAGTTCATACTGTATTGTTGGTTGTAGGGTTTAGTTGTGGGTGGGGAAAACCCGGTGCCAGGCTGTCTGGTGGGGGTGAAGCTGTATATACTGAGCTGTGTTTAATAAAGATTGATTCATTTCACCCTACACGAAGTTCCGACTCGTGGTTTGGGATATCAGGGAAGGATTGGTTTTGAGCTCTAATACCTGCCTTGACAGAGCGCTGGAAGACTTGCCAGAAAAGGGGACCATTGGCTGAGATGCACCGCTCCGCACGAGGAAGCCCAGGCAGAACAGTTCCGCCACAGTTGGCCTCTTCAAAAGGCAACAGAATGCCCAACAGAAATAATTTTTCAAGGCAGCCTGGCAATGGCCACCTGCCCTGTCACTCATATTGAATCCGTTGTTACCTGGAGCTCCTGCAAGTAACAGCGCTTCCTGTTGCAGAATGGAAATGCCACTGCCTTGCAACTAGAAGCAGCATTGTCAGCCTGCCCTGAAACCACCTTTGCTAACCATCTGGGCTGCCTATCTGATAGACCACCCAATGGCCAACCAAAGGAGTACGTAACAGACTGACAACACAAATGCTAATTGAGAAGCAGTTTGCACTGTGAAGTGCTACTACTGGCAGGGTCACCAGGTAGCAAACAACATATTTACAAAAAAAGTATTTGCTTAACCTACTACCCATCACCATAACACATATATGTGGCAGCAGGGCAGGTGGGCCTTAATGCTTAGCCACTGCATATTAGTCCATGGGTGTCCAAGGTCCTGAGTCTTCCCTATACTCCAGCAGTCAGCAGCTCCCTCCAAGGTGTAAGATTGGTCCCCACAGCCTTATTTCCCCAATATTCTGGCATTTGCAAGTCTTCAGAGGTTGGCCGTTGGTTGGCCTCTCCTATATGCAACCCAATGGCCAACTGAAGGATCTTTCATGACAAGCTGACAATGCCCGCCTGCCCTGTTGCCCATATTGAATCTGTTGCTACCTGGAGCTCCTATAAGTGACAGTTCTTCCTGTTATAGAATGGCAATGCCCTTCAGCATTGACAGCATCTGATTATTCCCAAAGAAGTTAGATTTGGTTTAATCCGCTGAGCTATTCCAGGCCTTAGGGTCCACCAACAACGGTTAGCCATGTTTCTTTTCCTGGCGGCCAAGCAAGCTATAGCTAAGACCTGGAAGAAGCCGTCGATCTCTATTCAAGAAGTCAAGGACCACATGACCCTCATGTTAATTCATGAAAAGATGCCCAGTGTCCTCAACGACTCTCAGCCCAAATGTCTCAGGACGTGGAACCCTTGTCTCCATTATGCTCTGCCTACTTTAGACTCGGCAAGCTTAACATCACTTTAAAGCAGAGCTCCACCAAAAAGGGGAAGTTCCACTGTAAGGACTGCTCCCCATTAAGGATTGGAACCTTTGGGGGGCAACCGAATTTGACAGGTACCCGCTCCCACTTCCAGTCTGATCGCCTAGGCGAAGAGGAAGGTGTCCTCCCTCCCTCCCTGTAGTCTTTTGGGACACATGACAGCTCCCAGAAGACTAGAGGACCATTCATGAAGCACAGCACTACTTGCAAAGTGGATACCTGGCTGTGAAGCCGCAAGCTATCACAGCCGGGTGCCCACACTGAAGATGCCGGCTTCCTGGAACACAGGACGTCCGGTGAAACGGGCTGCGGGAGACACACCGTGGGACCGAGGGACAGGTAAGTGGCTGTTTTTTTAAAAGTCAGCAGCTACAAAGGTTCCAATCCTTAATGGGGAGCAGTCCTTACAGCGGAACTTCCCCTTTTGGGTGGAGCTCTGCTTTAAAGTGATGCTAAGCTTGCCGAGTCTAAAGTAGGCAGAGCATAATGGAGCCAAGGGTTCCACGTCCTGAGACATTTGGGCTGAGAGTAGTTGAGGACACTGGTCATCTTTTCATGAATTAACACGAGGGTCATGTGGTCCTTGACTTCTTGAATAGAGATTGAGGGCTTCTTCCAGGCCTTGGTTATAGCTTGCTTGGCCGCCAAAAAAAGAAACATGGCTAACCGTTGTTGGTGGACACTTTTATTTTTTGACAGGTGAGTGGAACTCCGCTTTAACCTTTCATCTTAGGCTTCACCAGCTTGAGCCCGTGCTTCCAGGGGGGTCTTTGTCCCCTAGTCTCCAGGCTCACCATCCCTCTTGACTAATGTTTGTCTCCTCTCTCCTTGCTCTTCCATTCCTCTCTACCCCTCCACTTTGAATTGTTTACCTACTGTTGATTCAGATAGAAGATGTACCAATGTTCTACTAGCTATGTACTACATCCCTTTGTTACACCTGTCCTACTTACCTTGGTTTAACGCCTTCCAATGCAATAGCCCCTGAGCTGGTGTGACTGTTGATACAGTATTTTTATTCTTTCCTTTGAAAATTTTCAATAAAATCCTTCAACAAGAAAAACACTTTCTCTTTTAATTAGTGAGTACTGTCCGTGATACTTTTTTTTATTTGCACTAACATACAATTTTGAGGACAAGCTTTTGGGGAATGTCCCCTTTTTCAAGGTCCAGGCAGTACTATTTCACAAAGTTTTAGCAGAATGTTAGAAGAGATGTTGAAAGGGGGAGGGAAAAAAAAGAAAAAACAACCAGAAAGAAACACACACAAACAAATGTACACAGCAATGGTTATAAGACTAGGATTAGACTGAAGATAAGACACAGCAAAGGCAAAGACTGGGGGGGGGGGGCAACAAAAGTATTGTTGGTTATGTGTTAGAGAAGACACTGGTAGCTTGTGATGAGGCAGAACAATGTTTTACTTAAGTTGCAAACATACAGAACACATTTCAGCAGACTGTAACAGCAGACATCTTGGTTTTGAAGAGAGAAAGAGAAGAAGGAAGAGAGAGAACCAACAAGTTTTACACATATGCACAACTAGTAACTTTAGTGTACAGTGCCATCTACTGGTCAAGTGATATTACACAATACTATATAGTACATGCTGTTGTATTCCCAACAAGTATCAGGTCAGTACTCAATTGTTTCTGTCGCAAGTGCACTAATACGGCTACAATCACCTCTTTTCATTAGTAAAATGTTTTATATAACTGGTTGTTCCAGATAAGTTTTGATCTTTTTTTTTTGTTTACAAACGTTTTTTTATTTTATTTTTTGTAAAGAAATAGACTGCAAAATGTCAGTACAACATCAAATAAAATATACAACAGGAACAAGGCACATCTGTAATGTACATTTCAAATGGTACAACCATGTAAAGTAAAAAAAAGAAAGAAAGAGAAAAGAAATGAAGTACATGAGCAATATAGGTAGAAAGGTAGGCAGAGCTGTACAGCTACCAAGAAAATAACTCAATCAACCAAAACATGAGTGGTCCTTGGTCATATAATAAATGCCTAGGAGTTCTCCAAATTTCCCATTTTCTGCCAAATAAGTGCATCTTGGGCAGCACAGTGGCTAAGTGGTTAGCACTTCCACCTGGCAGTACTAGGGTTGTCGGTTCGAATCCCAACCACAGCACCACCTGCCTGGAGTTTGCATGTTCTTCCTGTGCCTGCGTGGGTTTCCTCCGGGTACTCCAGTTTCCTTCCACACTCCAAAGACATGCTTGTAGGTTAATTGGCTCCGGTCTAAATTGGCCCTAGTATGTGTATGTATGAATGTGAGTTAGGGACCTTAGATTGTACGCCCCTTGAGGGTTAGGGACCTTAGATTGTACGCCTCTTGAGGGTTAGGGACTGATGTGAATGTACAATATATATGTAAAGCGCTGTGTAAATTGATGACGCTATATAAGTACCTGAAATAAATAAATAATAAATCTTATCCAATAAAGTATAATGAATTTATTCCATGAGCATCACTCCATCAACTCTATGCAGAACTGTGGCCAATGGTACCGTGAGGGATTTCCAATGTAGGGCTACAGCCCATAGGGCGGATATACAGATGGTATGGATTAGCCTCATAATCTCAGTCCGAACTCCTGAGATATGGGCTCCTAGTAGGCAAGAATGCATAGACAGATGCACCGGGGCACCTGCCACAGCAGAGGCCACTTCCGAGATCTTGAGCCACACCAATGAAAGGCTTGGGCAGTCCCAAAATATATGCACTAGGGCAGGGTTGGGCAACTGTGGTCCTCCAGCTGTTGGTGAACTACAAGTCCCCGAACTACAAATGTCTCTGCCTTTGGGAGTCAAGCTTGTAACAGTCAGTTTTGCAATGCATCATGGGACTTGTAGTTCTACAACAGCTGGAGGGCCGCAGTTGCTCACCCCTGCACTAGGGTACCGGCAAGGCCACAGCCCCTGAAACAAAGGTGGGACGTCCCTGGAAACATGATATGTAATCTAGATGGGCTATGATCAAAGGCGTCCCTAGGGTTGGTGTCACCCGACGCGGTAACACTTGGTGACACCCCCTCCGACGATCCCCGCAGAATGGATCGGATCTGCGGATTGAGCAGAATGGATCGGACTCCGATCCATTCTGCTCAATCTGCAGATCCGATCCATCCTGCGGGGATCGTCGACTTTCTTTACAACTTACCTTTTCTTGGAGCGGGTCTGGTGTAGTGACAAGATGTGTCTCCCATGTAGATATGTCCCCCCTGAAGCAACTGCCAGGGGCGGACTGACCATTTGGAAACTCGGGCAGTGCCCGAGGGCCCGGTAGGGGGCCCCATGAGATGCCCCTGGTACCTTTTTCATAGGCTTTTTTGAGTTTGGGCAAGGACACAGGGGCCCCATGATCCCCTATTGCCTGGGGGCCCCATGAGTTGTCAGTCCGCCCCTGGCAACTGCGCATGTCCTGGTTGAAACCGGGACATGCACAGTTGCTTCAGGGGGGGCATATCTACATGGGAGACACATCTTGCCGCTACATCGGTGTCACCCCATATAGGTTGCATGAAGGGGCGGACTGACCATTTGGAAACCTGGGCACTGCCCGAGGGCCCGGGGTCATTAGGGGGCCCCATGAGATGCCTCTGGTACCTTTTTCATAAGCTTTTTTGAGTTTGGGCAAGGACACAGGGGCCCCATGATCCCCTATTGCCCGGGGGCCCCATGATTTGTCAGTCCGCCCCTGGTTGCCTGCCGACGATCCCTGCAGGATCGTCAGCAGGCAACCTATAGGGGGTGACACCGGACCCGCTCCAAGAAAAGGTAAGGTGTAAAGAAAGCCGACGATCCCCAAAAGGATGGATCCAATCATCAGGCTTGCTTTACAACTTACCTTTTCGTGGAGGGGGTGGTGTCACCCCGTGCGGTCGGTGTCACCCCCCTCACCTGCCTCGGGACGCCCCTGGGTATGATACCACCTAGTTAATATTTTGAGAAGTTTTCCGATCGTCTCCCAGGGTCACATAAATTTGGATAGGAATCAGCAAAAATCAAAAAACCACTTAGAGGGGGTGGTGTCACCCCGTGCGGTCGGTGTCAGCCGGTGCGGACCGCACCCCCCTCACCTGCTTCGGGACGCCCCTCGGTATGATACCACCTAGTTAATATTTTGAGAAGTTTTCCTATCGTCTCCCAGGGTCACATAAATTTGGATAGGAATCAGCAAAAATCAAAAAACCACTTGGAAGCTCTTCGATGCATTATAATACCTCGACAGCCGTAATGCCACCGGGCTTCAATCCAGTCCATTCTGCTGGAAAATACCTTCACAGCTCAACAGCAAACATCTTCTCATCAATAAGACGCCTTGACTCTATCTCCATTTTTATAGCAAACATCACTCACAAAATCATTTAGAAGTAAATTCCACTTTTCTTCGCAGGCATTGAAAACGGCCGAACTCATCTAACCCTAACAGTTTACTGAATAAATAACAAGGCTGACAATGTCGCTTAGAAAAAAAAAAAGAAAAAAAGAAAAAAAAACCCAGCACATTGGCTTAGAGAAGAAGTTAAATAACAGAAAAAAATGGAATATCAAATGACACAGCTAGAGTGTTTTTAAATTGGATTGTGTCAGTGTCAGGGAAGACTAGATAAGACTGAGGTGACAGCTTCTACTGGCTGAAAGGAACAATTTTTATTTTTTTTGAAGGCATTCAAATACAATTTGTCACCATTAAAAATAGGTAAATAAACCCTTTGGTTTTAGAAAAAAAAAAAAAGAATGTTAAAGGTAACAGTACTTCTCGCCAAAACTTTCCTTAACCACTTCCTGTCCGGACACTTTTACCCCCTTCCTGTCCAGGGCAATTTTCAGCTTTCAGCGCTATCACACTTTGAATGACAATTGCGCGGTCATGCAATACTGTACCCATATGAATTTTTTACCATTTTTTTGAGACAGATAAAGCTTTATTTTGGTGGTATTTATTCACCGCTGGGATTTTTATTTTTTTTACTATGTAAATGAAAAAGTCCAAAAATTTTGAAAAAAAGTGTTTTTTTTAATAAAATTTTGCAAATAAATAATATTTCATCCTAAATCTTGGCCAAAATTTATTCCGGTATTTTTTTAGTAAAAAAAAAAAAATCAAAATTAGTTTATAACCAAACATTATAATTTTTAAACATTTTTTTTACATTTTTATTTTATTTTTTTTTATATTATTTTTTATTTTTATTTTTTATTTTTACATACTGTCACCCTAGCAGTACAGTGTCACCATGGTGACACTGTACTACTTGTGGGGGGTGATGAAGATTTTTTTTTTTTTTTTTACACTGATTGCTTTTACACCCATATAGGATGTAAAAGCAATCATTTCTCTTTCTCTCTGTCTGCATTCTTGCAGTCATTGAGAAATACTGAGTGAGCTGTGATTGGTCACAGCTTGTCACATGGTACAAGGCTGTTGTGAATAGCCTTGTACCATGTGACCTCTGTGATCATTCACAGATTTCACACGTAGTAAGCAATGATGTCACAAGTGACATCTTGTTTACTACTTTGCATGTGATCACTGATTCGCCAATCAGTGATCACATGACCGGGACCTCGTACAGAGGTCCCGTCCGACGATCGGTGTTTCACTGTGTCCGGAGGACACAGTGGACACCGGATCGCGGTGGTGCGCGCTCCTAGGGAGCGCGCACAGCTAGAAAAGGCGGGTGCCGTTTAGGAACGGCAACCCGACCTTGGACTGCCACCGCCCTGCCGTTTATAAACAGCAGGCGGACGGCAAGAGGTTAACCCCTTCAGGGTAAAACAAATGTTAATGCCTAAGTACAATTTTGCAACGTTGACATGTGTTAGTAAAACCGTCCATATCACCACAACTACTTCGTACATCCAGGTGGATTATACCGCATTTTTTTCTGGACCAATTGGGCTTTCATTTAGTGGTAAATGGTAATGGATAGCTCCTGATTCTTTTTATTATCAAAGGAAAACTGGCCCAAAATAGTAAAAAAAATAATATTTTTTTTTAAATTTAGCTGCATGTTTCTTGTGACTACCATAACCTACCACCAAAGAACAACCCAAAATAAATTTTCCAGCTCTTGATGATCGCAGCGATACCATCTATATGTATGTTATTTGTTGTTTGTACCCGGAGTACAACCCAGAAGCAATAGTGCACATTTTGTTTTTTGTTTTTTTTTACCTAAAACACACTGACACTGACACTAACTGACACTAATACCAATTTTTTCTGACCTTTTGACCTTGACCTTTGAACCAAACACTTACCCTGGCACTGAACTAGATCAAACCTTGATCTAGGTATTTTTTCTTTATTTTTTTTTATTTTTTAATATGTATCTTTTTTTTTTTAAACAAACATTTTTTCCCTCTATGCCAGGAGTTAGAGAGATACGGTGTATCTCTCTCCTCCATTCATAGAGAGAAAAAAAAAACAAGGGGGCGGGGCTGTACAGTGACTGATCACTGTGATAGCCAATCAGAGGCTATCACAGTGATCATGTGACCTGGTATCGGGAGTCCCAAGTCCCGATCGTTAGAACGGGACCCAGGGCTCTCAGTGACACCTCAGTCTTTGTGACAGGTACGCAAATATGCAGCCCCATGGAAAAAAGCCCAGTTCTGTGAGGCCGCATATTTGTGTGACGTCGGCATCAAGGGGTTAACCTTTCTACGGGAAAACAACAGCCGGAATCCATAAAATACAGATTGTTGTCTGCTAGGTTGTTATCAATGGTTATCAATTGAGTTGTCAATGGTTATGCTGTCTATGAGGGGAAATTAATTATTTTCTTTAACCTGTTGCCGACCGCGCATAGCCGAATGACGGCTTCACCGCGGCCGGCCAGTTCTGAGTGGACGTCATATGACGTCCTCCCAGAACGCGCTCTCCTGCGCGCCCCAGGGGGCGCGCACCCGGCGATCTCCGTGATCGCTGTGTCCTACGGACACAGCTGATCACGCGATGTGGTGAAAGGCCGATCCCACCGGCCTTTTACCACGTGATCAGCGGTGTCCAATGACACGCTGATCACAGGAAAATGCAAGTGCCGGTTCTCGGCTGCACTTTCCTCACGCTGTCAGATCGTGAGGAAAGTACTGCCGAGAACCGGCAGTTGTCAGAGCGGGGATCGGCACCGATCATCAGGGCACTGATGATCAGTGCCCTGATGATCGGTGCCCAGCAGTGACACCCGCAAGTTCCGCCCAGCAGTGCGCCCACTAGCCCCGCCCACCCGTTCCCAGCAGTGCCCCCACCTGTGCCCAGCAGTGCCCCCACCTGTGCCCAGCAGTGCACCCACCTGTGCCACTCTCCAGTGCCACCTACCTGTGCCCAGAAGTGCCACCTACATGTGCCCAGCAGTGCCACCCACCTGTGCCCACCCACCTGTGCCCACCAGTGCCACCCACCTGTGCCCACCAGTGCCACCCACCTGTGCCCACCCACCAGTGCTGCCCACCAGTGCCACCCACCAGTGCAGCCCAGCAGTGCTGCCAGTCAGTGCCACCAGTCAGTGCCCAGGGGTTGTGCCAGTCAGTGCCGCCAGTCAGTGCCCAGAAGTGATGCCAGTCAGTGCCGTCTATCAGTACCCATCAACAGTGTCACCTATCAGTGCCGCCTATCAGTGCTGCATATCAGTGCCGCCTATCCGTGACCCCTAATTAGTGCTGTCTATCAGTGCCGCCTATCCGTACCACCTCATTAGTATTGCCTATCAGTGCCCTTTAGTGCTGCCTATCAGTGCCCATCAGTGCCGCCTATCAGTGCCCATCAGTGCCGCCTCATCAACGCAAATCAGTGAAGGAGAAAAAATACCTGTTTGAAAAATTTTATAAAAGAAACAAATAACCTTTTTTTTTTTTTTCAAATTTTTTGCACTTTTTTTAATTTATAGCGCAAAAAGTAAAGCGCCCAGTGGCGATTAAATACCACCAAAAGAAAGCTCTATTTGTGAGAAAAAAATGATCAAAATTTCATATGGGTACAATGTTGCATGACCGCGCAATTGTCAATCAAAGTGCGGCAGCGCTGAAAGCTGAAAATTGGCCTGGTAAGGAAGGGGGTATAAGTGCCCGGTAGGCAAGTGGTTAATCCAACTACCAAGGCTTTAGCAGAATATCTTAAGCAATTCATTGTGAAGATTATATAATATCTGTGTTAACCTCTTCATTGGACCATTAGTGGTGTTTGTAAAGTTTGACTTTTTGTAATTAAATATTCATTTATTTTTAATAGGCTGTAGTCCATACCGACGTCCCGGTCATGTTGTGCTATTCAAAGAATTTCAGCATGGGCAAAATAACTTGAGAATAATTAATTAAGTTAGCTTAATTATTTTTTATAAACTATTTTTTTTAATTGGAGGCACTGTTGTTCATCGATCTTAATGCCTAAGCACAATTTTGCAACTTTGACATATGTTAGTAAAACCGTACGTATCCTCACAACTACTTTGTGTATCCAGGTGGATTATATCTCTTTTTTTTTTTCAGGACAAATTGGATTTTTCATTTAATTTGATGATAAGTGGTCATGAACATTTCCTGATTTTTTTTTTATTATCAAAGGAAAACTGGCCTAAAATAAATTATTATTTTTTTTTTTTAATTTAGCTGTGTGTATCTTGTTACTACCATAACCTACCACCAAAGAACAACCCAAAATACATTCTTCTGCTCCTGATGATCGCAGAGATGCCACATAGATGCATGTTATTTGTTGTTTATACCCGTAGTACAGCCCAGAAACAATAGCTCACATTTTGCTTTTTTTTTTGTCCTACCTAAAACACACTAACTGACACTGAAACTAATTTTTAAAAAATCATGCCCAAAGCACCCTGACCTTTGACCTTGACCTTTGATCCTTTCTTGACCCAAACACCAACCCTGGCACTGACCTAGATAAAACCTTGATCTAGGTATTTTTTCTTTATTTTTTCTTTATTTTTTTTATAAATATTTATTTTTTTATTTTATACACATATTTATTTATTTCAAAGGAAATAAACATATACATATAAACATAGACAATGTATCTCTCTCCTCCATTCAGAGAGAGAAACCACAGGGTGGGTTTCACAGTGGCTGATCAATCAGAGGCTATCACAGTGATCAGATGACCCAGAATTTGGAGTTCCAGGTCCTAATAATTAGTACGGGAAAGGGGGGGCTCACAGTGAGCGTGCTGCCAGCGCAAAGGAAGATACGCAAATATGCGTCCCCACGGCAAAAAGCCCAGTGCAGTGAGGCCGCATATTTGTGTGAGGTCAGCATCAAGGGGTTAACCGATCAATATAGCTGACTAAGTTAATTGTTCAGACATTCCCTGACAATAGCCCTTCTATCTCTTCAAACCTTGGTGGGGGATCCTGCGTTGTGGGCCTACCTCCACCATCAGGAGCCCTGGTGTGAACCAACTGATACTTAGACTCTACACCGTGGATAAACCTCCGTTGACAACAACCTGTGTGCTGATGTGCCCCCCAGAGGGCCAGAGGGTAAATAGAAGACTGGACTAACAGAGAAAGGGTAGAAAACTGCCCTGCCCTGAAGAGGACCACTGGCACTGGACTGAGGAGGCAGTTGAAGACAGTATTGGAGTGATTTTTTTTTGGTGACGTTCTACTTGAGACACGGCACAAACTTTCTAAAATCTTGTTATGTTGACAACAGAAGTGCCTAAATAACAAGTGGCTTGCATTTGAACAGCTATTAATACTGACAGGCCATCCACAGGCCTGGTTAGTCATGTTGCATCCCGAAGAGTGACACTGTCCGCTCCATTAGATCTCCTAATCCCGAAACAGGTGATATAAACCTGTGTAATGAGACCTGTTTCAAGAGCAGCTTATCCTTCACTAATTGGTTCTTTGGCTGAGTGGAAGTTTGATGAAAGTGTTAGCTGGACGCAGCAAGTAAAACCGACATAGCAATTAAGTTCCTTTTCCAAGCCTCAGTAACAAATGATTCCGCAGGAACAATATGTACATAAAATGACTGGCTGCACAAGGCTTACCCAATTCCTGTGCCGACAGTCTCACAAACAACCATCACTGAAGGTAAGCTGGGCTTTGAAAGTGAGAGGTGAACAGTCCATAAACCACACATAGCAAATCCTTTAACCACTTCCAGTCCGGACACTTTCCCCCCCTTCCTGTCCGGACACTTTCCCCCCTCTTCCAGTCCGGACACTTTCCCCCCTCTTCCAGTCCGGACACTTTACCCCCCTTCCTGTCCGGACACTTTCCCCCCCTTCCTGTCCGGACACTTTCCCCCCCTTCCTGTTCGGACACTTTCCCCCCTCTTCCAGTCCGGACACTTTCCCCCCCTTCCTGTCCGGACACTTTCCCCCCCTACCTGTCCGGACACTTTCCCCCCCTTCCTGTCCGGACACTTTCCCCCCCTTCCAGTCCGGACACTTTCCCCCCCTTCCTGTCCGGACACTTTCCCCCCCTTCCTGTCCGGACACTTTCCCCCCCTTCCTGTCCGGACACTTTCCCCCCCTTCCTGTCCGGACACTTTCCCCCCCCTTCCTGTTCGGACACTTTCCCCCCTCTTCCAGTCCGGACACTTTCCCCCCCTTCCTGTCCGGACACTTTCCCCCCCTACCTGTCCGGACACTTTCCCCCCCTTCCTGTCCGGACACTTTCCCCCCCTTCCAGTCCGGACACTTTCCCCCCCTTCCTGTCCGGACACTTTCCCCCCCTTCCTGTCCGGACACTTTCCCCCCCCTTCCTGTCCGGACACTTTCCCCCCCTTCCAGTCCGGACACTTTCCCCCCCTTCCTGTCCGGACACTTTCCCCCCCTTCCTGACCAGGGCAATTTTCAGCTTTCAGTGCTATCACACTTTGAATGACAATTGCGCGGTCATGCAATACTGTACCCATATGAATTTTTTACCATTTTTTTGAGACAGATAAAGCTTTATTTTGGTGGTATTTATTCACCGCTGGGATTTTTATTTTTTTTACTATGTAAATGAAAAAGTGCAAAAATTTTGAAAAAAGTGTTTTTTTATAAAATTTTGCAAATAAATAATATTTCATCATAAATCTTGGCCAAAATTTTTCTGTTATTTTTTTAGTAAAAAAAGAAAAAATCCAAATTAGTTTATAGCCAAAAATTATCATTTTTAAACATTTTTTTTTAATTTTTATTTTATTTTTTTTATATTATTATTTTTTATTTAAATTTTTTTTTACATACTGTCACCCTAGCAGTACAGTGTCACCATGGTGACACTGTACTACTTGTGGGGGGTGATGAAGATTTTTTTTTTTTTCTACACTAATTGCTTTTACACCCATATAGGATGTAAAAGCAATCATTTCTCTTTCTCTCTGTCTGCATTCTTGTCATTGAGAAGTACTGAGTGAGCTGTGATTGGTCACAGCTTGTCACATGGTACAAGGCTGTTGTGAATAGCCTTGTACCATGTGACCTCTGTGATCATTCACAGATTTCACACGTAGTAAGCAATGATGTCACAAGTGACATCTTGCTTACTACTTTGCATGTGATCACTGATTCGCCAATCAGTGATCACATGATCGGGACCTCGTACAGAGGTCCCGTCCGACGATCGGTGTTTCACCGGAGGACACAGCGGGCAGGGAGCGCGCACAGCTAGAGAAGGTGGGTGCCGTTTATGAACGGCAACCCGCCCCTGGACTGCCACCGCCCTGCCGTTTATAAACAGCAGGCGGACGGCAAGAGGTTAAGTGACCTTGCTCTACAAGGCAAGGTCTACTCATCACACCAAGACCCCCCATACAAAATCACTACATTAAAATGTGAAAGGAAGCACCTGTGGGGGGAAAAAGTTGGTAAATATATCTAACAGAAACTCTGGTTTGGCACTGATGCGGGCAAAATCACCATCCTTCCAGGAAGATCTGGGGAAATCCTTAGTATTCCAAATTTAGGATCCTCACTTTTCCCAAGATCTTGCCCTTAAGATTGGGATATCCTCACCTAGGTGCTAGGGGAAAAAGCCAGGGGTATAGTAAGTTTTCTTCCTAAGAGGAAATGGACCATGCACCAGACAACACAGTAAACCAAATCTTTGGCTCCTCCTTCCAAGAGCAACTTATTGTGTACCTTCAGACAAGGAGCCTTCTTCCTGTTTGGTCCCATCTGACCAGGGATGGGAAGAAGGAGAAGCAGGTGCCATGTCAAGAAGTCTGAACTTTGAATACACAGAGGGTGGGGAGCACCTCAACCATAGACCTCCCTTCTACTCCACAGAACTCCACAATAGCCCAATGAAGCACTACCCCCTTTGGAGTTGCTGAGTTTTGGGTCCCCCTATAGCTCTGCACAGCCAGGCTCCACAAATATTCTTCCATATGTTGCATTCAGAGTCAGAAAACAGTCTTTGAGATTGGTTTTGTGATTTTATTAAAGGGGTTTATAACTTGGATGGGGTAGAGAGGTGTATGGGACGCCCAAGAAAAAAAGAGGTATAGACTCCAGAGAGAGAGATAACATCCCCCCCCCCTCCGGTACAAATAATTAGTAATACCTCATCTGGAACATGCAGTTCAGTTTTGGGCACCAATTCATAAACAGAACATTGGGGACCTGGAGAAAGTACAGAGAAGGGCAACCAAACTGATACGAAGCATGGAGGAGATCAGCTATGATGAAAGATTAGAGGAACTGAATGTATTCTCTACTGAGAAGAGGAGATTAAGGGGGATATGATCTCCATGTATAATACATAAGGGGGGATATGATCTCCATGTATAATACATAAGGGGGATATGATCTCCATGTATAATACATAAGGGGGGGATATGATCTCCATGTATAATATATAAGGGGGATATGATCTCCATGTATAATACATAAGGGGGGGATATGATCTCCATGTATAATATATAAGGGGGATATGATCTCCATGTATAATACATAAGGGGGGATAGGATCTCCATGTATAATACATAAGGGGGGATATGATCTCCATGTATAATACATAAGGGGGATATGATCTCCATGTATAATACATAAGGGGGGGATATGATCTCCATGTATAATATATAAGGGGGATATGATCTCCATGTATAATACATAAGGGGGGATATGATCTCCATGTATAATACATAAGGGGGATATGATCTCTATGTATAATACATAAGGGGGATATGATCTCCATGTATAATACATAAGGGGGATATGATCTCCATGTATAATACATAAGGGGGATATGATCTCCATGTATAATACATAAGGGGGATATGATCACCATGTATAATACATAAGGGGGGGGGGATATGACCTCCATGTATAATACATAAGGGGGACATGATCTCCATATATAATACATAAGGGGGATATGACCTCCATGTATAATACATAAGGGGGATATGATCTCCATGTATAATACATAAGGGGGGATATGATATCCATGTATAATACATAAGGGGGGATATGATCTCCATGTATAATACATAAGGGGGGATGTGATCTCCATGTATAATACATAAGGGGGGATATGATCTCCATGTATAATACATAACGGGGGATATGATCTCCATGTATAATACATAAGGGGGGATATGATCTCCATGTATAATATATAAGGGGGGATATGATCTCCATGTATAATACATAAGGGGGGATAAGATCTCCATGTATAATACATAAGGGGGGATATGATCTCCATGTATAATAAATAAGGGGGGGATATGATCTCCATGTATAATACATAAGGGGGGATATGATCTCCATGTATAATACATAAGGGGGGATATGATCTCCATGTATAATACATAAGGGGGATATGATCACCATGTATAATACATAAGGGGGGATATGATCTCCACGTATAATACATAAGGGGGGATATGATCTACATGTATAATACATAAGGGGGATATGATCTCCATGTATAATACATAAGGGGGTATAATCTCCATGTATAATACATAAGGGGGGATATGATCACCATGTATAATATATAAGGGGTGGATATGATCTCCATGTATAATACATAAGGGGGGATATGATCTCCATGTATAATACATAAGGGGGGATATGATCACCATGTATAATACACAAGGGGGGATATGATCTCCATGTATAATACATAAGGGGGGATATGATCTCCATGTATAATACATAAGAGGGGATATGATCTCCATGTATAATACATAAGGGGGGATATGATCTCCATGTATAATACATAAGGCTGATATGATCTCCATGTATAATACATAAGGGGGGATATGATCTCCATGTATAATACATAAGGGGGGATATGATCACCATGTTTAATACATAAGGGAGGATATGATCTCCATGTATAATACATAAGGGGGGATATGATCTCCATGTATAATACATAAGGGGGGATATGATCTTTATGTATAATACATAAGGGGGGATATGATCTCCATGTATAATACATAAGGGGGGATATGATCACCTTTTTTAATACATAAGGGGGATATGGTCTCCATGTATAATACATAAGGGGGGATATGATCTCCATGTATAATGCATAAGGGGGGATATGATCTCCATGTATAATACATAAGGGGGGATATGATCTCCATGTATAATACATAAGGGGGGATATGATCACCACGTATAATACATAAGGGGGGATATGATCTCCATGTATAATACATAAGGGGGGATATGATCTCCATGTATAATACATAAGGGGGGATATGATCTCCATGTATAATACATAAGGGGGGATATGATCTCCATGTATAATACATAAGGGGGATATGATTTTCATGTATAATACATAAGGGGGGATATGATCACCATGTATAATACATAAGGGGGATATGATCTCCATGTATATAACATAAGGGGGGATATGATCTCCATGTATAATACATAAGGGGGGATATGATCTCCATGTATAATACATAAGGGGGATATGATCTCCATGTATAATACATAAGGGGGGATATGATCTCCATGTATAATACATAAGGGGGCTATGATCTCCATGTATAATACATAAGGGGGATATGATCTCCATGTATAATACATAAGGGGGGGATATGATCTCCATGTATAATACATAAGGGGGCTATGATCTCCATGTATAATACATAAGGGGGATATGATCTCCATGTATAATACATAAGGGGGGGATATGATCTCCCTGTATAATACATAAGGGGGGGATATGATCTCCATGTATAATACATAAGGGGGGATATGATCTCCATGTATAATACATAAGGGGGGATATGATCTCCATGTATAATACATAAGGGGGGGATATGATCTCCATGTATAATACATAAGGGGGGATATGATCTCCATGTATAATACATAAGGGGGATATGATCTCCATGTATAATACATAAGGGGGGACATGATCACCATGTATAATACATAAGGGGGATATGATCTCCATGTATAATACATAAGGGGGGATATGATCTCCGTGTATAATACATAAGGGGGGATATGATCTCCATGTATAATACATAAGGGGGATATGATCTCCATGTATAATACATAAGGGGGATATGATCTGCATGTATAATACATAAGGGGGGGATATGATCTCCATGTATAATACATAAGGGGGGATATGATCTCCATGTATAATACATAAGGGGGGGATATGATCTCCATGTATAAATACATCAGTGGTTCATATAGTGAACTCGGTGTAGTTATTCCCCCTGAGGTCATCACAGAGGACAAGGGGGCGCTCTTCATGTTTGGAGGAAAAGAAATGTAATCTCCAAACATGGAAAGGTTTCTTCACAGTAAGAGCTGTGAAAATGTGGAATAGACTCCCTCAAGAGCTGGTTCTGGCCAGCTCAGTGGATTGCTGTAGGAAAGTCCTGGATTCTTTCTTGGATACACAGAATATAACTGGATATAACATTTATAGGTAAAGTTGATCCAGGAAATATCCGATTGCCTCTCGGGGGATCAGGAAGGAATTTTTTTTCCCTTGCAGGAGCAAGTTTGATCGTGCTTTGCTGGGGTTTCTTTTTTTTTTGCCTTCCTCTGGATCAACTGTGGGTGTAGGAGAATAACTTTTTTTAATAGTTAAACTGGATGGGCTTTTGTCTTTTTTCAGCCAGACTAACTATTAAACTGCAAACGTGAGGACAAACTCCTTAGCAACTGTATAGTTAGCAATGTACAGATGTGGACAAACTATTCTCTCCTTTAGGAGCATTCCATCTCTCTGGTGTACCTCCTCAGACCTCAGATGAATTCTCCTCTTCACCCAGCTGCACAGAGGGTATTCCCTGGCCAAAGGGGGCCCAGAAACTGCAAATTTAACACAGCAAACCCAAAGATGAGAAGCTAGTTGGGGTTTCTACCTGACTGCCCTCTCCCCTTATCCAGCACAGGGGGGGGTAAAAGTACTCACACTGTCCTCTTCTGCTAGCTCAATGGGTTGGTGGCTGCCTTCAGGCCTTTCGCTTGGGCCAGCTCCTTTCCTGCTGCTCAGGATTTTCCTTCCTTGGAGATGGTGGTACAGTGGAGATTCTCTTCTTCAGCACCTGCCTGTTGGTAGGCCCCTTCCCTGGGCCCCCTCCCAGGCTCCACACTCCAGCCTGTCACTCCATAGTCCACCCGACACTGCTCCCTTCCACCCAGGCTCTGCAATACTTAAGGGTTGCCTTGGTCACCATGCCCAGACTCACAGAAGCTCAATTGGATTAAGATTTAGAGAATCTGAAGGTCAAGTCAACACATCAAACTTGTTGTTATGTTCCTCAAACCATTCTTGAACCATTTTGAAAAGTTATGTCTGATCGGTGTATATTACACATAGGTCAGAGCCCATTATTTACACCCAATGGATAACTATAGATGTGGAAATTCTTAACATTCAAAAAAGTATTTGGAAATTTCATATACGAGATATTGGGGGGGGTCATAATTTGCTTTGGGATGCATTTTCTCCTATTGCCTCTAGACCAAAATCTAGAGGGGTGTTGGGCTGGGTGACACCCCCCAGATTTTAGTTGCTCTCCCCCACAACCCCCAGGTCTCTGAGAGTGCTTCCACTGATCCATGAGGTAGTCCAATAAGGCAATTAATGCAAGAAGGTACTCTGATGGGGACATTTAATATAAGAGGCTACTCTGATAAGGATGTTTGCTGTAAGGGGGGCACTTAGACGGGGACATTTAATACAAGGTGTACACTAGTAAGGAACGTTTGATGTAAGGAGGCACTCTGATGGGGCAAATAATGTAAAGGGGCACTCTGATGGGGACAGTTGATTTAAGTAGACATTCTAATGGGGACATTTACGTAATATAAGTGGCTACTCTGATAGGGACGTTTGCTGAAAGTGGGGCACTCATATGGGGGCAGTTAATATAAGGGGTACTCTAATAAGGAACTTTAATGTAAGGGGGCACTCTGATGGGGCAAGTAATGTAAGGGGGAACTCTGATGGGGACTTTTAATGTAAGGGGGCACTCTGATGGGGTAAGTAATATAAGGGGTATTCTAATAAGGAAAGTTTGATATAAAGGGGCACTCTGATGGGGCAAGTAATGTAAGGGGGCACTCTGATGGGGACATTTGATGTAAGGGGCACTCTGATGGGGTAAGTAATGTAAGGGGGCACTCTGATGGGGACATTTGATGTAAGGGGCACTCTATGAATAAAGGATAGATAGATAGATAGATAGATAGATAGATAGATAATAGATAGATAGATAGATAGATAGATAGATAGATAATAGATAGATAGATAGATAGATAGATAGATAGATAGATAGATAGATAGATAGACAGATAGATAGATAATAGATAATAGATAGATAGATAGATAGATAGATAGATAATAGATAGATAGATAGATAGATAGATAGATAGATAGATAGATAGATAATAGATAGATAATAGATAGATAGATAGATAGATAGATAGATAGATAGATAGATAGATAATAGATAGATAGATAATAGATAGATAGATAGATAGATAGATAGATAGATATATAGATAGATAGATAGATAGATAGATAGATAATAGATAGATAGATAATAGATAGATAGATAGATAGATAGATAGATAGATAAATAGATAGATAATAGATAGATAGATAGATAGATAGATAGATAGATAGATAGATAGATAGATAATAGATAGATAGATAATAGATAGATAGATAGATAGATAGATAGATAAATAGATAGATAATAGATAGATAGATAGATAGATAGATAGATAGATAGATGATAGAGAGATAGATAGATAGATAGATAGATAGATAATAGATAGATAGATAGATAGATAGATAGATAGATAGATAGATAGATAAATCTCAATACCTCTCGTGATTCTCCCATTTACAGTATAATTTGGAACATTCTAATATCATAAAGGAAGCAGGACATTTTTTATGTAACATCTTAGGTATAAATCTGCAAATTAATTCACTTTTTATGCATATTCTTCCACCAGAGAAGTGCTAGAGATTGGTACGGTGCTGAAAATTAGTAAAATTCACACAATTTAATCATTTGAAAATGAATTGCTATAAATAGATTATTTCTGGGGGTTGAGAGTGATGGATATCTATCAGAAGTTTGAATTAATTTCGGATGACATGGAAAGTTAAAAAGTCGCTTTAAATATCTCCCTGAAGAGAAATGTAATTGGGTTTGCGCTGTTATTTTATTATGATCTAACAGTTGAAAGTTAACATTTCAATGTTCGTTGGACTAATCTGCACAAACAAAATGAGAATGTTAATGTAGATCTTACCCCTAGATAGATGACATTCGGTTGGGTTATTTGTGGGTGGGTGAGGAGGAGCTCCTACTTCAGATCAGGGCCGGATCTAGCCTCTCTGATTTGGGGGTGCAGTGAAAAATGTCAGGGGGGCAGTGGATTCGAAGTCAACAGGTCAGTGTGCAAGAGTCAGTAGAGCAGTGTACAGGGGGTCAGCAGGGCAGGGGACAGGGCCAGCAGTTTGTAGGGCAGTGTACAGAGGCCATTAGATTGTAGGGCAGAGGACAGGGATTAGCAGGGCAGGGTGCAGGGGTCAGCATGGTAGAAGGCAGTGGTCAGCAGAGTTGAGGACAGGGTCATTGCTGGCAGGGCACGTAAGAGATCTCCTCCCCACACAGCACATAGCTGAGATCGGCATCCCTCCACACAGTGTGTAGCTGGCTACTGCAGCTGCCAATCCAATCAGGAAATTTCACAGGTTAGAACTGCAGCTGAAGCCAGCTACGCATTGTGCAGACCGATGCTGTGTCTGTTAGGGAATCTGATCTCTGCTATGTGTTATGTGGGAAGGAGAAGATCTGTTGAGTACCTTGTGTGTAGTGCGGGCAGTTCCGGGACAAGGTCATCTAGCCCTCAAGGTGATGGTGATGCGCCCCCACCTTCCACCCCCCAAAAAAAATAATAGTACTAATCAACACATGCACCCTCTAAGCATACATTCCCTGTGCAAACCCCAAATTCTACCTAACCAAAAATGCAAAAAGACCCCATCCTCACAGTCCAAATCCTCCTCCCAGCACAAATCTGTGTCCCCCAATACCAACTTCCAGCTCAAATCCCCCCCAATTTCCCACAAATCTTCCATGTCCATAAAAATCAAACTCTCCCCCCCAAATTCCCCCCTTTCCCCCCTCCTAGTACAAGTTCTCTCCCCAACCCCCTCCAGGACAAATCCCCCCAAATCCCCACTCCTAGTATAATTCCTCTCCCCAAATCTCTGCTCCTAGTACAAATACTCCCCCCTAAACCTCCCTCCCAGCACAAATCCTCCCCCAAACCCCCCAATCCCTCCTCCTAGTACAAATCTCCCCCCAAATCCCCCTCCTAGTAAAACAAAAACCCTATTATAATCCCCCCCAAATCCCCACCCTTCCCAGAACAAATCCCGCCCCCCACCCAAATCCTCCTCCTAGCACAAATCCCCCCCCCCCACAATTTCCCCCCTTCTAGCACTAATCCTCCCCAATTCCCCCCTCCTAGTACTAATCCTCCCCCCCTAATTTCTCCCTCCTTGAACAAATCCTCCCCAATTGCCCCATCCTAGCACTAATCCCCCCCCCCAATTCTGCCTCCTAACACATCCCTCCCAATTACCCTTTCCAGCACAAACATCCCCAACCACCCCTCCTCTATAAGCACCCCCTCCCCCAATTTCACATGTGGGAACTGCAAGAGTAGTGAGGAGATTCAGGCTCTCTGTGATCTCCCTCCTGTCATAACAGCGATCCTCCATACAGAAGGTTACACAGGATTGCTCTTAGAGCCGAAGGTACATGGCTCGATTACCAGCCGCCTACCCAGGGGTGGACTGACCATTTGGAAACTTGGGCACTGCCTGAGGGCCCAGGGTCAGTAGGGGGCCCCATGAGATGTCTCTGGTACCTTTTTCATAGGCTTTTTTGAGTTTGGGCAAGGACACAGGGGCCCCATGATCCCCTATTGCCCGGGGGCCCCATGAGTTGTCAGTCCGCCCCTGCGCCTACCCACATTTCCGGGAGTTGAGCAGTCTTTGAAGAAATGGGGGGGGCTAATCAAGCCGTGTATTGTCAGATCTAAGATCGATCCTGTGTAGCCTTCTGTATAAAGGATCGCTGTTATTACAGGAGGAGGGAGATCACAGAGAAGCCAGCACCTCCTCTCTACTCTCTCCTCTCTGACGCTGTCACTTCTTCTGTCTGGACTGTTTACTTTAGTTCCCTGTGACCGGCCCTGAGTGCAGGGATTGGGGGGGTGCTCAGTGGTCATAGGCACAATGTACATGGGGGGGGGCACCTGGCTTGGGGGGGGACAACTGAAATCTGGGGGACCCTCCAGCACCCCCTAGATCCGGCTGTGGTTTAGACGGTCATACAACCTGAAAATTGGTTTGAAATCTTTATTGGTTAAGATGATGGGGTACCACCAATACATTTCATAGGACAGGCGCTCACCCTTTTTCAGGGCTTATGAGAGTTTATATTGCTTGACTAGGCTGTGTGTCTTATGACCTGTGATGGGTGGGCTTTGGGCTTGGGTTGATGTCACCAGTCTCCTGTGTTCTTGTGATCCCAACACCCCAGTGCTCCCAAAGACTCTCCCACATTCCTGTGATCCTGGTTCCCCAGAAACTCTCACTTGTGTGAATCCAATACCTCTGTGCTCCTAGAGCCTTTCTCCTCTGTACCTGCCTATTTGGGTGAGCCTCAGGGCCGCAACCTTGGAGCTATCCTGTAGCCCTCCACAAAGACATGCTCCAGTGACGAACAAGGATACAACACACCACACCATACATTACTATAGGTGCCTATGCCATCTGACCTGTTGGTGAGTTTTTGTTCATTCTGGAATAGCCAAATATACCCCTGATGGCCTCTTCAAGGACCTAGGATGAGGACTTACAAGGCCATGGGAGCTACCTGCCCTATCATGAAATGCAAATTAGGATTTGGAATACTTGAAAATCAGTATTATTGTGGCTATCAGCTCTATGTACTTACTTGTAATTGCTCTCCTATTATTTTTTTGGTTGCTACCCCAGATTGTTCCCTGTGTGTAAGAGAAACTCAGTACTATTGGAACCAGAAGAATATTACATGATCATGTTCATAATTCTGAGCAAAGGTTCCCAGCAAAATGTGCATCGGTATGGGCGTGCAAACGTATTAGTGTGTGCAAAACGCAATGTGCATTCACACCCACATGCTTGGCAGTGGCACTGACACCTATTTAAGACATTTAAGACATTGACTATGACATGAACAGATTCCTGAGTGAAAAATAAAGATAAACAGCGCAAACATAGACCTCTACATCAAATCAACATACAAAGTGCAAACATATATAGAAAATTAAATTGATAGTGAAGTCCATCAAAATTAATAAACCAAAGTTCAAAAAATCTCAAAAATATTTTTGGTGCAAAAAGAAATTTTCAAATTCTTCTTCTATTATAAAGAAACTTCCACCTTCCACCCGTGAAAACCAACATCAAATGCACTCACCAGATTTAGGTGAATGAAACGCCTTTAAGGAATTTATGGGCTCCTAAACCCTCTTTCGTATCCACTCTATAGGAATCCTCACCTCCAGCATAGGCTCCACCATCCGACCAGGGAGAAAAAATCTCAGATAGTGTAATATTGCAAAACACCATTCATAAGTGAAATCAAGGATTAAGGCCACTCACATTAGAATCACTTTAAAAAGGCATATTTATTAGGACCAGCTTCTTTCCAGATGAACAGTAGATGTAAGGCAACCTCCCACGGAATCTCACATCACAGCTCCAGGTTACAGCAGAAGCTCCACAGAGACCACACATATACAGATCCCAAAAGATGGCCGCTGGAACCCACCACTCAGCGTGCGCTCCACTCACCGGAAGTGACGTCAGACGTAAGGAGTAACAACCGGAAATGCGTCAACGCGTTTCGCCCCTCCCATCGGGCGTTCTCAAGAGTCTGGTTGGTCTCTAAAGGGGTTACTAAACCCCTTCCTCAAAGCTAAAAAGCAATAAATATGTGCTTTACCACGGTAATGCACGATGAGAGTGCGCCCTTGTCCCCAAACGTGTTGGCTCGATTTCTACACTTCACTTTCAATAAAAAAACCCTTCATCGAGGGTAAGGAGTAACAACCGGAAATGCGTCAACGCGTTTCGCCCCTCCCATCGGGCGTTCTCAAGAGTCTGGTTGGTCTCTAAAGGGGTTACTAAACCCCTTCCTCAAAGCTAAAAAGCAATAAATATGTGCTTTACCACGGTAATGCACGATGAGAGTGCGCCCTTGTCCCCAAACGTGTTGGCTCGATTTCTACACTTCACTTTCAATAAAAAAAACCTTCATCGAGAGTTGCCCTATTCGAGACACCGAGTGCTCCTCTGTCCCTATTCAAGTATCTTCTCAACTGGGCTACCAGTAAGGTAGCAGCCCATTACTGCAAAGGAAGATGAACACCACCATCCACTTGTGGAACCACCTAATGTCTACCAAGACCCGTTGGTCTTCTATAAATTTGGATGATTATTGTTATACTCAATTTTGCCCTGAAAAAGCAATAACTCTCCAAAACATGGCAGGATTTATTGGAAGATTGCACCCCAACTGACCAAGTTACATATCTCCTTGGCGGTTTCTTTTGGTGTATCTCTGTATTTAAGGGCATATATGTATCGTTATTGAGTTGTTTGCACAATAACAAGTGATCCACATTGTAACATGATTCTATGGACCGATTAGGTCCTTTTTACTAAGAAGATATGTGTACACAATAAAAATTGATATTTGTCTTTTAGATACTTCTACTTTACATGTTTGTCTGTCTTAAAAGTCCCAGGGGGTTTTCTTGGAATTCGTTCTAAGTCTTATCATTATTTTGTGGGATGTTGGCAGAAATCCATATGTTTTATATCATTTGATCGAGTATATTTTTTCAAATTTCTATCGCAAACTTAGGTACAACTCCACAGCCTACCCATCTCTGTTAGTCTGTACCAACAGCCCTGAAGAAGGTGAAGGTAGTTTTCCCCAAACGTGTTGGCTCGATTTCTACGTTTCACTTTCAATAAACAAATCGAGAGTTGTTGTCAGGGTCCTGTCCACGGCAGAAGTTCTGGAAGATCTGGCGTTTCTGCCAGTACTCTGCATGGCTGCAGAAGGACACATAAGCCTCAGCCAGATGGCCTTTATAAGGAGGCTCATCACTTCCTCAAGTTGCTGGATGATCTCTAGCTCCCCGTGCCCTGTTCCTGTTTCCTGTGACTTTGACCCGTGATTTCCTGTTATCGACTCAGCTTGCTCCTGGACCTGTCTTCTCTGCTTTACCCCTGATCTGACCTCGGCCGGGCTTATGGATACTCTCTCTCTCTCTCGCTCCCCTGTGTATGACCTCGGCTATCCCATCTGACTACGTCTGCTCTGATTCCCACCTGGTACCTGACCTTGGCTTGAACCAACTACCCAGTAAACATCTAAATCCCGGAAGGGCTTGCATACCACGCACAGGCGCCGCCTGTCTGCAGACCTATCTTCGTGCACCAGCTGTGCTTCTGAGTGGACCACCAACCAGCACTCCTACAGGTGACCTGCGCAACTTTGGGCCTGACTCCCGCTGTCCCACTCTCAGGGGAGTCTGGAACTTAACCGCAAGGGAAGCCCTCTCTCCATTGGCCTCCATCACCAAGTACGTGATAGTTGCCCTATTCCAGACACCGAGTGCTCCTCTGTCTCTATTCAAGTATCTTCTCAGCTGGGCAACATTTCTGTCCTACCAGTAAGGTAGCAGCCCATACCTGCAAAGGAAGATGAACACCACCATCCACTTGTGGAGCCACCTAATATCTACCAAGAATGGTTTAATTAGTCCACCAATCACTTTGAGGTGACTGACCTTCTCCTCTTTTCCTTTCACGTTTTTTTTTTCTTTAGTTTTTCCCATTTCAATAAATCCGACCCAAAATAATTCAATATACACTGTGGCTAAACAATTAACACCTTGGAAAACTAGGTGGAGGGTCTTGAATTATGGAAAAGTTATTCATACCTTTTTGCAGACACGTTCTGACACCAGCTTGCCGTGAATATTCCAGATGAAATTAACAACCCATTTTTTTTTTCCATTTAATATTCCAAACTTTGCTCATTAATTCTCATGGAAGCTGTAAAATTTCCAGCTCAATGAAATGCGTAATTGTGCTATAAAAACGTATGCGTCCGATGCCGGCACATTGTGTTGCATTACGTCTTCTTAATTAAAATATCGCTTGTTATTTTCACAGAGCCATTGATCAACGCTGATCCCGAACCTCTGCTAACTGCGGTCTGAGATCTGAATATGCAAAGAGTTTTTTTTTTTTCCTGTTTAATAGATTTTTTTTTATTCAGCACCCATGCACAATGAATGCATTTTATCACCATTAATATTTTAATTGTATGTAAACTGTAAATCTAGTTTTCAGTACATTTGGCTTTACGTCTCATTGCAGACAGCTTTCAGGTCTAGCAGATGAGTAGCCCCAACAGCCAAATGAATGACCACCCAAAGAATTTGTTCAGTTACATCGATTTGTCATATTTTCCAGTTGGTCAAATTGGATCTTTATGCTGGGATACAAAAATATGCAGATGTTTCCTCATCTGGGAGATTAAGGGCAACCAAACACAATACAAACGTTATCATAAAAAATCCCATTTTTATCTGGGGGGCGTGATATCACTCCCCTTTTGGTAGGTTCTCTCCTTTTCCCCCTCCTCCATACCCTTCATATCCACACCTCATGTTGTAAGTGAATTGCCTTTGATTTTTGCTGTTATTTTTTGTTGTTCGATATGCATGTCTATGACGATTCATGTTCCTATAACTACTGAATGCCATGCTGTTCGTATATAACTGCTTTTCTGTACGTTACCTTTTTTTTTTTCTCTCTCTTTCTTTTGAATTGATGATCGCCTTCTGTCATTGCACTGTTTTGTTCTTTTTTTAAACAAATATATACACACACATATATATATATATATACCGTATTTTTCGCTCCATAAGACGCACCTGACCATAAGACGCACCTAGGTTTTAGAGGCAGAAAACAGGGAAAAAAAATTCTGAACTAATGGACTGCAAACACAGTACAGGAGATGACCAGAGACTGCGGACATAGTACAGGAGATGACCAGAGACTGCGGACACAGTACAGGAGATGACCAGAGACTGCGGACATAGTACAGGAGATGACCAGTGACTGCGGACATAGTACAGGAGATGACCAGAGACTGCGGACACAGTACAGGAGATGACCAGAGACTGCAGACACAGTACAGGAGATGACCAGAGACTGCAGACACAGTACAGGAGATGACCAGAGACTGCGGACAGTACAGGAGATGACCAGAGACTGCGGACACAGTACAGGAGATGACCAGAGACTGCGGACATAGTACAGGAGATGACCAGAGACTGCGGACAGTACAGGAGATGACCAGAGACTGCGGACACAGTACAGGAGATGACCAGAGACAGCAAACACAGTACAGGAGATGACCAGAGACTGCGGACATAGTACAGGAGATGACCAGAGACTGCGGACACAGTACAGGAGATGACCAGAGACTGCGGACAGTACAGGAGATGACCAGAGACTGCGGACACAGTACAGGAGATGACCAGAGACTGCGGACATAGTACAGGAGATGACCAGAGACTGTGGACACAGTACAGGAGATGACCAGAGACTGCAGACATAGTACAGGAGATGACCAGAGACTGCGGACAGTACAGGAGATGACCAGAGACTGCGGACACAGTACAGGGATGACCAGAGACTGCGGACACAGTACAGGAGATGACCAGAGACTGCGGACACAGTTCAGGAGATGACCAGAGACTGCGGACATAGTACAGGAGATGACCAGAGACTGCGGACAGTACAGGGATGACCAGAGACTGCGGGCGTAGTACAGGGGATGACCAGAGACTGCAGACACAGTACAGGAGATGACCAGAGACTGCGGACAGCACAGGGATGACCAGAGACTGCGGACAGCACAGGGATGACCAGAGACTGCGGACAGCACAGGGATGACCAGAGACTGTGGATAGTACAGGGGATGACTGCTGACCTTTGGGGAGGGGGGGGAGGTACCTGAATTTGACAGATACCCGCTCCCACTTCCGCGGAGTTGTTCTTTCATCTTACCTCTTCCTCTATCCAGTCGCGCGCTGTCTTCCCGGCTTCTGTAATGGCGCTCGGCAAGACAGCCGGGTGCCCTGTGCGCATGAGCGAGAAGCACTTGCGCTTTGTGATTGGTCCGGCGGCTTCTGGGATCTGTCATGTGTCCCAGGTGCCGCCTTACCATTCACAAAAAGCACCGCTTCCTGCGCATGCGCACTTGGCACCCGGCTGTCATGCCCACACTACAGAAGCCGGGAAGACAGCACGCCGCTGGATAGAGGAACGGGTAAGATGAAAGAACAACTCCACGGAAGTGGGAGCGGGTATCTGTCAAATTCAGGTACCCGCTCCCCCCCCTCCCCAAAGGTCAGCAGTCATCTCTATAAGGTCCTGCTGTAGAGCTGAGCGGCCGGCCCGGTATTCTGACACGGCGGCGGTGGAAATACTGGACCGGCCGCTCCATATTCGCTCCATAAGACGCACTGACATTTTCCCCCCTTTTTTTGGGGGAAAAAAGTGCATCTTATGGTGCGAAAAATACGGTATATACCTATAGTTACTGAAGGACATACTGCTCATATATAACATCTTTATATATATATATATATATATATACAATCATATATACTTTTCTGTACGTTTCTTTTTTTTCTTTTTCTCTTTCTTTTGAATTGATGATCGCCTTCTCTCATTGTACTGTTTTCTTCTTTTTTTGTCTTATATACACATTGTATTCCTGATGAAAATGTGTACTGTTTCAAAAATTTTGTTTCTGCCCTCAATAAAAATTTACAATATAAAAAAAAAATCCCATTTTATTACAAATATTAAAACACCAAGATCCATTAAACAATTCAATACCGGACACTTTCACCTGCTTCCTGCCCAGGTCAATTTTCAGCTTTCGGTGCTGTCACACCTCAACAATTGACAAATACTGAGTTGTGTAACTCTGTACCTATATGAAATGTTTATCTCTTTTCACACAAATAGAGCTGTCTTTGGTAGTAGTTAATTACTGCTGGGTTTTTTATTTTTTTGCTAAATTTGCTAAAAATTTGAAAAAAGTGTTTTTCTTAATTTCTGTTGTAACATTTTGCAAATCAATAATTGTCCTTCAAAAATTTAGTCCAAAATTTATTCAGTTACATTTCTTTGGTTAAAATAACCAAATATATATATACAGTCAGGTCCATAAATATTGGGACATCGACACAATTCTAACATTTTTGGCTCTATACACCACCACAATGGATTTGAATTGAAACAAACAATATGTACTTTAACTGCAGACTGTCAGCTTTAATTTGAGGGTATTTACATCCAAATCAGGTGAACGGTGTAGGAATTACAACAGTTTGCATATGTGCCTCTCACTTGTTAAGGGACCAAAAGTAATGGGACAATTGGCTTCTCAGCTGTTCCATGGCCAGGTGTGTGTTATCCCCTCATTATCCCAATTACAATGAGCAGATAAAAGGTCCAGAGTTCATTTCAAGTGTGCTATTTGCATTTGGAATCTGTTGCTGCCAACTCTCAAGATGAGATCCAAAGAGCTGTCACTATCAGTGAAGCCATCATTAGGCTGAAGAAACAAAACAAACCCATCAGAGAGTTAGCAAAAACATAACAACTGTTTGGAACATTCTTAAAAAGAAGGAACGCACCGGTGAGGTCAGCAACACCAGAAGACCACGGAAAACAACTGTGGTGGATGACCGAAGAATTCTTTCCCTGGTGAAGAAAACACCCTTCACAACAGTTGGCCAGATCAAGAACACTCTCCAGGAGGTAGGTGTATGTGTGTCAAAGTCACCAATCAAGAGAAGACTTCACCAGAGTGAATACAGAGGGTTCACCACAAGATGGAAACCATTGGTGAGCCTCAAAAACAGGAAGGCCAGATTAGAGTTTGCCAAACGACATGTAAAAAAGCCTTCACAGTTCTGGAACAACATCCTATGGACAGATGAGACCGACATCAACTTGTACCAGAGTGATGGGAAGAGAAGAGTATGGAGAAGGAAAGGAACTGCTCATGATCCTAAGCATACCACCTCATCAGTGAAGCATGGTGGTGGTAGTGTCATGGCGTGGGCATGTATGGCTGCCAATGGAACTGCTTCTCTTGTATTTATTGATGATGTGACTGCTGACAAAAGCAGCCGGATGAATTCTGAAGTGTTTCGGGAATATTATCTGCTCATATTCAGCCAAATGCTTCACAACTCATTGGACGCTTCACAGTGCAGATGGACAATGACCCAAAGCAGACTGCAAAAGCAACCAAAGAGTTTTTAAGGGAAAGAAGTGGAATGTTCTGCAATGGCCAAGTCAATCACCTGACCTGAATCCGATTGAGCATTTCACTTGCTGAAGACAAAACTGAAGGGAAAATGCCCCAAGAACAAGCAGGAACTGAAGACAGTTGCAGTAGAGGCCTGGCAGAGCATCACCAGGGATGAAACCCAGCGTCTGGTGATGTCTATGCGTTCCAGACTTCAGGCTGCAATTGACTGCAAAGGATTTACAACCAAGTATTAAAAAGTGAAAGTTTGATTTATGATTATTATTCTGTCCCATTACTTTTGGTCCCTTAACAAGTGGGAGTCACATATGCAAACTGTTGTAATTCCTACACCGTTCACCTGATTTGGATGTAAATACCCTGAAATTAAAGCTGACAATGTGCAGCTAAAGCACATCTTGTTAATTTAATTTCAAATCCATTGTGGTGGTGTATAGAGCCAAAAATGTTAGAATTGTGTTGATGTCCCAATATTTATGGACCTGACTGTATATATATATATATATATATATATATATATATATATGTGTGTGTGTGTATATATGTATATACCGCCGAGGCAGTCTAAAGGTATATCGAAGGAAAATGATACAATTACCAAACAACTTTACTATATCCAATACAAAGTATTTGTCAGGAATGGACTCAGCACTGGTGGTGGGACTCACCTGCTGTGTGGGCTGCAGTACCAGGGCTGGCCAGCGGGTGCTCTCAGCAGCCAGAAGCTCACTCCTGCAATCAGCCAACACCTGGGGCTGATTGCAGGAGGTGTATTTAAGGAATGGCCAGACCTGCAGTCAGGGCCTTGGTGTATGTTTCCCATGAGCCCCCTGTACCGTGTATCCTGTGTTCCTGTTCTGCTGACTATCTGATTTGTTGCCGACCCTGCCTGATCCTGACCTCTGCTGACTTCTCCTGCTTGATCCCTGGCTTGTCTGACCATCCTTCTGCCTGATCCTCTGTACCGTGCTACCCGTGAGTTACCCATCTTGTGACCCTGACTATTCTCTGCCTGCTCCTCCGGTACCTCGCTGCCCGCACGTTGCTGACCTGGCCTGCCTGACGACGCCTGACACTACCCAGACGATCCATCCATCCTGCATGGATCTGTCCCTGTTACCAGATCTGCCACCCTCTTCACGTCAGGCTTTCCCCCGGTACATACCCTCGGCGGACCCCTCTACCACAGTTGGGTGCACTCAGGGGCCGCGACCTGGTCTCAGTCCTGCGCCAAGTCCATCCCCACCATCAGGGGCTCTGGTGAAAAGGCAGACTGGGGCTTAGACTCCGCGCCCTGGGGAATCCCGTTCTGTGGGTACTAGAGATCCCGCCGGGTGGTGCCTGACAGTACCTAACGGCCTGCCTGACCATTCCACCTCTCCAGCCCTGACTACGCCTGTGTTCCCACACATTTCTGGTCATACCCGGATCCTTAACAGTATTTAATCAAATGTATATATGTGTGTGTGTGTGTGTATATATATATATATATAAATATATACCCTAACAAAAAAAATTATAGGACTTTAATGGGACCACAATCCCATGTATGTAAAAAAAATGTCTAGTTTTACAAATACAAATATTAAAATATTCAGAATAATACACATCACAGACAGATCAGAATTGTCTCGTCAAATACAGAGCATGTAACTGCTATCTCATACATTACATCAAATAAAGGTTTTGTAACTTGATGTATTAGATTACAATATCGATGACTTGTTACTTCCTCCGACACGTTTCACTTGTCAAATCCCGATTCATCGGGGAAATATGAACTAACAGAGACTCTGAAATTGTAAAGCAAAATATCAACACCAATAATTCAGACGTTGACACGATAAATTAATTTCATTCGGTTTACATCGGTTTTCATACCTAATATGGATGAGAACTTGGATCATAAAAACAATATAATAATACAACCATGGGACTGGGACACGCATGGAGAGAATGGATCCACAGGGACTTGAAGATGTTCAGTGGAGTTGAGAAGAGTATGGTACAAAATGTGCCTCAAGCCAAAGCCAAACTGGAACTCTGTAAAATGACTGATGATGCGTACAGATTAGGTATTATCCCTAAGACCACTTAGGGAATTTCTAAAAGTTGATTGGCCACGGACATCCACATTCTATGTATTTCCGAAGATCCACAAAAATCCTTTGCTTCCACCAGGGAGACCTATTATCGGTGCAGCCTTACTGAAAACGCAAGTGTCCTAGTGGATACTCACATTCGACCACACGTAACATCATTTCCATCTTCCACTCACTGGCCACTTTACTAGGCAGATCTGTTGAATTGCTCGGTAACACAAATTGCTAATCGGCCAATCACATGGCAGCAACTCAATGCATTTAGGCATCTAGACGTGGTGAAAACAACTTGCTGAAGTTCAAACCAAGCATCAGAATGGGGAAGAAAGGGGATTAAGTGTCTTTGAACGTGGCATGGTTGTTGGTGCCAGATGGGCTGCTCTGAGTATTTCAAAAACTGCTGATCTACTGGGATTTTCACACAAAACCATCTCTAGGGTTTACAGAGAATGGTCTGAAAAAGAGAAAATATCCAGTGAGCGGCGGTTGTGTGGAGGAAAATGCATTGTTGGTGTCAGAGGTCAGAGGAGAATGGGCAGACTGGTTGCTGAGACATTCAGATGGTGTAAGGGAATTCCTGTATGGCGACTGGCACATAGAAATGCGTATACGTGTAATATTGCGCACAGAAATGAGCACTGGTGCATTGCTAATAGAAATGATCATAGGCTCGTGCATGTGCACAATAATGCGTGCAATAACACGGGAGCGTGCCCACAGTTTCTGGTGCCAGATGGACTATTTAAAGGAGGCTCTTGCTCTCTGTCAGTGCTGACTGGTCTTCAGCTTATTCCCTGTGTCCTGCTGTATCCTGTGTGTATCCGGTACCGACCCGGCTTGCCATTAACCTGCTCTTGGATTCTGTTAATGCTTCTGTTCATCGGTTTCTGATCCTGGCTTCCTCCTGACCTTGTCCCTGTATGATGTTCCAGTACCTCATCACCTGCTCGTTGCTGACCCTGACTATTACTCTGACTACGCTTCCGGCTCCAGTTTGGCTCTACAATCCTGCTGAGTGCTTGTCCTGGCTATCCATTATATCAGCTCCGGTTGTCACGGTGTGTTCCGGCCTCGCACTTATCAGAAGTTCCAGCAAGCCACGTACTGAGATCTTGCAGTTCAAGTGGAGTGCCTCCTTAACCTCAGGTGGCCGCTCTGCCATCTCCTCTGTTCCTGACTGGATGCCCTACTTGATTCACTGAGGCTACACCACCAGCCGCAAGTTCAACAGTCAATACCCACAGGCACTCATGTTTCTCCTGTCCCTCGGCACCGTCTGTTCAACCTTCAGTGGGGCCTGGGTTGGAGATACAAGAGAGGCTGACCTCGTCAATTCAGACTTCTATCAGGTACGTGACAGATGGCAGGGTCAGAATTTGGCGTAAACAACATAAAAGCATGGATCCATCCTGCCTTGTATCAACAGTTCAGGCTGGTGGTGGTGTCATGGTGAGGTGGATCCATCCTGCCTCGTATCAATAGTTCAGGCTGGTGGTGTCATGGTGAGGTGGATCCATCCTGCCTCGTATCAATAGTTCAGGCTGGTGGTGTCATGGTGTGGTGGATCCATCCTGCCTGGTGATCCGCTGGCCAGCACTGGTACTGCAGCCTTCACAGCAGGTCAGTCATTTCCTGGATCTGTGAGGAGAGGCTGTGTGAGGAGCTGCTGCTGCTGAGCTGCAGGACAGCTTGAGGGGCCTGGGGCTTGCCTGCCCCAACCCAGCCCAGGTGGGATGTCGGTCCCTGGGCCTGGTTCTGCTGACCTGAAGGCCCCAAAGCCTGGGACCTCAGGGGATGTATCCGGCTTAAACAGGATGGAAGACCCTGGGCCTAGTCCTGGAGGGAAGAAGGCCCCAAAGCCTGGGACCCCAAGTGCCCTGCCCGATCCAGGAAGGAAGGAGGGACCTGAGTCCAGCGAGGTTAGTACCCTGGAGGGACTTAGTACCGGCCTCCGAATCCCAGCAGTGGAGGACCTGGGAACGGGCCCAAAGATGGGGGAGACCTACTCCCAATACAGGGAGCGTGTGGCGGCTCGGATCAGGCTGGTGGAGCAGGAGGGGGCAAAGCTTAAGAAGCTGTCTCTTGATTTGAAGAAGCTGCGCACCTCTTACTTACGCGTGTGGTCCTCCAAGAGGCAGGCGATGAAGCCAGGTCTGGAGGCCTTGGAGCTCCAGGTGTCCCAACAGGAGCGGTATGTTTTGGCGCTGCAGCGGAAGAGTGGGGCCCTTAGTGAGCGGTATCTAAATGAGGCCAAGTTCAAGGCCGCGAGGAGCCGCAGGGTAGCGGCTGTGCGGGGCCCTGTGGAGGAGGCCTCATCTGTGGAGGATCTTGCAGTGGAGTTGTCGGAGGATGGTGAGAGGAGACAGGGGCTGGCTGAGCCCACTGTGTCGGTGGAGGAAGAGGTTCGGCCTGATATGGAGGAGCGTGCGGCTGCAGAATTATCAGAGTCTCTCCCCCCTGGGCAGCATCCCACAGATTGGGGGACACAGATGGAGGAGGCAGAGCTGGCAGGTGGGCTCCAGTTTACGGTGGAGGAAGGACCGGAACTGCGTCATGCGGACTTCCAGTTTTCATCCGAGGAGGAGGAAGTGGACGCCGGAAGTGACGTCATCCCGGGCAAACCCGCCAAGCCGGTGGCCAGGGAGCGTGCCGCTTTCGTGCGGCTGGATCACAGTCTGCAGGAGGTGCTGGCTAAGGCTGGGGAACTTCCCTCAGGACACAATGGACAGGACTCTGCTACTGGGACTGGTGAGGTATTCTTGGGCATGGGGGTGACAAATGGTATATCTGTTGATGTGTCAGGAGCGCAGGTCCGCCCCACGGTTCTGACTAGGGGTCTCCTCTCCCCAGTAGTCCTGCCGGGCCCCGCCCCCTCGGGGGTTGTGATGGCTGCGGGTGTACAGCCTCATACTACTCCTCGGGGGGAGTTGTCTTCTGAGCCCCTAGTACAGGCTCCTGTGGGTCAAGTCCAGGTGGGCTCCCCTGCCCCGGTGAGTGATGCCCACCTCCCAGCTCCCTGGGGTCCCAGTGTTTCACAGCCTGTGCCCCCTGTCTTGGCTGCCAGTGCAGTGGTTCCTCCTGCAGGCTCCCCTGGTATAAGTGTCCCTAAGCCCGCGTTGAGCTACTCCGCGGCGGTTAGGGGTGGTCCAGTGCCCATGGGGTCAGCCAGGGCAAGGGCAGGCAACCTACCCACTTCAGCAGCCAGGCGCAATGTTGTCCAAATTAAGTGGACAGGGGTGGGTCCCCCCCTTGGTAGGAGGGAGGTAATCGACCGAATTCTGGAGATGGGGTTCCAGGCAAGTGAAATCTTTGCCTTTATCGCTCCGGTTGGGACCGGGGAATATGATGTCTCTTTCATGCGGCCTGACCATCTTGATTTATTTTGGCAGCGGTATGAGGCCACTTTTGTGTCCAGTCCCAGGTGGGTGGGTTTGACCCCCCGGCTTTTGTCCCGTCAGTCCCTGGTTAAGAAGGTTACAATCCTGGTGCGGAATGAATCCATCCCTGCTGCGGATATCCAGGTCTGGTTGGGCAGGTATGGAGATGTGTTGGGGCCCTTGGGAAAGGTCCTGGATGACCGGGGGATATGGACCGGTGGGTGGACGGCTTCTGTTCGCCTCCGTGTGGTCGGGAATGTTATCCAGCATGTCCCCTCCTCTGCGTTCTTGGGGAAGGATCGGTTAATTATCTTTTATCCTGGCCAGCCGAGGGTCTGTCACCGGTGTGGGGCTAAGGGGCATTTTGCTGCCACCTGCCCAGTTGTACGTTGCTCTCTCTGCCAGGAGATAGGGCACTTGGCAAGAGATTGCAATATCATCAAGTGCAACCTCTGTGGTACGGAGGGGCACTCGTACAACAGGTGCCCAGAAGCCCTCCATAACCTCCCTGTGGGAGAGTTGGCAGCTGAGTTTTCCCGCATGGATGCGGAGGAGGCGGGGGAGGAGTTAGTGAGGGCTGCTTCGGCTTTGGCAGCTACCCTGGCGGGGGAGGTGGAGGCTGCTGAGGCTTCTTTGGTCTCTGCCCCATCTGTCCCAGTTGTGTCCTCTGTCGCCCCTTCTGGCATGCCTGTCCCCCCTCCTAGGAACAAGAAACTGCTGAGGGAGGCTACTAGGGGGGCTGGGTTGGTGGAGGCAAGGTCTAGCGTAGTTGTGGCCGCTCCCCCTGTGCTCTTGCCTTTGCGGAGGGAGAAGCCTGGTAAGGGGCCTCAGGAGTCCCAGGGTTCTGTCCCGGTAGGGGCTCAGGAGGAGGAGGGGTGGTCCCAGGTGTCTGGGGGTAGGCATAATAGGCCTGTTCTATCCCCTGCGGGGTCAGTCTCCTCTCTGGAGGTGGGGGAGGTGGCCCTGGAAAACCGGTTTGGGGCTCTATCGGGGGATGAGGGTGAGTTGGATCCCACTTCTCCGATGGAGGATGAGGAAGCGAGAGGGCTCCTGAAGCGTGTAAGGGACCCTGCTAAAAAAGTCAGGAGGAGGGTTAAGAAACGTCCCTCTCAATTATCTTAATGGCAGTTCCCGCTCCGATAATGTTGCCAGCATAAAGTCTGTAAGTGCTAGAGAAACAGCCTTATTTTTGATCAGTGGGATGGAAGCTGATATTTTCTTTTTGCAGGAGACCAGGTTGCCCACCTTGGCTGATGTCCATCTGGCCAAGCGTGAGTGGAGGCGTGGGCCCTCCTACTGGTCTCTTGCGGCTGAGCCTTACAGCGGAGTCGCGGTGCTTTTTACCGGCATGGTAACGTGTCGGCGGATAATTGAGGTAGAGATCGGAAGATGTCTGATTCTGGATGTTCTCGTAAGGGGGCAAGAGCTCCGGCTCATCAATATCTATGGCCCACAGTCCAAGTGGGACAGGAAGAACCTCTTTGCGAGGATTAAACCTTACCTCTTTACATCCCGGCTGGTGGTCTTTGGAGGTGATTTTAACACCATTACTAGGCCCAAGGACAGGAGAGGCTTCACTGACAGGCTGGGATACGACAGCGTTTTTCTAAATGCTATAGTCAGGGAGGCAGGTCTGGTTGACGCTTGGATTCAAAGTGTCCCAGACGGCACGGGTTTCACCTATAGGAGAGGTAATAGCCAGAGTAGGATAGACAGGTTTTTTTTGAAGGAGAACTCTGCCTTCTCGGCACCTGAGTGTCAGGCGGTGGAGTTTTCCGATCACCTTATGCTATCTGTCACCTTGAATATTTCAGACACGCCGCTGAGAGGAAAGGGCATCTGGAGGATGAATTCGTCTCTGCTGGAGGACGAGGAGGTGAGACGATCTTTCGAGGAGTTCTTTCAGGCGCAGGAGACTGTGATGGATTTCTGCAGCAGTAAGTCTGAGTGGTGGGAGCTCACCAAGGTGCGGATCAGCAGGTTTTTCAAGGCCATTGGTAAGAGACGGCAGTTTAAACAGTATAACGCCTACCAGCGGTTGCGGAGGAAGCTCGACCGCCTTGTTTCTAGCGGTGGAGATTCGGGGGCAATCTCGGAGGTAAAGCTTCTCCTCAGGCAATTCCAGTATGATCGGCGTGCCTCTTTGGTTCTGGAGAGGGATTATGGGAAATACCACTCACCCGACCCTTTCCAGAATTGCAAACGGAGTGCAGCAGTTAAGACGATCTCTGCTCTGAGGGATAGTACGGGGTCCCTGACTAAATCCAGGTCGGGGATTCTGGAGGTCTCCAGGTCCTTTTATGCGGATTTACTGAGTGAGAAGCACCTTGACCGGACAGGGATGTCGAGCTTTTTGGAATCCACGCCTGGTCTGGACAGTGATGTCCCTCTGGCGAGTTTGACTGGAGAGATTACTGCAGAAGAGGTGTCCAGAGCGATTGATAGTCTGGCCATTAAGAAGACTCCTGGGCCAGACGGTCTGACAGCCGAATTTTTTAAGGCTTTTAAATCCCGCCTGGCACCTCGTCTCACGGAAGTGTATAACAGCTGTCTGGATGAGGGATCTCTCCCTCCTTCCATGAGACAGTCTGCAGTTATCCTCCTGTCAAAGGGTGAGGATCCTTCGGCTATTGAGAACTGGCGCCCCATCAGCCTCCTCAATGTCGATAGAAAGGTTCTGGCGAAGATCTTGTTCTGGCGCTTGTCGTCAGTGGCAGACAGTTTGCTTTCCCATCAGCAGCATTGCTCGGTTCAGGGCAGGAGTACCTTTACAGCGGTGTTAGCTGTCCGGGAGGCTCTGGAGCGATGTAAGGCTGAAGGATGGGGAAAGTACTTGCTGGCGGTGGATCAGGCAAAGGCCTTTGATCGAGTTGATCACAAGTACCTCTGGCATCTCCTAGACCGGTATGGTTTGGAGGGGAGGTTCATCGGCTGGTTGAAGACTTTGTACCAAGGGGCTGAGAGCTTCATGTTGGTGAATGGTTGGGTTGGGCAGCCCTTTGAGGTTGGATCTGGGGTGCGCCAGGGGTGCCCACTGAGTCCCTTGCTCTATGCCTTTGCCATCGACCCCTTCGTCAGGAGGCTAGATGGCGGGGCAGTGAGCGGGGTGCCGGTGGGTGCCACTGGAGATCCGCCTTTGAGAGTTGTGGCTTATGCTGATGACGTTTCTGTTTTCATTTCTGGACCAGAGGAGGCGCAGGAGGTGGTTTCAGTAATGGATCAGTATGCCGAGGCATCAGGTTCCAAGGTCAATCAGGACAAATGTGAAGTTCTTTGGATGGGCAGGGAGGGTGAGAGCTTCTCACTCCCGGACGCCTTCCCAGTGCCTCAGCCGAACATCAAAGTGTTGGGCATCAATTTTGGCCCTGCTGATTACAGCAAGCAAAATTGGGAATCCAAGCTGTCGGATGCCGAGGTCAAAGTGAGATGCTGGAAGGGGTGGCGGCTCTCCTTGAGGGAAAGGGTTGACTTGATCAAGACTTTCCTGCTCCCAGTCTTTTTATACGTCAGCTTCGTTTGCCTCTTGCCAGAATCGCTCTATGCGAGGATCTATAGCTGTTTCTTCCAGATGTTATGGGGGAATCGGCTGAACCTCGTCAAGAGGGACGTGACTTACTCATCCAGGCGGGAGGGTGGCCTAGGTATGGTCAACCCGGTGGTCTTTTTCTCTCTGATGTTCTTGAAACATAACTTTGGTAACATGCTGGCAGAGAGTCCGCCTGCATGGGTAGGACTGTTCCAGATCTGGTTTGGACCCTTTCTGCACAGTTGGGAGAGTGGTGGGCCAGTGAGAAGCCTGCGGGTCAAGCATGGTAAGCTCCCGGCTTATGCGGCCCCGTGCCTGAAGTTACTCCGGCGGTGGCATGTGACTGCGGAGGAGGTCCGGTCCCTCCCTAGGAGGCTCCTGGGTGAGAGGATTGTGGCATCTGCTTTCCATGCGCCGCTGGCCTTGAGAGATTGCCCGGGCCATGTTTTGAGGGAGGGTTTGCGGTTGATAAATCTGGAGCGGATCCCCCTGAAGTTGCGGGACCAGGCCTGGCTCGCCTTCCACGGCAGGCTCTACGTGAGGGGTAACCTGAAGTACCGTCCTCCGGATGACCGTGGTTGTCCGAGGTCGGAGTGTGGGGGTGAAGTGGAGACTATGGACCACTTCTTGCTTCAGTGCCCCTTTAACGTAGAGGTGTATAAACAGGTGGGAGGGGCTCTGGGTGTTCCTTTCCTCCATCGCATGTCGTATGCGGAGTGGGTGTACGGAGCATTCGAGTGTCGCATGGGTTTTGATTTGGACACCTTGTTTTTAGTCAGCTTAGTTGTCCGTTACTACATTTGGATGGCACGGTGTCAGGTCTCCATTCGGCAGAAGGTCCTCCCTGTTCAGGTGGTGGTGAGTGACATTCTTGGTGAGGTTGGGAAAATTCGGGGTCTGGAGAAAGACAGGCTGCGGCGTAGGGCTTGGATGGAGGCGTGGAGGAACATCAAGCCTGTTGCTGCGGTCTGTTGATCTCGGGTGATGGGAACTGTCCCTGTTTTCTGCCTCTTGCACTCCCTAGCTTTTGCGTTTCGGTCTTTTTGGTAGCCTTTTGCATGGTAGGTTGTAGGTGTCAGACGTGGAAGATCTGCGGGTTCCTTAGCCCTCCCCCATAGTGTATATAATGGTTAGGTGTTTTTTGTGTATAGTTTGGGCCATATAGGCCGTAAGCGGCAGGTTTAATATGGAAATTGTTTATGGTTTACGTTTATGTCTGAGCCATAAAGGCTCCTAATTATATGGTCTTGGCCATAGAGGCCTTGTACTGTACATATTGTATATAAGTTCCGTTTTTTCCTTTCAGGTTATGGACTTTTATGTTCTTTGTTTATTATTTCTCCCACAGGGGTTGTTGGGACTTTTTCAGTTTCTTTGTTTAGTTTTGTATTTATTTATTCTATTTCTTATATTTTGTACTTTTATATATAAGTTGAGGATGGATATGTATGACATTAATACATAAATAAAAAATCTCCATCCTGCCTTGTATCAACAGTTCAGGCTGGTGGTGTCATGGTGAGGTGGATCCATCCTGCCTTGTATCAACAATTCAGGCTGGTGTTGGTGTAATGGTGTGGGGGAGATTTTCTTGGCACTAGTAAGATGTAACTAATAAAGTGACCGATGAATGTACAGCAAAGATACAATTCATCTGCAGATGATTGACAATATACATGTTTCTTCTGACATCTGGTTGGTAGCCATAGACGTAGAAGCATTATACAATATTACACCACGCAACTTGGGTATATCCATGGTGAATAGTTTCCTCCAGGAGAGAAGTAAACCGAGGGAGTAGAACCAATTTGTATTTATTTATTTATTCTTAGGAATAACTACTTTGTTTTTGACAATCCTGCTCCAAACTCGTACAAGGCCCTTTTTGGAATCACACAATTTGAAAATGTAAATGCAAAAATAAATAAATAAAAACCTTGAATCTAAAAGATCGGTATATGTAAATGAACCAAATATGAATTTTTCCATATTTTTTTTACAAATATCATCAAAAAAAAAAGCATGAGCAGAGAATTGAATAAAACAGTGTTTAACGTAAAAGCCTCCAATGTCTGTTAAAAAAAAAAACAATATAAACTTTAATTAGGTGGGAAGATTAGTCACATTGTTAAGTTAAACGCTGCATACTGAGACTGCTAAATTTTATCTGCGCATCTAGAATTCAGCGGTTATAAACTGGAGAGGTTTTAGTTTAAACAAAAAGTTCTGCTTTAATTGTGTTTCAGAAACAAAAGAGCTTTAAAGGAGCACCACCCACATGGAAGAAAAAAATATTTTAATACATTTTAAAAATATATTCTTAATATATTCTTCCCAAATATATTGACCTATATTTCAAATACTACAATTTTGGCCGTAATCAATATATTTCAAAAATGTATTTCAATGTGTTTGTGAATATATTATTAAAAATATATTCAGAACACATGCTGAAATCCATTTCAAAGTGTATTTTGGAATGCATTTACAAGTATATTTAAAAATGTATGTTTAAATGCATTTTTTTTAGATGTTCAAAAATATCGGGAAATATATTTTAAAAAATATAGTTTTAAATATATGCCTTTGGAAAATATATTTTAATTTACATTTTTGGAATATGTGTTAAAATGTATTTGCGTAGCCCAATATATTGTAAATATATGTTGCAGGTATAATTTTTTTTTTTCTAAATATGTTGGAAATATATTTCTCTTCCGTATGGGCAGAGTCCTATAGATTGCAACAAATGATATGTGGCCTACATAGGAAAGCTCAAGAAGAGCCAGGCGTAACATGAAAAAAACAATCCAATACAATCAAACAATCCATCATTTATAATTGAATATCCACATACCATCAGTCTAGTCCATGGGGGATAAGGCCCATGTGGGTATCACTTCCAGCGCCTGGAGTATCCCACATGGAAGAATATTTAAAAAATATTCTTCCCAATATATTGCCATATATTTGAAATACTACAATTTTGGCCATAAAAATATTTTAATATATTTTGTAATATATAAAAAACGCATTTCAACATACAGTGTATATAATATTTATATATCTATATCTATCTATATATATAGATCTATATATATATATATATATATATATATATGTACTGCATGTCGAAATGCATTTTTATTGCAAAATGTATGAACAATATTTTTAAAAATACATTTTCAAATATACTGTATGTCTTTAAAAATACAAATCTACATTTTTGGAATTGATTTACTAATATATGTAAAGATATATGTTAAAATTATTTTTTTATATGATAAAAAAAATCTAAAGAATATATTTTAAAAATAAATATTTTTAAAAATATTTTTCATATATTTTGTAATATATAAAAAATGCATTTCAGCATATAGTATATATATATATATATATATATATATATATATACACTGCATGTTGAAATGCGTTTTTATTACAAAATATATGAAAAATATATTTAAATATACATTTAAAATATACTGCATGTCTTTAAAAATAAAAATCTACATTTTTAAATGCATTTGCAAATATATGTAAAAATTATTTTTTAAAAATATTCTTTCCACATATATTGCCATATGTTTGAAATACTACAATTTTGGCCGTATTCAATATATTTCAAAATATATTTCAATACAATCAAATATATATATATATATATATATATATACACACTGCATGTTGAAATGTGTTTTTATTACAAAATATATGAAAAATATTTTTAAAATACATTTCAAATATACTGTTGTCTTTAAAAATTCAAATCTACATTTTTGAAATGCATTTACAAATATATGTAAAAACTACTTTTTTTATAAGTTAAAAAAAAACTGAAGAATATATTTAAAAATTATGGAAGGGGGGTGGAGAACTTTTGGTGGATCTGTCGCAGTGATCTGACCGAAAGAGGCAGCAGGTACCTGTCAAAAGGAGAGCAGCTGCTGTCAAGGAACAGGAGTGTTACTTGCTCCTGACATGCGCTTTTGTGAATGGTGCAAGATGGACCTGTGATGTGTCCAAGAAGGTTGGGGCCAAGGAGGGGGGAGGAGTTCTTACGGTGGATCTGCCGCAGCAATCTGACTGGAAGAGGGAGTGGGTACCTGTCAAAAGCAGGATTCTGGAATGAGACCAGCAGCTGTCAAGGAATAGGAGCGGTAAATGAGTCTGACATGCAATGCATCCAAGAAGGTTGGGGGCAAGCAGGGGGAGGAGAACTTGACCAGAAGAGGGAGTCGGTACCTGTCAAAACCGGGATTCTGGAATGAGAACAGGAGCTGTCAAGGAACAAGAGCGTTACATGCTCCTGACATGCGCTTTTGTGAGTGGTCCCGCAGCCTTCTGGAACCTGCGATGTGTCCAAAAAAGGTTGGGGGCAAGGTGGGGGGCGGAGAACTTCCAGTGGATCTGCCGCAGCAGTCTAACTGGAGGAGGGAGCTGGTACCTGTCAAAACCAGGATTCTGGAATAAGACCAACAGCTGTCAATGACCAGGAGTGTTACTTGCTCCTGACATGCGCTTTTGTGAATGGTCCCACAACCTTCTGTGACCTGTGATATGTCCAAGAAGGTTGGGGGCAAGGAGGGGGGAGCAGAACTTTCGGTGGATCTGCTGCAGTGATCTGACTGGAAGAGGGAGAGGGTACCTTCAAAACCAAGATTATGGAATGAGACCAGCAGCTGTCAAGGAACAGGAGTGTTACATGCTCCTGACATGCGCTTTTGTGAGTGATCCCCTTCTGGGACCTGTGATGTGTCCAAGAAGGTTGAGGGCAATGAGGGGGGAGGAGAACTTCTGGTGGATCTGCCGCAGCAATCTGACCAGAGGAGTGTGCAGATACCTGTCAAAACCAGGATTCTGGAATGAGACCAGCAGCTGTCAAGGAATAGGAGCGGTGATGAGCGATGAGCCTGATATGAAATGCGTCCAAGAAGGTTGGGGGGCAAGGAAAGGGGAGGAGAACTTCCAGTGGATCCACTGCAGCGATCTGACCATAAGAGGGAGCTGGTACCTGTCAAAACCAGGATTCTGGAATGAGACCAGCAGCTCCCAAGGAACAGGAGTGTTATATGCTCTTGACATGCGATGTGTCCCAGAAGGTTGGTGGCAAGGAGGGGTAGGAGAACTTCCAGTGCATCTGCCACAGCTATCTGACCGGAAGAGGGAGCAGGTACCAACCTGGCAACCAGGTAAAACCAGGATTCTGGAATGAGACCAGCAGCTGTCAAGGAACATGAGTGTTATATGCTCTTGAAATGTGATGTGCCCCAGAAAGTTGGTGGCAAGGAGGAGGAGGAGAACTTCCAGTACATCTGCCACAGCTATCTGACCAGAAGCGGGAACAGGTACTAACCTGGCAATTAGGTAAAACCAGGATTCTGGAATAGGACCAGCAGCTGACAAGGAACAGGAGTGTTATATGCTCTTGACATGTGATATGTCCCAGAAAGTTGGGGGCAAGGAGGGGGAGGAGAACTTCCAGTGCATCTGCCACAGCTATCTGACCAGAAGAGGGAGCACGTACTAACCTGGCAACCAGGAAAAACCAGGATTCTGGAATAAGACCAGGAGTTGTCAAGGAACAGGAGCGTTGCATGCTCCTGACATGCGCTTTTGTGAATGGTCCCACTGCCTCCTAGGACCTGTGATGTGTCCCAGAAGGTTGAGGACAAGAACGGGAAAGGAGAACTTCCAGTGGATCTGCCGAGGCAATATGACTGGAAAAGGGAGCAGGTACCTGTCAAAACTAAGTACCCTCTTCTAGGCAGGCTGCCTACTTCTAGTTAGTTTAGATGTTGCCCCAGCCAGGAGGGTTAACATTGTGCACCTTTTCCAGGGTTATCTTTCTGGGTCCGACTCACTAATGCTGTGTGAATATAAAAGGGATTTGGGTCCAAGTCCGCGTTTGGCTCTCATAAAGCCAAGTCCGGAGTCCTGCTGTTAGGTCCCATTCTTGTCTCCAGATGTTCACCTGTCTCCAGGAACCTCCCACCAGTTACAAGGACTGCTGGGACCTGTAATCTGCTCTGAAGATTCCAGCCTCTGTATACCGCCAACATGGACTCTTGTCTGTGAAGGTATGCTGGGCAGCCATAAGTATGAGTTAGGGATTTGGTTAGGATGAGATTTCACCTTGTTTGGAACTGCATGTTCAGAAATTTTCAGCAAAGGTTTAAAACTTTGCCTTCATCTGGTCTGAAGTTGCTAAAGAGGTGTAAACAAGAAACCGGCACATACATGGTTTTCAGCAGGGTCAGTAGATACATTGGGGTTTGAAGACAGCAAGTGGTTATCAAGGGTAACGAAGGTCTAGCAAGTATCCTGTCATTAGATGTGTGCCCGTCATAGGTGGGACATCCTCTTTCAGTGAGGGAGTCTGCATTTTTTTCCCTGGCAGTCCATCACCCATAGCAATAGTTTAGAGATTCCCAGCCTGGGCACCAGGTATGGTGGAAGAAGAGTTAAGTGAGTGCACTCATGGAGCCCACCCCAGGTGCACAACGGGGCTCCATACCGTTACTGGGAGGAAGTATGCTGGACAAGTGGAGTGGGTATAGATTTAGCGTGTCCCTCCTAAATGCAGCAGAGACGGTGATAGTGTACATTGACACGGGGATAAGAAAGGTAACTGGAGGACAGTTTATTTCTCAAATATACATGGTGTACAGCCATCTCTAAAGTTGGAGGTCCACTTTAATGCTGAGGTATCTCTGAAAAAGGCCTTCACATTGCCCTGGGCATTGATGGAGATGGCACCCCATGTTCAGGAGAGTGACCCTATTCAAGGTGCCTAGCGTAGCCCAGTAGAACCCCAAGGGGTAGCCTTTTAGGCATCAGCTGAACAAAATGGTGCCCAGTTTAAGCATGGAAGGGCCTGATTTTACCCCCACCTTCCTACCCCCTACACGCCCTCTAGAAAAAAAAATTAAAAATGTGGCAGAGGAGGAGGGGAGGAGGAAGGAGAGTGGAATTCCCCTTTTTGAGTGAAGTTCGACTTTAATTCTCATTTCATTTATGTCCGGAAGTAACTGATTGATACCATGTAACGAGATACCGAGTACGATTGAAAACTCTATGTACTGCTAGGATTAATAAAAAGAAAACAAAATACATATATATATTCTGACACCAATCAAGACTTGATCTCCAATCCCAGAGGACGTTAGTTTTGGAGAAATGTGTCGGGCGGAGTCTTCTATGACGTCACCATGTTCCGGCCGACGGAATGACACTACAGCTGAATTGAATCTGTATATTGCCTTCATGCACCTTAGCTATGTAAGTGCAATGATTTACTAATTAAATTTTCGGGTTGCACTATGACGTCTCTTCTGTTTTAACCCTTCTCTACACTGTATGGAGAGTGGTTTAGTGTGAGGAATCCGTCCGATATGAGGAGTGGTTTGGTGTGAGGAATCTGTCCGGTAAGGAGAGTGGTTTGGTGTGAGGAATCCATCCGGTATGGAGAGTGGTTTGGTGTGAGGAATCTGTCCGGTAAGGAGAGTGGTTTGGTGTGAGGAATTTTTCCGGTATGTAGAGTGGTTTGGTGTGAGGAATCCATCCAGTATGGAGAGTGGTTTGATGTGAGGAATCTGTCCTGTATGTAGAGTGGTTTGGTGTGAGGAATTTTTCCGGTATGGAGAGTGGTTTGGTGTGAGGATCCATCCGGTATGGAGAGTGGTTTGGTGTGAAGACTCCGTCCGATATGGAGAGTGGTTTGGTGTGAGGAATCCATCCGATATGGAGAGTGGTTTGGTGTGAGGAATCCGCCCGGTATGGAGAGTGGTTTGGTGTGAGGAATCCGCCCGGTATGGAGAGTGGTTTGGTGTGAGGAATCCGCCCGGTATGGAGAGTGGTTTGGTGTGAGGATCCATCCGGTATGGAGAGTGGTTTGGTGTGAGGACTCCGTCCGGTATGGAGAGTGGTTTGGTGTGAGGATCCATCCGGTATGGAGAGTGGTTTGGTGTGAGGATCCATCTGTTATGGAGAGTGGTTTGGTGTGAGGACTCCGTCCGGTATGGAGAGTGGTTTGGTGTGAGGAATCCGTCCAGTATGGAGAGTGGTTTGGTGTGAGGAATCTGTCAGGTATGGAGAGTGGTTTGGTGTGAGGAATCTGTCAGGTATGGAGAGTGGTTTGGTGTGCGGAATCCATCCGGTATGGAGAGTGGTTTGGTGTGAGGAATCCGTCCGATATGGAGAGTGGTTTGGTGTGAGGAATCCGCCCGGTATGGAGAGTGGTTTGATGTGAGGAATCCGTCCGGTATGGAGAGTGGTTTGGTCTGAGGAATCCGTCCGGTATGGAGAGTGGTTTGGTGTGAGGAATCCATCCGGTATGGAGAGTGGTTTGGTGTGAGGAATCTGTCCGGTATGGAGAGTGGTTTGGTGTGAGGAATCCATCCAGTATGGAGAGGGGTTTGGTGTGAGGAATCCGTCCGGTATGGAGAGTGGTTTGGTGTGAGGAATCTGCCCGGTATGGAGAGTGGTTTGGTGTGAGGAATCCATCCGGTATGGAGAGTGGTTTGGTGTGAAGAATCCATCCGGTATGGAGAGTGGTTTGGTGTGAGGAATCCATCCGGTATGGAGAGTGGTTTGGTGTGCGGAATCCTTCTGGTATGGAGAGTGGTTTGGTGTGAGGAATCCATCCGGTATGGAGAGTGGTTTGGTGTGAGGAATCCTTCTGGTATGGAGAGTGGTTTGGTGTGAGGACTCCGTCCGGTATGGAGAGTGGTTTGGTCTGAGGAATCCGTCCGGTATGGAGAGTGGTTTGGTGTGAGGAATCCGTCCGGTATGGAGAGTGGTTTGGTCTGAGGAATCCGTCCGGTATGGAGAGTGGTTTGGTGTGAGGAATCCTTCTGGTATGGAGAGTGGTTTGATGTGAGGACTCCATCCAGTATGGAGAGTGGTTAGGTGTGAGGAATCCGTCTGGTATGGAGAGTGGTTTGATGTGAGGAATCCATCCGGTATGGAGAGTGGTTTGGTCTGAGGAATCCGTCCGGTATGGAGAGTGGTTTGGTGTGAGGAATCCTTCTGGTATGGAGAGTGGTTTGGTGTGAGGAATCTGCCCGGTATGGAGAGTGGTTTGGTGTGCGGAATCCGTCCGGTATGGAGAGTGGTTTGGTGTGAGGAATCCGTCCGGTATGGAGAGTGGTTTGGTGTGAGGAATCCGTCCGGTATGGAGAGTGGTTTGGTGTGAGGAATCCTTCTGGTATGGAGAGTGGTTTGCTGTGAGGAATCTGCCCGGTATGGAGAGTGGTTTGGTGTGCGGAATCCGTCCGGTATGGAGAGTGGTTTGGTGTGAGGAATCCATCCGGTATGGAGAGTGGTTTGGTGTGAGGAATCCGTCCGGTATGGAGAGTGGTTTGGTGTGCGGAATCCTTCTGGTATGGAGAGTGGTTTGGTGTGAGGAATCCATCCGGTATGGAGAGTGGTTTGGTGTGAGGAATCCGTCCGGTATGGAGAGTGGTTTGGTGTGAGGAATCCGTCCGGTATGGAGAGTGGTTTGGTGTGAGGAATCCGTCCGGTATGGAGAGTGGTTTGGTGTGAGGAATCCTTCTGGTATGGAGAGTGGTTTGGTGTGAGGACTCCGTCCGGTATGGAGAGTGGTTTGGTGTGAGGAATCCTTCTGGTATGGAGAGTGATTTGGTGTGAGGAATCTGTCCGGTATGGAGAGTGGTTTGGTGTGAGGAATCCGCCCGGTATGGAGAGTGGTTTGGTGTGAGGAATCCTTCTGGTATGGAGAGTGATTTGGTGTGAGGAATCCGTCCGGTATGGAGAGTGGTTTGGTGTGAGGAATCCTTCTGGTATGGAGAGTGGTTTGGTGTGAGGACATCGTCTGATATGGAGAGTGGTTTGGTGTGAGGAATCTGTCTGGTATGGAGAGTGGTTTGGTGTGAGGAATCCATCCGGTATGGAGAGTGGTTTGGTGTGAGGAATCCATCCGGTATGGAGAGTGGTTTGGTGTGAGGAATCTGTCCGGTATGGAGAGTGGTTTGGTGTGAGGAATCCATCCGGTATTGATAGCACGGGTGTCAGTGTGGAATCGGGATACTATTTGCTCCTTCGATCTCTTGATTTGAGATCAAATTGGTCTGGTAAGAGGCTGATCTGTTTGGTGTGGCGAGCACTTGCGAACACCATAGCACCTTGTTGGACGTTACATTCAACACGCAGCAGTTTTTCTTCCTTCACATTGGATTTGGGACTCATTATGTATTCTCATGTTCCGGACATTGATTGATAGCACTTTATATGTTGATTTTTGTACACGTATACATACGAGTTTGTGTCTTTTTTTATTTCTTGTGTCAGGATATTATCGGTGTACAGCGCATTCATTTTATTTTTATACCAATCAAGAAAGGACCAAGCTTAGCAGATAGATGAGGGAGTAGGATGAAGGAGGGTGGTGGGGGTGGTGAAGTAAGATGACAGCCATCATGGAATAGCATTTGCCATGAAAGGAGCTTTGTAAGAAAAGGCTTCTGAAGTTGACCTCCTGCTGAGACCAAAGTGGCCGTCCATTCTGCACCTCAATCAGCCAGCAAAACAATTCCACAAATACGACGGCATCGTAAAGAAAAAGTGTGAAGACGTGAATTTGCTTCCAATATTTCTGGCGCAATACGGATTTTCATGAACTGAAACAGATGTCACGTGTCTGTATGTAGAGCCTGAGATGACATAGGTGGCCAATGGCACCCCTGCCATCCGGGAACCCCTAGAAGTGACAGTGCCATGTTTCCTAGTATTGGGACCTTACAGGGGCTAAATCGGATATATTGTATACGACGGATACATTGTTCTCGCGTTAACCCCTTCCCGTCCGGCCCATGTATATAAACAGCCGGTGGGAGCAGTGCAGGGGTGGGTTGCCATTCATAAACGGCCATTTTAGACTGTGCATGCTCCCTGGGAGCGCGCAGCAACGCGATCTTGTGCCGCGTCCTCCATAAAATATTTTATCCATTAAAATATGAGGATTTTTTTTTATCTTTACATGGTTTTAAAATGTTACTAAACCCACAACAGTACAATCAGTCTGTAGATGCAGTAAAGCATGCTTGTTATACTCACTGTGCAACCTAAGGGGTTAATCCTCTGCATTATGTAAAAAGGCCGTTTGATCCTGTCTTCTCTGATCCTCCTCTTGTTCAAATGACCATGTCTTATCTCCTGATAACACAGACTGAACCCGTAGCCATTCTGCACTTGCTCAGTTTAGTGTGTATTGCTAAAGAGGTTTTTGTTTTTCCTTGGCAGAGTGCATGTGATCAGCACAGGGCCAATCGGCACTGGTCATCCTCCTAGAACAGAAAAAAAAACTCCTCCTACAAGCTGTAACTAGTGCTCTGCTGAACACTGATAGAAGTCACAAGACTGCTATATACTGCTGATGAGAAAAGGTATTTAGCAGTTTATATTTACTAAAATAATTGTATTTCCGTGTTCTGTGTAATGTGGGAGACCAGATATAGTGAATGCAGGGTCCGGGGAGAGCGGATATAGTGAATGCAGGGTCCGGGGAGAGCGGATATAGTGAATGCGGGGTCCGGGGAGAGTGGATATAGTGAATGCAGGGTCTGGGGAGAGCGGATATAGTGAATGTGGGGTCCGGGGAGAGCAGATATAGTGAATGCGGGGTCCGGGGAGAGCAGATATAGTGAATGCGGGGTCCGGGGAGAGCGGATGTAGTGAATGCGGGGTCCGGGGAGAGCGGATATAGTGAATGCAGGGTCCGGGGAGAGCGGATATAGTGAATGCAGGGTCCGGGGAGAGCGGATATAGTGAATGCAGGGTCCGGGGAGAGCGGATATAGTGAATGCAGGGTCCGGGGAGACCAGATATAGTCAATGCGGGGTCCGGGGAGAGCGGATATAGTGAATGCGGGGTCTGGGGAGAGTGGATATAGTGAATGCAGGGTCTGGGGAGAGCGGATATAGTGAATGCAGGGCTTGGGGAGAGCGGATATAGTGAATGCAGGGTCCGGGGAGAGTGGATATAGTGAATGCGGGGTCTAGGGAGAGTGGATATAGTGAATGCAGGGTCCGGGGAGAGTGGATATAGTGAATGCGGGGTCCGGGGAGAGCGGATATAGTGAATGCGGGGTCCGGGCAGAGCGGATATAGTGAATGCAGGGTCCGGGGAGAGCGGATATAGTGAATGCAGGGTCCGGGGAGAGCGGATATAGTGAATGCAGGGTCCGGGGAGAGCGGATATAGTGAATGCAGGGTCCGGGGAGACCAGATATAGTGAATGCGGGGTCCGGGGAGAGCGGATATAGTGAATGCAGGGTCTGGGGAGAGTGGATATAGTGAATGCAGGGTCTGGGGAGAGCGGATATAGTGAATGCAGGGCCCGGGGAGAGCGGATATAGTGAATGCAGGGTCCGGGGAGAGCGGATATAGTGAATGCAGGGTCCGGGGAGAGCGGATATAGTGAATGCAGGGTCCGGGGAGAGTGGATATAGTGAATGCAGGGTCTGGGGAGAGCGGATATAGTGAATGTGGGGTCCGGGGAGAGCAGATATAGTGAATGCGGGGTCCGGGGAGAGCAGATATAGTGAATGCAGGGTCCGGGGAGAGCGGATATAGTGAATGCGGGGTCCGGGCAGAGTGGATATAGTGAATGCAGGGTCCGTGGAGAGCGGATATAGTGAATGCAGGGTCTGGGGAGAGCAGATATATTGAATGCAAGGTCCGGGGAGAGCGGATATAGTGAATGCAGGGTCTGGGGAGAGCGGATATAGTGAATGCAGGGCCCGGGGAGAGCAGATATAGTGAATGCGGGGTCCGGGGAGAGCGGATATAGTGAATGCAGGGTCTGGGGAGAGTGGATATAGTGAATGCAGGGTCTGGGGAGAGCGGATATTGTGAATGCAGGGCTCGGGGAGAGCAGATATAGTGAATGCAGGGTCCAGGGAGAGTGGATATAGTGAATGCGGGGTCTGGGGAGAGCGGATATAGTGAATGCAGGGTCTGGGGAGAGCAGATATAGTGAATGCGGGGTCTGGGGAGAGCGGATATAGTGAATGCAGGGTCCGGGGAGAGTGGATATAGTGAATGCAGGGTCCGGGGGTTTAGTAACATTTTATCATTCATTTTCAACATATTTGTATTGGGAAATGTTCACAACACCAATATACAACCCCTCACACAGGACCCTGGTTACCCACAACCTTCAGCTTATTATAAATATTTCTGAAATATTTTTGATCAATAACATTTTGCATGCTGATCTTGTGGTGGGGTCCCGGCAAATTCAATGCATTTGGTGGGTCACTGAACCCACGTTATCAGGAACTGTGAGGAGTAAAGTTGCAACTGAGCTGAGCTGGGTGTAGTCAGGTGCAGTTTGTATTCTCCTCTGCAGGTGGCGCTTGACTGCAGGGTCAATGCAGGTGGAGGAGTAAGTTGAGAGGAACTTGATTTCCTCAGTCACATGGGGCAGTTATCCAACTGGATACTAGTGCCCCATGTGACTCTGGTGACCATCTTGGGTCAGGCAGAGTCTGTTTAAGACTACGACTCCCAGGCTTGGTCCACTTTATGCGTTGGTTTCTGCTTTGGTCATTGGTTTAGATGGCAACACTTCTAAAGTGAGGAGGCAATCAGTGATTTTTCTATAATTCCCTCTAAATATTTTTCTGTTAGAATTTGGTCCACTTTTTGCCAGCGGCTAGCGTAGGGATAGGTTCCCCATCTGTTACGGACAGTGCTTAGAGATAGGAAAAGGTTCTGGGGGAGTAGGGAAAGCTCAGGGACTACGTCTAACTCTATAGAAAACCTTTCTCTTGGGTTGGACCGTCCAGGCTGCATTCCGCTCCTTGTGCAGAGAGGACATGGACAAAGCCCAGTGTCCTCTATAGGTGGTCAGATGCTGGACCACCTATATCACGTACCTGGTGTTAGAGGCCAATGGAGAGAGGGCTTCCCTTGCGGCTAAGTTTCAGACTCCCCTGGATATGGGGCAGAAGGAGTCAGGCCCAACGTAGCACGGGTCGCCAGTAGGAGTGCTTGTCAGAGGTACACCCAGGAGCACAGCTGATGCACTGGAATGGTGTCTGCAGAGAGGTGGCACTCGTGAGAGGTATGCAGGCCTTCAGAGTAGCAGAGGACCACAGAGTAGTTGGTTCTCAGCCAAGGTCAGATGCTGGGTGGAGAATGGAGCAGATGTTGTCAATAGGATAGCTGAGGTCATACACAGGAGAGCAGGTGAGAATATCTGTTAGCCAAGCTGGGGTCAGATCAGGAGGGCAGGTGAGAATATCCATTAGCCAAGTCAAGGTCAGATCAGGAGGGCAGGTGAGAATATCCATTAGCCAAGCTGGAGTCAGATCAGGGGGGCAGGTGAGAATATCCATTAGCCAAGTCAAGGTCAGATCAGGAGGGCAGGTGAGAATATCCATTAGCCAAGCCGGGGTCAGATCAGGAGAGCAGGTGAGAATATCCATTAGCCAAGCCGGGGTCAGATCAGGAGAGCAGGTGAGAATATCCATTAGCCAAGCCGGGGTCAGATCAGGAGAGCAGGTGAGAATATCCATTAGCCAAGCCGGGGTCAGATCAGGAGGGCAGGTGAGAATATCCGTTAGCCAAGCCGGGGTCAGATCAGGAGAGCAGGTGAGAATATCCGTTAGCCAAGCCGGGGTCAGATCAGGAGGGCAGGTGAGAATATCCGTTAGCCAAGCCGGGGTCAGATCAGGAGAGCAGGTGAGAATATCCGTTAGCCAAGCCGGGGTCAGATCAGGAGGGCAGGTGAGAATATCCGTTAGCCAAGCCAGGGTCAGATCAGGAGGGCGGGTGAGAATATCCGTTAGCCAAGCCAGGGTCAGATCAGGAGGGCGGGTGAGAATATCCGTTAGCCAAGCCAGGGTTAGATCAGGAGTCAGGCAGAGAAGACGGGTCCAAGAACAAGCCAAATCGGTAATAGCAGATCACAGTAACAAGGGAAAACAGACAAAGGTACTGGGGAGCCAGAGATCAACCAGCAATTTGGTGTGGCTTCCTTATAAAGGCCATCTGGCACCAAACTTGGCTAATGCATGTGTAACTGTGGGCATGCATGTTCCGGCTCGCTCCCATGTGGCAATGCGCATAGATTTTCATCAGTGTGCATTTCTGCGGCCATGCAAGGTACTGGCAGGAATGCCAGGTCTCCGACTACCTCTTCTGTGGACAGAGCCCTGACAGCCTGGATGCTGGATGCCATCCGATCTGATGAACAGAAGGGGAATGGATCCCCATCTTTTGGTGGATCGGATTGGATGTCGATGGGTGTCAATGGACACATATCTGTGTACCCCCTGCTGTTCCACAGAGGAGAATGGAGATTGGCTCCACCTAAAAAAATGGGCAGGCGGACCTGATCGGAATGTCCGTGTGAAAGCAGCCTAACGAGGGAACTCATTAGAACCATGTGGCAGTCAGCAAGTGATCCCATGACCTGTTCCAAGTGGCAGTTGCCAAGTGATCCCATGACCTGTTCCAAGTGGCAGTTGGATTATTCCAAGTGTTGAGAGATCTTAGGTCAGTTGTTCACAATGGGGGCTGCAGATGTCAGAGGCGTCTTTTTGATCGTACTAGTAGAATTATTATTACAGGTACTTACATAGCACCGCCAATTTATGCAGCACTTTACACATATATTGTACCTTCACATCAGTCCCCGCCCCCGAGGAGCGTACAATCTAAGGTCCCTAACTCACATTCATACATACACATACTAGGGACAATTTAGACAGGAGACCATTCACCTACCAGCATGTCTTTGGAGGAAACTGGAGTACCCACACAGTCACAGGGAGAACATGCAAACTCCAGGCCGGTGGTGCCATGGTTGGGATTCGACCCAACGGCCAGGCCAGGGGTAGGCAACCTGCGGCTCTCTAGCTGTTGTGGAACTACATTTCCCATGAGGCATTGCAAAGATTACAAAACTGACAGTTACAGCGATGACTTGCAGAGGCATGATGGAACTTGTAGTCCTGCGGCTCTCAGGTTGCCTACCCCTGGGCCAGGTGGAAGTTCTAACCATCCAGCCACGGTGCTGCCCAGAAGGATGACATGTCTTCAGAGTCCCGGATTTACACCAACAGATGAATTCAGGTGGAAGTTGTTGCTGCGTTGATTATAGATTCCGCTGGGACAAGAAGTGCGTGACATCAGTGTGACTACCCATAAGATACATCCGTCACGGCGCTGTCCCACCACACACACGGATAAAGCGGCGTAGCCGGGAAGGATCACACTGTGCATAAAACAAATATATTACTCAGCCTTGACTAATCAGCGGCACGCATTCCTGCAGATGCTCATATCTGGTGCTTTGTTCCCGAAGATCCACATTTATTACCGACTTTATTACAGAGATTTCTGGTGTCTGGATGTTGCTTGTGCTGGTAGAATGGGTTCTTCTTTCTTCTTCTTTTCTTCAGGGCTTTTTTTCAGCGAGAACGCGGGGGAAAGCGGAGGAACGCGGGGGAACACGGGGGAAAGCGGGGGAACGTGGGGGAAAGCGGGGGAACGCGGGGGGAACGTGGGGGAAAGCGGGGGAAAGCAGGGGAAAGCGGGGGGAACGTGGGGGGAAGCGGGGGAACGTGGGGGAAAGCGGGGGAACGTGGGGGAAAGCGGGGGAACGTGGGGGAACGTGGGGGAACACAGGGGAACATGGGGGAAAGCGGGGGAACGCGGGGGAAAGCGGGGGAACATGGGGGAACGCGGGGGGAAGCGGGGGAACACGGGCGAATGTGGGGGAACACAGGGGAATGTGGGGGAAAGTGGAGGAACATGGGGTAACACAGGGGAGCATGGGGGAATGCGGGGAAACACAGGGGAAAGCAGGGGAAACGCGGGGGAATGCGGGGGAACACAGGGGAATGTGGGGGAAGGTGGGGGAATGTGGGGGAATGCGGGGGAACATGGGGGAAAGCGGGGGAACACGGGGGAACACGGGGGAAAGCGGGGGAATGTGGGGGAACGGGGGGGAACGTGGGGGAACACAGGGGGACGTGGGGGAAAGCGGGGGAGCGTGGGGGAAAGCGAGGTAATGCGGGGGTATGTGGGAGAACACAGGGGAATGTGGGGGAAAGCAGGGGAACGTGGGGGAACACAGGGGAGCGTGGGGGAATGCGGGGAAGCACAGGGGAACATGGGAGAAAGTGGGGGAACGTGGGGAACATGGGTAAAGCGGGGGGGACGCGGGGGAATGCGGGGGAACACAGGGGAATGTGGGGGAAGGTGGGGGAACACCAGGGAAAGCGGGGGAACATGGGGGAACACGGGAAAGCTGGGGGAACACGGGGGAAAGCAGGGGAACGCACCTCCAGCACTAAATGTATATAATGGCAAGGGGTGCTGAGGTGTGCTGGAGGCTCTATTGATGCTGGCTGCTGGGGGATCTATTGTCACCAGAGGGAATCTATTTTTGCATGGCAGACTATTGTTTCTGGGGGGTCTAACGCTGCTAAGGGAGGATCTATTTTTTGCTGGGGGGATCAATTGTTGCCGGAAGGGAGGTGTCTATTGTTGCTGGCTGCTGGAGAATCTATGCATGCTGGCTTCTGGGAAATCTGTTGCTGCTGCTGGGGGTCTGATGTTGCTGGGGGATCTATTGTGACCAGAGGGAATCTATTTTTGCATGGCAGCCTATTGTTGCTATGGGGGGGGGGTCTGATGTGCTGATGCTGTTGGGAGATCTGTTGCTGCTGGGGGTCTATTTTTGCTGGGGGATCTAAGGTCACCAGAGGGAATCTATTTTTGCATGACAGTCTATTGTTGCTGGGGGGGTCTGATGTTGCTGATGGGGGATCTATTTTTTGCTGGGGGGTCAATTGTTGCTGGAAGGGATCTACTGTTGAGGGAGGTGTCTATTGTTGCTGGCTGCTGGAGAGTATGTATGCTGGCTGCTGGGAGATCTGTTGCTGCTGCTGGAGGTCTATTGTTGCTGGGGGATCTATTGTCACTGGAGGGAAACTATTTGCATTTTGCATTTTTGCAAATGGAGCAGCACAGAGTGTCATGGAGCAGCACAGTGTATCATGGGGCAGCACAGTGTATCATGGAGCAGCACAGTGTATCATGGGGCAGCACAGTGTGTCATGGGACAGCACAGTGTGTCATGGGGCAGCACAGTGTATCATGGGGCAGCACAGTGTGTCATGGGGCAGCACAGTGTATCATGGGGCAGCACAGTGTATCATGGGGCAGCACAGTGTGTCATGGGGCAGCACAGTGTATCATGGGGCAGCACAGTGTGTCATGGGGCAGCACAGCGTATCATGGAGCAGCACAGTGTATCATGGGGCAGCACGGTGTATCATGGAGCAGCACAGTGTATCATGGGGCAGAACAGTGTGTCATGGAGCAGCACAGTGTATGTATCATGGAGCAGCATAGTGTGTCACGGAGCAGCACAGTTGCTAAATGGTTAGCACTTATGTCTGGCAGTACTAGGCTCGTTGATTCAAATCCCAATCACAGCACCACCTGCCTGGAATTTGTATGTTCTCCCTGTGCCTGCGTGGGTATATTGTACATTCACATCAGTCCCCGCCCCTGAGGAGCGTACAATCTAAGGTCCCTAACTCACATTCTAGGGACATACTAGAGACAATTTAGACAGGAGCCAATTAATCTACCAGCATGTCTTTGGAATGTGGGAGGAACCTGGAGGAAACCCACACAGGCAGAACATGCAAACTCCAGGCAGGTGGTGCGTGGTTGGGATTCAAACCAACAACCCTAGTACTGCCAGTAGTGCTAACCATTTATCCACTGTGCTGCACTTAGTACATTTGACTTCTGGTATCCAGTTTCCCAGGAGCTCACCCACACATTACATTTATATAAGGAATACATGCTAGTGAGAACATACAAATTACACGCTTATGTATTGGTGAATTCAATCGAGAGACCCAACCAATGAGCTGCTGCTTTGATAATATTTCAACCAATTCTGAAATATGAGAGTAATATGATTCTCATAAAGCCGCGCTTCACTTCATATAAACAACAAATATGAATAGTAATAAAATAACTAAAATAACTTTAATATACAAACAGTTCTCCCTTCCCTCGGAGATGCTCGGCAATCACCAGGCGCCAGTGAGTAATCACCGGCCGGGACCCAGTGATTTACAGCAGCGGCTGCAAATGGCGGTGAGGGTAGGACATGCGCGCCCCCTACCCAGGAATGCAAAATCATGTATATATGTGATTTTGCGCACCCGTGCCACCCTGTAGCAGTATTTCTGAAGCGGTGAAATGAATATCGTACGTTCTGATATCATAAGAGAAATCTTTTCCTGTTTGTCCCGTTGGATAATGCGTACTAATGATCAATTTATCGTACGATCGCTTCGATTTTCTGATTGGGTGTACTAGGCCTGACAGCGGTCACATGATCAGAAGACCCGACCGGGACATGTCTTTGAGAACTCCGTGCCTGGAGTGTTCAGTAAGCACATAGACGTCGGCCACCTAGCAAACGTGTATGTGCAGCGTGTAGGCGATAAAACCCATCCTTTTCACTGCTGCAAATATGCGTCGATCGATCGTAAAGGAGTTAAGGATGTACCTCTCGTATTCAAAATCCTCAAGTGTTTAATCATTGCCTTCCTTGTACTCCATCCAGGGGCGTATCTACAGCGAGGCAAACAAGGCATTTGCCTAGGGTGGCATTTTTTAGGGGGGTGGCACCCCCCCCTTCCCCCCGGAAGAAAGGACCTTTTGAGCAACAGTGGACAGCAGGAAGATTGAAATGGTGGGGCGTGGGGGAGGGCAGTTGCAGAGCGACGGTCTTGTTCCTCTCCTTCCAGCAGCTGACGAACCAGGACCAGGGGACAGCCTGGAGCAGGGAGAGAAGTGGCGGAGAGGAAAGAGCCTGGAGCAGGTGAGCTGTGTTGTCTTTTGTTGGCTCTCTCTCCTGTCATCCATCCAGCACATTACACACTGACAGATCGTACGGGACTGCACACACCTCCCCCCTCCTGCTGCCCGGAGATCAGCAGCACCTGGAGGGAGGGGGGGCAATACGATCTGAGGAAAAGGGGGGGGGAGAGGGAGGGAGAAAGAGAGGAGAAAGAGAGAGAGAGGGAGGGAGGGAGAGAGAGAGGAAAAGAGAGAGGGAGGGAGAAAGAGAGAGGGAGGGAGAGAGAAGGGGGGAGGGAGGGAGGGAGAGAGAGAGAAGGAGGGAGGGAGGGAGGGGGAGAGAAGGAGGGAGGGAGGGGAAGAGAGAGGGGGAGGGGGGAAAGAGAGGAGAAAGAGGGAGGGAGGTAGAAAGAGAGGAGAAAGAGGGAGGGAGGGAGAAGGAGGGAGAGAGAGGGAGGGAGGAAGGGAGGGAGAAAAAGAGGAGAAAGAGAGAGGGAGAAAGAGGGAGGGAGAAAGAGAAGAGAGGGGGAGAGAGAGAGGGGGGAGGGGGGGAGAGGGAGAAAGAAAGGGAAGATAGAGAGAGGGAGAGAAGGAGAGAGAGTGATGGGGGGGGAATGGAAGAGAGGGAGAGAGGGATAGAGGGGGGGAGAGAGAGGGGGGGGGGAGGGAAGAGAAAGAGGGGGGAATATATAGAGAGAGGGAGAAAGAAAGGGAAGAGAGAGAGAGAGAAGAGGGAGGGAAGAGATAAAGAAAGGGAGACAGAGAATCATATATGCATACACACACTTATTGAACTCTCTCGCTCTCCAAATCAACTCGGTGTTGGAACTTATACAAGGACCCCCTAACATGTATGACAAGCCTGGCGATCAGTGGCGGACTGACAACTCATGGGGCCCCCGGGCAATAGGGGATCATGAGGCCCGAGAGCCCGAATAGTCAGTCTGCCCCTGCTGGGGATTGGCTGCCTAGGCACCAATCACCGCCACATAAAAAAGTGGAGAAATCAGCTCATTTTATTTTTTATTTTGATGCTTCCGGATTTGTCCAACCCGTAGACCATCGTGCAGCTCATGAGTCAGGACTGCCTGGATTCCCAAATTTTGCTGTAAAGCAGACACTTCTACATGCAAATATTTGGGTGGATTTAGAACGATACAAATGATAGGTTCCTTCAATTATCGCTAATTAGCAATTCACTGATTGATATTACTCATTACATGGAATTACTCTTTCCATGAACGCAAAATCGATCCAACAGAAACCCTCAAAAACAGACAGAAAAGTTTCCCGAAAATGAGTACTAAAAAAGCAACATATTTATACACAGCGCTCCAAAGGAATGTAGAAATGAACAATTATAATGCATTTTCTCAGCATGCCCCGCACACGCTGGACCTTTATAATGACTATTCACACATACTTAAGTCAATTTATCTTTATTATGTGCTAATTTGTGTTTGTTTCCATGTCAACCAATTATACAATCATACTCTTCATAGGGATTATAAATGGAAGTCTATTATATCTGCTATCAATCTCAAGTACTCTGTGTGCATAATAATTATTATGAGGTCTAGCTGCTCTTTTTCACAACAGCTGGTGAGGTATGTAAGTACAATAAATACTATATATATATAGACACTATAAAGTATTCCCCGCACATGACCTTTAATGGCCCCCCAGTCTTAGTCCGTAGGGTTCAATATTGAGTTGGCCCCGCCCTTTCCACACACATGACCTTTAATGGCCCCCCAGTCTTAGTCCGTAGGGTTCAATATTGAGTTGGCCCCGCCCTTTCCACGCACATGACCTTTAATGGCCCCCCAGTCTTAGTCCGTAGGGTTCAATATTGAGTTGGCCCCGCCCTTTGCAGCTATAACAGCTTCAACTCTTCTGGGAAGGATGTCCACAAGGTTTAGGAGGGTGTCTATGGGAAGGTTGGACCATTCTTCCAGAAGCACATTTGTCAGGTCAGGCACTGATGTCGGGGGAGGAGGCCTGGCTCGCAGTCTCCGCTCTAATTCATCCCAAAGGTGTTCTATGGGGTTGAGGTCAGGACTCTGTGCAGGCCAGTCAAGTTCCTCCACCCCAAACTGGCTCCTCCATGTCTTTATGGACCTTGCTTTGTGCACTGGTGTGCAGTCATGTTGGAAAAGGAAGGGGCCATCCCCAAACTCTTCCCAAAAAGTTGGGAGCATGCAATTGTCCAAAATGTCTTGGTATGCTGACGCCTTAAGAGTTCCCTTCACTAGAACTAGGGGGCCAAGCTCAACCCCTGAAAAACAACCCCACACCATAATCCCCCTCCACCAAACTTTACACTTGGCACAATGCAGGCAGGCAAGTACCGTTCTCCTGGCAACCGCCAAACCCAGACACGTCCATCGGATTGCCAGACAGAGAAGCGTGATTGGTCACTCCAGAGAACACGTCTCCACTGCTCTAGAGTCCAGTGGCGGCGTGCTTTACACCACGGCATCCGACGCTTTGCATTGCACTTGGTGATGGAAGGCTTGCATGCAGCTGCTCGGCCATGGAAACCCATTCCATGAAGCTCTCTACGCACTGTTGTTGGACTCATCTGAAGGTCACACCAAGTTTGGAGGTCTTTAGCTATTGACTCTGCAGACAGTTGGTGACTTCTGCGCACTGTGCGTTTCAGCATGCGCTGACCCCGCCCTGTCATGTGACGTGGCCTACCACTTGGTGGCTGAGTTGCTGTTGTTCCCAGTTGCTTCCACTTTGTTATAATCCCACTAACAGTTGAGCGTGGAATATTTAGTAGCCAGGAAATGTCACGGATGGACTTATTGCCCAGGTGGCCACCTATCACGGGACCACGCTTGGAGTCACTGATAATGCACCATGTCACAAAGCTCAAACCATCTCCAACTGGTTTCTTGAACATGACAATGAGATCACTGTACTCCAATGGCCTCCACAATCACCAGTTCTCAATCCAGTAGAGCAGGATTCTCCAGACTATGGCCCTCCAGTCCCATGAGGCCTTGCAAGACTCTGACAGCCACAGGCAAGACTCCCAGAGGCAGAGGCATGGTGGGACTTGTAGTACTTCAACAGCTGGAGAGTCATGGTTTGGAGACACCTGAAGTAGAGCACATTTGGGATGTGGTGGAACAGGAGACTCACATTATGGATGTGCAGCCAACAAATTTGCAGCGACTGCTATCATGTCAATACAGACCAAAATCTCTGAGGAATGTTTTCAACACCTTATTGAATCTATGCCATAAAGAATGAAGGCAAAAGGGGGTCCAACCCGGAGTTGCATCAAGTCAATAAAATTCCTGGGATATTGATCTGGTCAGGTAAGTAGCAGAGGGAATTGTTAATCAGTTGCAGCTATTTTGGTGTTAATAAAATTAACAACAGGGTCACTAGATGGGTAACAATGAGACGACCCCCAAAACAGAAATGGTTTACAGGCGGAGACCACTGACATTTTTCTCCCTCATCATCTTTTCTGACTGTTTTTCACTAGTTTTGCATTTGGCAAGGGTCAGTGTCACTACTGGTAGCATGAGGCCATACCTGGACCCTACAGAGGTTGCACAAGCAGTCCAACTCCTCCAGGATGGCACATCAATATGTTCCATATCCAGAATGTTTGCTGTGTCTCCCAGCACAGTCTCAAGAACATGGAGGAGATTCCAGGAGACGAGCATGGAGGAGATTCCAGGAGACAGGCAGTTCCTCTAGGAGAGCTGGACAGGGCCGTAGAAGGTCCTTAACCCATCAGCAAGACCGGTATCTGCTCCTTTGTGCAAGGAGGAACAGGATGAGCCCTGCCAGAGCCCTACAAAATGACCTCCAGCAGGCCCCCGGTGTGAATGTCTCTGACCAAACAATCAGTAACAGACTTCATGAGGGTGGCCTGAGGGCCCGACATCCTCTAGTGGGCCCTGTTCTCACTGCCCGGCACCATAGACCTGGATTGGCATTTGTCATTGAACACCAGAATTGGCAGGTCCACCACTGGCACCCTGTGCTTTTCACAGATGAGAGCAGGTTCCCCCTGAGCACATGTGACAGACGTGAAAGGGTCTGGAGAAGTTGTGGAGAACGTTCTGCTGCCTGTAACATGGTTCAGCATGACCGTTTTGGTGGTGGGTCAGTGATGGTCTGGGGAGGCATATCCATGGAGGGACGCACAGACCTCTACAGGCTAGACAATGGCACCCTGACTGCCATTAGGTATCGGGATGGAATCCTTGGACCCATTATCAGACCCAACTCTGGTGCAGAAATAAAACAAACGGCCTCCATTCCCTTGTTTACTATTCTATATTATATTCTATTTTATGTTTTTTTTTTTTTTATTATTTTCTATTTTATTCTATTCTGTTCTGTTTTAAGAAATAACACAAACGGCCTCTTTTCCCGAGGATGGGAACAAAGACTAATAGATCTAATAAAAATCTTTTTTCTGCTCCATGATAAACGTTGTCCCGTATTACCGCTGTCACAATAAATATGTTGTGTGTCGGGAAGGCGCGGGGTCCCATGTGATATTATGACAATGTATCATTTATATGTAACGTTCCAACAATCATTTATCCCCCCCAACCTGGATATGGGAAACGCTCTGTGGGGCGTGTCCTGCTCTAATATATATATAAATGTATACCTTTTCTATGATTTATACCTTCTTATTCAATAGAGTTCAGAGCAAACAGCAAATTACACAGAATCCTGAAAGCTATCTATATGCAAATGATCCGAATGAAGCAAAGACAGTCAACAGACACGGGTGTGACGGAAAAAATCTTTTCAATTCGCTGTTTCCGTAATCTTATTTAGTTAAATTTGTTAAATTCATAAAATTTGTTTTCGTAATTCGTTTAGTTTTGTTTATTCGTTTTGGAGTTTGAAAAAGTATCGAAACGGCATTCGACTTCAAATTTATTCTACTCGAAATTTAAATTTTTTAAAACGATTCTATTCATTCAGTGTTATCCTATTCTATTGTTTATTCTCTTCTATTTTTTTATTGTCTATTCTATTTTATTCTATTCTTTTTTTTATCTATTTATTACAGGTATGTATATAGTGCTGTCACTTTACACAGCGCTGTACATCTATATTGTAAAATCAGTCCCTAACCCTCAAGGGGCGTACAATCTAAGGTCCCTAACTCACATTCATACATACACATAGTAGGGACAATTTAGACAGGAGCCAATTAACCTACCAGCATCTCTTTGGAGCGTGGGAGGAAACCGGAGTACCAGACAGGCACAGGGAGAATTGCCTGCATACTCTCACCACCTGTAAAACCAATACAATCTACAATTAGTAACAAGAGACACACAGGTATTCAAACTTCACACCAGCCCCAGACAGTCCCACCAGGAGGGAGGGCTGCTGGAGAACCCCCCCCCCACTAAGCTAATACACATAAACACATACATCCCATAATAGTTTGCTCCCAAGCAAGACACACAATAGAACAATGGGATGCAACCACATGACACCAAACAATCCACAACCCCCCACCCCACCTATCTCCTAGACATGTCTACACAATATTAGGACAGATCACCCTGTACCCCTAACAAGCACAGGGTGACTTACACATAAGAGGGATATGGGGAGCTGAGACAGGGGTCTCCCCACCTCTCCGAAGTGAGCTGGGTTCCATGGGCCCCCCACCCAAAGTGACTCCCGGGGGGTAAAACCTTCCAGATCTCAAGTGGTTAATTAGAGAAAATAGGGAAGGGATGTATACATAAATTGAGTTTATGACACATGAAGGACAATGCGGATGATTCCTGGTAACGCGGCCACAGCAGCCAGCTAGGTGAATAGATAGGCGAATGCGCGGCTCCGGTGGTTGGTGACAGCAAGAAGCGTATCCGGAGATAAAGTGCCGGAAATCTCTCGGACTGAGACAAGGAGCGGGTTCAGCGCTCCCGGCATCCAATTTAAGCCGCATACGAAAGACAGCCGCTGAATGGTGGGAAGTGAAGCGATGACACATTACCGCGTTCCTGTATCTGCTAATAAGTCTGGTTGTCACTTCTGGATGTTTAAAATATGCAACATGTTCAGTGCCTGGCGAAAGATAAAGCTTTATTAATAATACCGTTCTGTACAGAATAAAGGAAAACTACAACTTCATATATACACGGCTCAAGAAAATGAAAGGAACGTTTTTTTAAACAGAGTCCAGCATCAAGCCAATGAACCTCCTGGGATATGGATCTGGTCAGGTAAGTAGCAGAGGGGGTTGGAAATCAGTTTCAGCCGTTGTGGTGTTAATGAAATTAACAACAGGTGCACTAAATGGGCAACAATGAGACGACCCCCAAAACAGGAATGGTTTTACAGGTGACATTTTTCTCCCTACTCATCTTTTCTGACTGTTTTTCATTAGTTTTGCATTTGGCTAGGGTCAGTGTCACTACTGATAGCATGAGGCCATACCTGGACCCTACAGAGGTTGCGCAGGCAGTCCAACGTCTCCAGGATGGCATATCAATACGTGCCATATCCAGAAGGTTTGCTGTGTTTCCCAGCACAGTCTCAAGAGCATGGAGGAGATTCCAGGAGACAAGAGCATGGCAGGAGGCAGGCAGTTCCTCTAGGAGAGCTGGGCAGGGCCATAGAAGGTCCTCAACCCATCTGCAGGACTGGTATCTGCTCCTTTGTTCAAGGAGGAACAGGATGAGCCCTGCCAGAGCCCTACAAAATGACCTCCAGCAGGCCACTGGTGTGAATCAGAAACAGACTTCATGAGGGTGGCCTGAGGGCCCGACATCCTCTAGTGGCCCCTGTGCTCAAAATTTTTTAGGCTTTATTTCCCTTATTTTCATGTGGTGATTCGGCCTCTGAGTTCAAATTGCTTTTCAGAGCCATTTGACAAACTGTGAGAAGGTGACGCCTCCTCGCCATCTGTTTTAACCCCATAATTGCCACACAGATGCGCATGCAGTTGCAGGGCATTTGCAATGCTTCTTCGCTCTCTTGAACGGGTTGCGTTTGGCGGGCTTGCTACCCGCAGAGCACAACATGTTGGATGATTATTGCCGAGGATGCAAAGTAAAGCGGTGTGCCTACGGATGAACCTGGGCTTGGTTCTAGTGGGCCATATACGCAAAGAGGCAGAGATTCTCATGACATCATTGACCTAATGTGGACTGGGGATCTCCTGTGGGACTGGGAATCTCCTGCGGGACTGGGAATCTCCTGCAGGGCTAGGAATCTCCTGTGTGACTGGGAATCTCCTGTGTGACTTGGAATCTCCTGTGGGGCACGGAATCTCCTGTGGGACTGTGAATTTTGCTGTGGGGCAGGGAATCTACTGCAGGGCTAGGAATCTCCTGCGGGACTTGAAATCTCCTGCGGTGCAGGGAATCTCCTGCGGGACTGGGAATCCCCTGAGGGATTGGGAATCTCCTCCGAGACTGGGCATCTCTTGTGGAACTGGGAATCTGCTGGGGGGCTGGGAATCTCCTGTGGGACTGGGAATCTCCTGTGGGACTGGGAATCTCCTGCGGGACAGGGAATCTCCTGTGGGACTGGGAATCTCCTGTGGGAGTGGGAATTACCTGTGGGGCTGGGCATATCCTGCGGGGCAGGGAATCCCCTGTGGGACTGGGAATCTCCTGTGAGACAGGAATTACCTGCGGGGCTGGGAATCCCCTGTGGGATTGGGAATCTCCTCCGGCACTGGGTACCTCCTATGGAACTGGGAATCTCCTGCAGGGCTGGGAATCTCCTGTGGGGCTGGGAATTACCTGCGGGGCTGGGAATATCCTGTGGGGCTGGGAATCACCTGTGGGGTTGGGAATCTCCTCCGGGACTGGGCACCTCCTACGGAACTGGGAATCTCCTGCAGGGCTGGGAATCTCCTCTGGGACTGGGAATCTCCTGCAGGGCTGGGAATCTCCTGTGGGACTGGGAATCTCCTGTGGGAGTGGGAATTACCTGTGGGGCTGGGCATATCCTGCGGGGCTGGGAATCCCCTGTGGGATTGGGAATCTCCTCCGGGACTGGGCACCTCCTACGGAACTGGGAATCTCCTGCAGGGCTGGGAATCTCCTCTGGGACTGGGAATCTCCTGCAGGGCTGGGAATCTCCTGTGGGACTGGGAATCTCCTGTGGGAGTGGGAATTACCTGTGGGGCTGGGCATATCCTGCGGGGCTGGGAATCCCCTGTGGGACTGGGAATCTCCTCCGGGACTGGGCACCTCCTATGGAACTGGGAATCTCCTGCAGGGCTGGGAACCTCCTCTGGGACTGGGAATCTCCTGCAGGGCTGGGAATCTCCTCTGGGACTGGGAATCTCCTGCAGTGCTGGGAATCTTCTGCAGGATTGGGAATCTTCTGCAGGATTGGAAATCTCCTGCAGTGCTGGGAATCTCCTGCGGGACTGGGAATCTCCTGCAGGGATGGGAATTTGCTGTGGGACTGGGAATCTGCAGCGCGGCTAGAAATCTCCTGTGGGACTGGGAATCTCCCTCCTGCAGATTATTCATCTGCCACTGAAAGCAGCCTTCTGAATTCAGACCAATAAACAAGCTCAAGGTGTTCGCTGAACGAAGGAGAGAGCAGAGTGACAGGGAGATGAACTCTTCCCGTGCTCTTTTCACTGTCCATTCACAGGCTAGGGGGTGGAGTCCAGGACAACCTGGGCTCAGGGGAAGTGGGATGGACAATGCTGACCCATCAGAGTGAGCACATCTAGTGGTAGAAAAAAGTACTGCGAGGCAAATGTTCTGGCTGAAGATCAATATTGCAGCAAACGCTGGTTTTGTTATTTTATCTTTTAATGGGCCATGTACTGCTACCGTGTACCTGTTACAAAAACAAACATTCTACAAAGGAATTGAAGTGGAAAAAAAAAATTGGAACATATTGATTTGAGATAAACAACGTTCAGGCTGTGCCATTTTTTTTTCCAGATGCAGGTACAGACGACTTAATACATTTTAATTTGTTCTGTGAATTTGCTACGGGCAGCCAATTATCATGCTGCAAAATTTGTGAGCTCAACTAATGCGTGATGGTTCACAGTCTGCGCTCTTCAAAAACACGCCATTACATTCAGCTCGTTTATAATTGGAAAAAAAATGTTTTTCGCCAAACTTGGCGAACTTCTGCAAATCGCCGCGTGGGATTAACCCTTTACCACATCATAAGAATTCATTGGCTTGCAGTGGGACAGAACCAATTCCAATTGCAGCAAGTGCTCATGTTCATGCTGTAACGGAACCGGACCCCGACTGCACTAGAGTATTTCCGTTAGACTGCCGCTTCCCTGTCCGAACACAGATCCACGGACACCACCACTGACCATACAAGATGAGACAGCACCAGACTTGTCTTAAAACAGGAAATGGACTGCTTTATTTTAATATAGATACAAGATATATACACAGGGCGGGGAAATACACCCAGTTACAGGAAACACATCAGCAGGCCATCTCATCAGGGGGAAGGGCTGCCGGAAACACCCCCCACCAAGCCAGTACAAACACATATATCCCATAATAGTTTGCTTCCAAGCAAGACACACAATAGAACAATGGGATGCACCACGTGGCAGTAGACAACACATAAACCCATAAGTCCCATAATAGTTTGCTCCCAAGCAAGACACACAATAGAACAATGGGATACACCACATGGCAGTAGACAATACACAAAACCATACATCCCATAATAGTTTGCTCCCAAGCAAGACACACAATAGAACAATGGGACAACCACATGGCATTAAACAATGAACAACCCCCACACCCCACCTATACATGTCTACTCAATAGCAGGATCTCTCACCTTGTACCCCTAACAGGCACAGGGTGACTTACACATAATACGGATATCGGGAGCTGAGATAGGGGTCTCCAACCTCTCCAAAGGGGGCTGTGTTCCATGGGCACCCCACCTAAAGTCACTCCCATCACACATGAGCATATGCAGGTTCGTGAGCATAGAGGACCAACCAGATTTGGCGCATACATGCGCACGCGTGTGTGCATGCCCACAAGTCTTTCTGCTCAGTGAAACATAAAAAGAAGAGAAGCAGCGCCACCTAAGTGCAGCAATAAAAACAAATAATTTATTTCCACAAAATTGGCAATTCAAAATAGTAGTAGTCAAATATGCGCTTGTCATACTGGCGTCCACCGCTGGGCAATTCCTGTCCAGTCCCGCTGCTGGCTGGTCTCCAATGCATTGTTATTGGCTGCGCTGGTGGCTCCCAGCACTTCCTAGTCGGCGTGGATGCACAGGGCGGGCGGGAGTGATGACAGCTCCAGGTTCAGCAGCAGTAGGCGTGGCATACATTCGGAGCATGCATGCTGCTTCATCAAAATATTTGGTTTTTTTGCTGCAATTAGATGGAGCTGCTTCTCTCCATTTCATGGTTGACACATAAGGGTTGATTTACTAAGTGGGAATCTCCTGTGGGACTGGGAATCTCCTGCGGGACTGGGAATCTCCTGTGGGACTGGGAATCTCATATGGGGCTGGGAATATCCTGCGAGACTGGGAATCTCCTGTGGGGCAGGGAATCTGCAGCGGGGCTGGGAATCTCCTGTGGTACTGGGAATATCCTGCAGGACAGGGAATCTCCTGCGGGGCTGGGAATCTCCTGCGGGGCTGGGAATATCCTGTGGGACTGGGAATCTCCTGCGGGACTGGGAATCTCCTGTGGGACTGGGAATCTCATATGGGGCTGGGAATATCCTGCGAGACTGGGAATCTCCTGTGGGGCAGGGAATCTGCAGCGGGGCTGGGAATCTCCTGTGGTACTGGGAATATCCTGCAGGACAGGGAATCTCCTGCGGGGCTGGGAATCTCCTGCGGGGCTGGGAATATCCTCTGGGACTGGGAATCTCATGTGGGACTGGAAATCTCCTGTGGTACTGGGAATATCCTGCAGGACAGGGAATCTCCTGCGGGGCTGGGAATCTCCTGCGGGGCTGGGAATATCCTGTGGGGCTGAGAATCTCCTGCAGGGCTGGGAACTCTGTGCACTCTGCAAATGCACTTGCTCCGGAACTTTGTACATGAGCAGCAGCTCTTCTGACTTCCATCATCCAACCATGTGCGAGCAAAAATGCTTGTTTTTTTATTTTCCTTGCCTGTGATTGGCTATTCTTGGCAAAGCTCTGGTGCAACTGCACTTGCAGAATGCAGTCTATTTGCCTTTAGTAAATCAACTGTGAGGTCATTACAGAGGACTGTTTCATCTGGCTGTGCCGGTCTGATGTCCAAGGTTTTTTATGCATCCTGATCTTCCTTCACCCCAGGCGTAAGTATGTTTGTTCTCCAGTTAATGGTGTTACATTCAGTTTGACTAATCCTAGGTTCACATCTATGCGGGTGGTGCCGCTGTGGATCCACATGAAAATCCGTGCAGCCGCACCACCCACACAGAGAATTGGGGACCCGCGGGCGGGTGCCATTAGTTCTAATGGCACGCCGCCCGCACTGGAAAACGCAACCGTACCAGGAACCGAGGTTCCCATGCGGGCTGCGTTTTCCAAAGAAGTGCAGGGACTTTTTTCCTTACGTGTCATGGGCCCGGGAGTCCATTTAAATGAATGGGCTCTCGTGCCCGGGCAAAACGCGGCCCGCGCGGCCGATAGATGTGAACCGGGGTAACTCCAGTGCCTTTTGGCTTCTGTTTGGATACTCATCTCTGGTAGTTAAGGAGCTGCAGGAGTTTATTGGACCCTCTGACCCCTATATCATCCCTCTGACCCCCATCTCATCCCTCAATCAGCTTCAGCAGAGTTTAGAAAAATACCACCCCCCATGTAGGAGACCTACTCATGGGACCAACATTAGCAGCAGAAAGCACGGCTGGGATCTACTCCTGGAAAAGAACCCTTCTGTTCCAGGGGCCAACAATCAAACTCCTAGTCTTCAGAACCATGATCAGATCACGGCCAATGACCACTGCTCCTCTGATTAGAAAAATAGCCCCCCCCCCCATGTAGGAGATCTACTCATGGGACCTACATGAGCAGCCAAAAGCACAGCTGGGATCTACTCCTCCTGGACAAGAACCCTTCTGTTCCAGGGGCCAACAATCAAACTCCTAGGCTTCAGAACCATGATCAGACCAAGGCAAATGACCACTGCTCCTCTGATTAGAAAAATAGCCCCCTCCCCCATGTAGGAGACCTACTCATGGGACCTACATGAGCAGCCAAAAGCACAGCTGGGATCTACTTCTCCTGGACAACAACCCTTCTGTTCCAGGGGCCAACAATCAAACTCCTGGCCTTCAGAACCATGATCAGACCAAGGCAAATGACCACTGCTCCTCTGATTAGAAAAATAGCCCCCTCCCCCCCATGTAGGAGACCTACTCATGGGACCTACATGAGCAGCAGAAAGCACAGCTGGGATCTACTCCTCCTGGACAAGAACCCTTCTGTTCCAGGGGCCAACAATCAAACTCCTAGCCTTCAGAACCATGATCAGACCAAGGCAAATGACCACTGCTCCTCTGATTAGAAAAATAGCCCCCCCCCCCCATGTAGGAGACCTACTCATGGGACCTACATGAGCAGCAGAAAGCACAGCTGGGATCTACTCTTCCTGGACAAGAACCCTTCTGTTCCAGGGGCCAACAATCAAACTCCTAGCCTTCAGAACCATGATCAGACCAAGGCAAATGACCACTGCTCTTCTGATTAGAAAAATATCCCCCCCATGTAGGAGACCTACTCATGGGACCTACATGAGCAGCAGAAAGCACAGCTGAGATCTACTCCTCCTGGACAAGAACCCATCAGTTCCAGGGGCCAACAATCAAACTCCTAGCCTTCAGAACCATGATCAGATCACGGCAAATGAGCACTGCTCCTCTGATTAGAAAAATAGCCCCCCCCCCCATGTAGGAGACCTACTCATGGGACCTACATGAGCAGCAGAAAGCACAGCTGGGATCTACTCCTCCTGGACAAGAACCCATCAGTTCCAGGGGCCAACAATCAAACTCCTAGCCTTCAGAACCATGATCAGATCACGGCAAATGACCACTGCTCCTCTGATTAGAAAAATAGCCCCCCCCCCCCATGTAGGAGACCTACTCATGGGACCTACATGAGCAGCAGAAAGCACAGCTGGGATCTTCTTCTCCTGGACAAGAACCCTTCAGTTCCAGGGGAAAACTATCAAACTCCTAGCCTGCAGAACCATGATCAGACCAAGGCAAATGACCACTGCTCCTCTGATTAGAAAAATAGACCCATCCCCATGTAGGAGACCTATTCATGGGACCTACATGAGCAGCAGAAAGCACAGCTGGGATCTACTCCTCCTGGACAAGAACCCTTCTGTTCCAGGGGCCAACAATCAAACTCCTAGCCTTCAGAACCATGATCAGACCAAGGCAAATGACCACTGCTCCTCTGTTTACAGAGAAAACTGAAAGAAAATTCAAAAATGTCCTAGCATCCATAGTAGGAGGGTGCTACACTTATTTTGGGGACCTACCCATAAATAACAATATTATTGTTTCAGTAAGAAATATCTACCAGTGTAGCAACATGACAGCTTTATTGATTGTAAAAAATGGGCCTGAGAAAAGTCATCCTAAAACCAGAGCAATAAATTAGGCCCAAAGGCCAGGAAATGCCGATAAACATGTTTCTCTGTTGCTGAGTATTGATTAGTCATTTGTGTTGGGAGGGCAGACCAGAGACATTCTATGGAGCAACATGGCTTCCCCATGATGTGGACAGAATATCGCAGCCTTGGGGGGGAGTTCTTTGAACATCACAAATAGACCTCTCATTCTACATTTTCCTTAGGCCTTGTGTTTTGCTGAGGCACTCAGAGGTTCGGAGTGCCATTAGTAACAGTCCAAAGTCTGCCTTGGGGCAACTAATAGGAAGAGGAGCCTTTGTAGCTGCCGCTGTTCTCACGTTCAAGATTTAACTTCCAAAGACATTGAGAAAGACATCCAAAGTAATGTTAAACTGGCCTGTGGTGACCCCGGCACAGAGCTCTGTGGGTGGCTCAGCAAACTTAGAAATTGCTGTGTAAAAGAGGGGCGGGGAGTAAAAAGAGTGTTTATTGGGTCCATTCATGTAAATCTCTTGGTGACATAAAATGGGCTTTTAACCACCTCTAGTCCGGCCGTTGTACATAAACGGTGGCAGTGCAGGGTTGGGTGGCCATTTATAAACCCCCTGCTTGTGCACAATCCCTGGGAGCGCGCAGCACTGCGATCATCGGACCACTGGAACATCGATCGCCGGACGGGACCTCTGTGCAAGGTCCTGATCATGTGATCACTGATTGGCCAATCAGTGATCACATGCAGAGTAGTAAGCAAGATGTCACTTCTGACATCATTGCTTACTACGTGTGAAATCTGTGAATGATCACAGAGGTCACATGGTACAGGGCTATTCACAACAGCCTTGTACCATGTGACAAGCTGTGACCAATCACAGCTCACACAGTAGTTCTCAATGGCTGCAAGAATGCAGCCAGAGAGAAGGAGAAAGGATTGCTTTTACAGCCTTTATGGGTGTAAAAGCAATCAGTGTAAAAAAAAAAAAATCTTCATCACCCCCCACAAGTAGTACAGTGTCACCATGGTGATACTACTGCTAGGGTGACAGTATGCAAAAAAAAATAAAAATAAAAAACATAAATAATAATATAAAAAAATAAAAATGTAAAAACAAATGTTTAAAAATTATAATTTTGGTTACAAACTAGTTTGGGTTATTTTTTTTTCCTAAAAAGATAACGGAATACATTTTGGCCAAGATTTATGATGAAATGGTTTTTATTTGCAAAATTTTATAAGAAAAACACTTTTTTTCAAAATGTTTGGACATTTTCATTTACATAGCAAAAAAAATAAAAATCCCAGGGGTGAATAAATACCACCAAAATAAAGCTTTATCTGTCTCCACATTAATGCTAAAAAATTCATATGGGTACAGTGTTGCATGACCGCGCAATTGTCATTCAAAGTGTGATAGCGCTAAAAGCTGAAAATTGGCCTGGGCAGGAAGGGGGTGAAAGTGTCCAGACAGGAAGGGGGTGAAAGTGTCCGGACTGGAAGGGGGTGAAAGTGTCCGGACTGGAAGGGGGTGAAAGTGTCCGGACTGGAAGGGGGGGAAAGTGTCCGGACAGGAAGGGGGGGAAAGTGTCCGGACAGGAAGGGGGTGAAAGTGTTCGGACAGGAAGGGGGGGAAAGTGTCCGGACTGGAAGGGGGTGAAAGTGTCCGGACTGGAAGGGGGTGAGAGTGTCCGGACTGGAAGGGGGTGAAAGTGTCCAGACTGGAAGGGGGTGAAAGTGTCCGGACTGGAAGGGGTGAAAGTGTCCGGACTGGAAGGGGTGAAAGTGTCCGGACTGGAAGGGGGTGAAAGTGTCCGGACTGGAAGGGGGGGAAAGTGTCCGGACAGGAAGGGGGTGAAAGTGTCCGGACTGGAAGGGGGGTGAAAGTGTCCGGACTGGAAGGGGTGAAAGTGTCCAGACTGGAAGGGGGTGAGAGTGTCCGGACTGGAAGGGGGTGAAAGTGTCCGGACTGGAAGGGGGGAAAGCGTCCGGACTGGAAGGGGGTGTAAGTGTCCGGACTGGAAGGGGGTGAAAGTGTCCGGACTGGAAAGGGGTGAAAGTGTCCGGACTGGAAGGGGGTGAAAGTGTCCGGACTGGAAGGGGGGGAAAGTGTTCGGACTGGAAGGGGGGGAAAGTGTCCGGACTGGAAGGGGGTGAAAGTGTCCAGACTGGAAGGAGGTGAGAGTGTCCAGACTGGAAGGGGGTGAAAGTGTCCGGACTGGAAGGGGATGAAAGTGTCCAGACTGGAAGGGGGGGAAAGTGTCTGGACTGGAAAGGGGTGAAAGTGTCCGGACTGGAAGGGGGTGAAAGTGTCTGGACTGGAAAGGGGTGAAAGTGTCCGGACTGGAAGGGGGTGAAAGTGTCCGGACTGGAAGGGGGGAAAGTGTCCGGACTGGAAGGGGGGAAAGTGTCTGGACTGGAAGGGGGGGAAAGTGTCTGGACTGGAAGGGGGGGAAAGTGTCTGGACTGGAAGGGGGGAAAGTGTCTGGACTGGAAGGGGGGGAAAGTGTCCGGACTGGAAGGGGGGGAAAGTGTCTGGACTGGAAGGGGAGTGAAAGTGTCCGCACTGGAAGGGGGGGGGGAAAGTGTCCGGACTGGAAGGGGATGAAAGTGTCCGGACTGGAGGGGAGTGAAAGTGTCCGGACTGGAAGGGGATGAAAGTGTCCGGCCTGGAAGGGGGAGAAAGTGTCTAGACTGGAAGGGGGTGAAAGTGTCCGGCCTGGAAGGGGGAGAAAGTGTCTAGACTGGAAGGGGGTGAAAGTGTCCGGACTGGAAGGGGGTGAAAGTGTCCGGCCTGGAAGGGGATGAAAGTGTCCGCACTGGAAGGGGATGAAAGTGTCCGCACTGGAAGGGGGTGAAAGTGTCTGGACTGGAAGGGGGTGAAAGTGTCCGGACTGGAAGGGGATGAAAGTGTCCGGACTGGAAGGGGAAGAAAGTGTCTAGACTGGAAGGGGGGGAAAGTGTCTAGACTGGAAGGGGGAGAAAGTGTCTAGAATGGAAGGGGGTGAAAGTGTCCGGACTGGAAGGGGGTGAAAGTGTCCGGACTGGAAGGGGGGGAAAGTGTCCGGACAGGAAGGGGGTGAAAGTGTCCGGACTGGAAGGGGGGTGAAAGTGTCCGGACTGGAAGGGGTGAAAGTGTCCAGACTGGAAGGGGGTGAGAGTGTCCGGACTGGAAGGGGGTGAAAGTGTCCGGACTGGAAGGGGGGAAAGCGTCCGGACTGGAAGGGGGTGTAAGTGTCCGGACTGGAAGGGGGTGAAAGTGTCCGGACTGGAAAGGGGTGAAAGTGTCCGGACTGGAAGGGGGTGTAAGTGTCCGGACTGGAAGGGGGGGAAAGTGTCCGGACTGGAAGGGGGGGAAAGTGTCCGGACTGGAAGGGGGTGAAAGTGTCCAGACTGGAAGGAGGTGAGAGTGTCCAGACTGGAAGGGGGTGAAAGTGTCCGGACTGGAAGGGGATGAAAGTGTCCAGACTGGAAGGGGGGGAAAGTGTCTGGACTGGAAAGGGGTGAAAGTGTCCGGACTGGAAGGGGGTGAAAGTGTCCGGACTGGAAGGGGGGGAAAGTGTCCGGACTGGAAGGGGGGAAAGTGTCTGGACTGGAAGGGGGGGAAAGTGTCTGGACTGGAAGGGGGGGAAAGTGTCTGGACTGGAAGGGGGGAAAGTGTCTGGACTGGAAGGGGGGGAAAGTGTCCGGACTGGAAGGGGGGGAAAGTGTCTGGACTGGAAGGGGAGTGAAAGTGTCCGCACTGGAAGGGGGGGGGGAAAGTGTCCGGACTGGAAGGGGATGAAAGTGTCCGGACTGGAGGGGAGTGAAAGTGTCCGGACTGGAAGGGGATGAAAGTGTCCGGCCTGGAAGGGGGAGAAAGTGTCTAGACTGGAAGGGGGTGAAAGTGTCCGGCCTGGAAGGGGGAGAAAGTGTCTAGACTGGAAGGGGGTGAAAGTGTCCGGACTGGAAGGGGGTGAAAGTGTCCGGCCTGGAAGGGGGTGAAAGTGTCCGGACTGGAAGGGGATGAAAGTGTCCGCACTGGAAGGGGATGAAAGTGTCCGCACTGGAAGGGGGTGAAAGTGTCTGGACTGGAAGGGGGTGAAAGTGTCCGGACTGGAAGGGGATGAAAGTGTCCGGACTGGAAGGGGAAGAAAGTGTCTAGACTGGAAGGGGGGGAAAGTGTCTAGACTGGAAGGGGGAGAAAGTGTCTAGAATGGAAGGGGGTGAAAGTGTCCGGACTGGTAGGGGGTGAAAGTGTCTAGACTGGAAGGGGGGGGAAGTGTCCGGACTGGAAGGGGGAGAAAGTGTCTAGACTGGAAGGGGGGGAAAGTGTCCGGACTGGAAGGGGGGAAAGTGTCTGGACCGGAAGGGGGGGAAAGTGTCTGGACTGGAAGGGGAGTGAAAGTGTCCGGACTGGAAGGGGGGGGGGAAAGTGTCCGGACTGGAAGGGAATGAAAGTGTCCGGACTGGAGGGGGAGAAAGTGTCTAGACTGGAAGGGGGTGAAAGTGTCCGGACTGGAAGGGGATGAAAGTGTCCGGCCTGGAAGGGGGAGAAAGTGTCTAGACTGGAAGGGGGGGAAAGTGTCCAGACTGGAAGGGGGGAAAAGTGTCCGGACTGGAAGGGGGTAAAAGTGTCCGGACTGGAAGGGGGTGAAAGTGTCCGGACTGGAAGGGGGTGAAAGTGTCCGGACTGGAAGGGGGTGAAAGTGTCCGGCCTGGAAGGGGGGGAAAGTGTCCGGACTGGAAGTGGGTGAAAGTGTCCGGACTGGAAGGGGGTGAAAGTGTCCGGACAGGAAGGGGGGGAAAGTGTCCGGACTGGAAGGGGGTGAAAGTGTCCGGACAGGAAGGGGGGGAAAGTGTACGGACTGGAAGGGGGTGAAAGTGTCCGGACTGGAAGGGGGTGAGAGTGTCCGGACTGGAAGGGGGTGAAAGTGTCCAGACTGGAAGGGGGTGAAAGTGTCCAGACTGGAAGGGGTGAAAGTGTCCGGACTGGAAGGGGTGAAAGTGTCCGGACTGGAAGGGGGTGAAAGTGTCCGGACTGGAAGGGGGTGAAAGTGTCTGGACTGGAAGGGGGAGAAAGTGTCCGGACAGGAAGGGGGTGAAAGTGTCCGGACTGGAAGGGGGGTGAAAGTGTCCGGACTGGAAGGGGTGAAAGTGTCCAGACTGGAAGGGGGTGAGAGTGTCCGGACTGGAAGGGGGTGAAAGTGTCCGGACTGGAAGGGGGGAAAGCGCCCGGACTGGAAGGGGGTGTAAGTGTCCGGACTGGAAGGGGGGGGAAGTGTCCGGACAGGAAGGGGGTGAAAGTGTCCGGACTGGAAGGGGGGTGAAAGTGTCCGGACTGGAAGGGGTGAAAGTGTCCAGACTGGAAGGGGGTGAGAGTGTCCGGACTGGAAGGGGGTGAAAGTGTCCGGACTGGAAGGGGGGAAAGCGTCCGGACTGGAAGGGGGTGTAAGTGTCCGGACTGGAAGGGGGTGAAAGTGTCCGGACTGGAAAGGGGTGAAAGTGTCCGGACTGGAAGGGGGTGAAAGTGTCCGGACTGGAAGGGGGGGAAAGTGTCCGGACTGGAAGGGGGGGAAAGTGTCCGGACTGGAAGGGGGTGAAAGTGTCCAGACTGGAAGGGGGTGAGAGTGTCCAGACTGGAAGGGGGTGAAAGTGTCCGGACTGGAAGGGGATGAAAGTGTCCAGACTGGAAGGGGGGGAAAGTGTCTGGACTGGAAAGGGGTGAAAGTGTCCGGACTGGAAGGGGGTGAAAGTGTCTGGACTGGAAAGGGGTGAAAGTGTCCGGACTGGAAGGGGGTGAAAGTGTCCGGACTGGAAGGGGGGGAAAGTGTCCGGACTGGAAGGGGGGAAAGTGTCTGGACTGGGAGGGGGGGAAAGTGTCTGGACTGGAAGGGGGGGAAAGTGTCCGGACTGGAAGGGGGGAAAGTGTCTGGACTGGAAGGGGGGGAAAGTGTCCGGACTGGAAGGGGGGGAAAGTGTCTGGACTGGAAGGGGAGTGAAAGTGTCCGCACTGGAAGGGGGGGGGGGAAAGTGTCCGGACTGGAAGGGGATGAAAGTGTCTAGACTGGAAGGGGGTGAAAGTGTCCGGCCTGGAAGGGGGAGAAAGTGTCTAGACTGGAAGGGGGTGAAAGTGTCCGGACTGGAAGGGGGTGAAAGTGTCCGGCCTGGAAGGGGGTGAAAGTGTCCGGACTGGAAGGGGATGAAAGTGTCCGCACTGGAAGGGGATGAAAGTGTCCGCACTGGAAGGGGGTGAAAGTGTCTGGACTGGAAGGGGGTGAAAGTGTCCGGACTGGAAGGGGATGAAAGTGTCCGGACTGGAAGGGGGAGAAAGTGTCTAGACTGGAAGGGGGGGAAAGTGTCTAGACTGGAAGGGGGGGGGGAAGTGTCCGGACTGGAAGGGGGAGAAAGTGTCTAGACTGGAAGGGGGGGAAAGTGTCCGGACTGGAAGGGGGGAAAGTGTCTGGACCGGAAGGGGGGGAAAGTGTCTGGACTGGAAGGGGAGTGAAAGTGTCCGGACTGGAAGGGGGGGGGGAAAGTGTCCGGACTGGAAGGGGATGAAAGTGTCCGGACTGGAGGGGGAGAAAGTGTCTAGACTGGAAGGGGGTGAAAGTGTCCGGACTGGAAGGGGATGAAAGTGTCCGGCCTGGAAGGGGGAGAAAGTGTCTAGACTGGAAGGGGGGGAAAGTGTCCGGACTGGAAGGGGGGAAAAGTGTCTAGACTGGAAGGGGGGGAAAGTGTCTAGACTGGAAGGGGATGAAAGTGTCCGGACTGGAAGGGGATGAAAGTGTCCGGCCTGGAAGGGGGAGAAAGTGTCTAGACTGGAAGGGGGGGAAAGTGTCCGGACTGGAAGGGGGAGAAAGTGTCTAGACTGGAAGGGGGGGAAAGTGTCTAGACTGGAAGGGGGAGAAAGTGTCTAGACTGGAAGGGGGGAAAGTGTCTAGACTGGAAGGGGGAGAAAGTGTCTAGAATGGAAGGGGGTGAAAGTGTCCGGACTGGAAGGGGGTGAAAGTGTCTAGACTGGAAGGGGGGGGGAAAGTGTCCGGACTGCAAGGGGATGAAAGTGTCCGGACTGGAAGGGGATGAAAGTGTCCGGACTGGAGGGGGAGAAAGTGTCTAGACTGGAAGAGGGTGAAAGTGTCCGGACTGGAAGGGGATGAAAGTGTCCGGCCTGGAAGGGGGAGAAAGTGTCTAGACTGGAAGGGGGGGAAAGTGTCCGGACTGGAAGGGGGGAAAAGTGTCCGGACTGGAAGGGGGTAAAAGTGTCCGGACTGGAAGGGGGTGAAAGTGTCCGGACTGGAAGGGGGTGAAAGTGTCCGGACTGGAAGGGGGGGAAAGTGTCTGGCCTGGAAGGGGGGGAAAGTGTCCGGACTGGAAGGGGGTGAAAGTGTCCGGACTGGAAGGGGGTAAAAGTGTCCGGACTGGAAGGGGGGGAAAGTGTCCGGACTGGAAGGGGGGGAAAGTGTCCGGACAGGAAGGGGGGGAAAGTGTCCGGACTGGAAGGGGGTGAAAGTGTCCGGACAGGAAGGGGGGGAAAGTGTCCGAACTGGAAGGGGGTGAAAGTGTCCGGACTGGAAGGGGGTGAGAGTGTCCGGACTGGAAGGGGGTGAAAGTGTCCAGACTGGAAGGGGGTGAAAGTGTCCGGACTGGAAGGGGGTAAAAGTGTCCGGACTGGAAGGGGGGGAAAGTGTCCGGACTGGAAGGGGGGGAAAGTGTCTGGACTGGAAGGGGGGGAAAGTGTCTGGACAGGAAGGGGGGGAAAGTGTCCGGACTGGAAGGGGGTGAAAGTGTCCGGACAGGAAGGGGGGGAAAGTGTCCGGACTGGAAGGGGGTGAAAGTGTCCGGACTGGAAGGGGGTGAGAGTGTCCGGACTGGAAGGGGGTGAAATTGTCCGGACTGGAAGGGGGTGAAAGTGTCCGGACTGGAAGGGGTGAAAGTGTCCGGACTGGAAGGGGTGAAAGTGTCCGGACTAGAAGGGGGTGAAAGTGTCCGGACTGGAAGGGGTGGAAAGTGTCCGGACAGGAAGGGGGTGAAAGTGTCCGGACTGGAAGGGGGGTGAAAGTGTCCGAACTGGAAGGGGTGAAAGTGTCCAGACTGGAAGGGGGTGAGAGTGTCCGGACTGGAAGGCGGTGAAAGTGTCCGGACTGGAAGGGGGGAAAGCGTCCGGACTGGAAGGGGGTGTAAGTGTCCGGACTGGAAGGGGGTGAAAGTGTCCGGACTGGAAAGGGGTGAAAGTGTCCGGACTGGAAGGGGGTGAAAGTGTCCGGACTGGAAGGGGGGGAAAGTGTCCGGACTGGAAGGGGGGGAAAGTGTCCGGACTGGAAGGGGGTGAAAGTGTCCAGACTGGAAGGGGGTGAGAGTGTCCAGACTGGAAGGGGGTGAAAGTGTCCGGACTGGAAGGGGATGAAAGTGTCCAGACTGGAAGGGGGGGAAAGTGTCTGGACTGGAAAGGGGTGAAAGTGTCCGGACTGGAAGGGGGTGAAAGTGTCCGGACTGGAAAGGGGTGAAAGTGTCCGGACTGGAAGGGGGTGAAAGTGTCCGGACTGGAAGGGGGGGAAAGTGTCCGGACTGGAAGGGGGGAAAGTGTCTGGACTGGAAGGGGGGGAAAGTGTCTGGACTGGAAGGGGGGGAAAGTGTCCGGACTGGAAGGGGGGAAAGTGTCTGGACTGGAAAGGGGGGAAAGTGTCCGGACTGGAAGGGGGGGGAAGTGTCTGGACTGGAAGGGGAGTGAAAGTGTCCGCACTGGAAGGGGGGGGGGAAAGTGTCCGGACTGGAAGGGGATGAAAGTGTCCGGACTGGAGGGGAGTGAAAGTGTCCGGACTGGAAGGGGATGAAAGTGTCCGGCCTGGAAGGGGGAGAAAGTGTCTAGACTGGAAGGGGGTGAAAGTGTCCGGCCTGGAAGTGGGAGAAAGTGTCTAGACTGGAAGGGGGTGAAAGTGTCCGGACTGGAAGGGGGTGAAAGTGTCCGGCCTGGAAGGGGGTGAAAGTGTCCGGACTGGAAGGGGATGAAAGTGTCCGGACTGGAGGGGAGTGAAAGTGTCCGGACTGGAAGGGGATGAAAGTGTCCGGCCTGGAAGGGGGAGAAAGTGTCTAGACTGGAAGGGGGTGAAAGTGTCCGGCCTGGAAGGGGGAGAAAGTGTCTAGACTGGAAGGGGGTGAAAGTGTCCGGACTGGAAGGGGGTGAAAGTGTCCGGCCTGGAAGGGGGTGAAAGTGTCCGGACTGGAAGGCGATGAAAGTGTCCGCACTGGAAGGGGATGAAAGTGTCCGCACTGGAAGGGGGTGAAAGTGTCTGGACTGGAAGGGGGTGAAAGTGTCCGGACTGGAAGGGGATGAAAGTGTCCGGACTGGAAGGGGGAGAAAGTGTCTAGACTGGAAGGGGGGGAAAGTGTCTAGACTGGAAGGGGGAGAAAGTGTCTAGAATGGAAGGGGGTGAAAGTGTCCGGACTGGAAGGGGGTGAAAGTGTCTAGACTGGAAGGGGGGGGGGAAGTGTCCGGACTGGAAGGGGGAGAAAGTGTCTAGACTGGAAGGGGGGGAAAGTGTCCGGACTGGAAGGGGGGAAAGTGTCTGGACTGGAAGGGGGTGAAAGTGTCCGGACTGGAAGGGGGTGAGAGTGTCCGGACTGGAAGGGGGTGAAAGTGTCCAGACTGGAAGGGGGTGAAAGTGTCCGGACTGGAAGGGGTGAAAGTGTCCGGACTGGAAGGGGTGAAAGTGTCCGGACTGGAAGGGGGTGAAAGTGTCCGGACTGGAAGGGGGGGAAAGTGTCCGGACAGGAAGGGGGTGAAAGTGTCCGGACTGGAAGGGGGGTGAAAGTGTCCGGACTGGAAGGGGTGAAAGTGTCCAGACTGGAAGGGGGTGAGAGTGTCCGGACTGGAAGGGGGTGAAAGTGTCCGGACTGGAAGGGGGGAAAGCGTCCGGACTGGAAGGGGGTGTAAGTGTCCGGACTGGAAGGGGGTGAAAGTGTCCGGACTGGAAAGGGGTGAAAGTGTCCGGACTGGAAGGGGGTGAAAGTGTCCGGACTGGAAGGGGGGGAAAGTGTTCGGACTGGAAGGGGGGGAAAGTGTCCGGACTGGAAGGGGGTGAAAGTGTCCAGACTGGAAGGAGGTGAGAGTGTCCAGACTGGAAGGGGGTGAAAGTGTCCGGACTGGAAGGGGATGAAAGTGTCCAGACTGGAAGGGGGGGAAAGTGTCTGGACTGGAAAGGGGTGAAAGTGTCCGGACTGGAAGGGGGTGAAAGTGTCTGGACTGGAAAGGGGTGAAAGTGTCCGGACTGGAAGGGGGTGAAAGTGTCCGGACTGGAAGGGGGGAAAGTGTCCGGACTGGAAGGGGGGAAAGTGTCTGGACTGGAAGGGGGGGAAAGTGTCTGGACTGGAAGGGGGGGAAAGTGTCTGGACTGGAAGGGGGGAAAGTGTCTGGACTGGAAGGGGGGGAAAGTGTCCGGACTGGAAGGGGGGGAAAGTGTCTGGACTGGAAGGGGAGTGAAAGTGTCCGCACTGGAAGGGGGGGGGGAAAGTGTCCGGACTGGAAGGGGATGAAAGTGTCCGGACTGGAGGGGAGTGAAAGTGTCCGGACTGGAAGGGGATGAAAGTGTCCGGCCTGGAAGGGGGAGAAAGTGTCTAGACTGGAAGGGGGTGAAAGTGTCCGGCCTGGAAGGGGGAGAAAGTGTCTAGACTGGAAGGGGGTGAAAGTGTCCGGACTGGAAGGGGGTGAAAGTGTCCGGCCTGGAAGGGGATGAAAGTGTCCGCACTGGAAGGGGATGAAAGTGTCCGCACTGGAAGGGGGTGAAAGTGTCTGGACTGGAAGGGGGTGAAAGTGTCCGGACTGGAAGGGGATGAAAGTGTCCGGACTGGAAGGGGAAGAAAGTGTCTAGACTGGAAGGGGGGGAAAGTGTCTAGACTGGAAGGGGGAGAAAGTGTCTAGAATGGAAGGGGGTGAAAGTGTCCGGACTGGAAGGGGGTGAAAGTGTCCGGACTGGAAGGGGGGGAAAGTGTCCGGACAGGAAGGGGGTGAAAGTGTCCGGACTGGAAGGGGGGTGAAAGTGTCCGGACTGGAAGGGGTGAAAGTGTCCAGACTGGAAGGGGGTGAGAGTGTCCGGACTGGAAGGGGGTGAAAGTGTCCGGACTGGAAGGGGGGAAAGCGTCCGGACTGGAAGGGGGTGTAAGTGTCCGGACTGGAAGGGGGTGAAAGTGTCCGGACTGGAAAGGGGTGAAAGTGTCCGGACTGGAAGGGGGTGTAAGTGTCCGGACTGGAAGGGGGGGAAAGTGTCCGGACTGGAAGGGGGGGAAAGTGTCCGGACTGGAAGGGGGTGAAAGTGTCCAGACTGGAAGGAGGTGAGAGTGTCCAGACTGGAAGGGGGTGAAAGTGTCCGGACTGGAAGGGGATGAAAGTGTCCAGACTGGAAGGGGGGGAAAGTGTCTGGACTGGAAAGGGGTGAAAGTGTCCGGACTGGAAGGGGGTGAAAGTGTCCGGACTGGAAGGGGGGGAAAGTGTCCGGACTGGAAGGGGGGAAAGTGTCTGGACTGGAAGGGGGGGAAAGTGTCTGGACTGGAAGGGGGGGAAAGTGTCTGGACTGGAAGGGGGGAAAGTGTCTGGACTGGAAGGGGGGGAAAGTGTCCGGACTGGAAGGGGGGGAAAGTGTCTGGACTGGAAGGGGAGTGAAAGTGTCCGCACTGGAAGGGGGGGGGGAAAGTGTCCGGACTGGAAGGGGATGAAAGTGTCCGGACTGGAGGGGAGTGAAAGTGTCCGGACTGGAAGGGGATGAAAGTGTCCGGCCTGGAAGGGGGAGAAAGTGTCTAGACTGGAAGGGGGTGAAAGTGTCCGGCCTGGAAGGGGGAGAAAGTGTCTAGACTGGAAGGGGGTGAAAGTGTCCGGACTGGAAGGGGGTGAAAGTGTCCGGCCTGGAAGGGGGTGAAAGTGTCCGGACTGGAAGGGGATGAAAGTGTCCGCACTGGAAGGGGATGAAAGTGTCCGCACTGGAAGGGGGTGAAAGTGTCTGGACTGGAAGGGGGTGAAAGTGTCCGGACTGGAAGGGGATGAAAGTGTCCGGACTGGAAGGGGAAGAAAGTGTCTAGACTGGAAGGGGGGGAAAGTGTCTAGACTGGAAGGGGGAGAAAGTGTCTAGAATGGAAGGGGGTGAAAGTGTCCGGACTGGTAGGGGGTGAAAGTGTCTAGACTGGAAGGGGGGGGAAGTGTCCGGACTGGAAGGGGGAGAAAGTGTCTAGACTGGAAGGGGGGGAAAGTGTCCGGACTGGAAGGGGGGAAAGTGTCTGGACCGGAAGGGGGGGAAAGTGTCTGGACTGGAAGGGGAGTGAAAGTGTCCGGACTGGAAGGGGGGGGGGAAAGTGTCCGGACTGGAAGGGAATGAAAGTGTCCGGACTGGAGGGGGAGAAAGTGTCTAGACTGGAAGGGGGTGAAAGTGTCCGGACTGGAAGGGGATGAAAGTGTCCGGCCTGGAAGGGGGAGAAAGTGTCTAGACTGGAAGGGGGGGAAAGTGTCCAGACTGGAAGGGGGGAAAAGTGTCCGGACTGGAAGGGGGTAAAAGTGTCCGGACTGGAAGGGGGTGAAAGTGTCCGGACTGGAAGGGGGTGAAAGTGTCCGGACTGGAAGGGGGTGAAAGTGTCCGGCCTGGAAGGGGGGGAAAGTGTCCGGACTGGAAGTGGGTGAAAGTGTCCGGACTGGAAGGGGGTGAAAGTGTCCGGACAGGAAGGGGGGGAAAGTGTCCGGACTGGAAGGGGGTGAAAGTGTCCGGACAGGAAGGGGGGGAAAGTGTACGGACTGGAAGGGGGTGAAAGTGTCCGGACTGGAAGGGGGTGAGAGTGTCCGGACTGGAAGGGGGTGAAAGTGTCCAGACTGGAAGGGGGTGAAAGTGTCCAGACTGGAAGGGGTGAAAGTGTCCGGACTGGAAGGGGTGAAAGTGTCCGGACTGGAAGGGGGTGAAAGTGTCCGGACTGGAAGGGGGTGAAAGTGTCTGGACTGGAAGGGGGAGAAAGTGTCCGGACAGGAAGGGGGTGAAAGTGTCCGGACTGGAAGGGGGGTGAAAGTGTCCGGACTGGAAGGGGTGAAAGTGTCCAGACTGGAAGGGGGTGAGAGTGTCCGGACTGGAAGGGGGTGAAAGTGTCCGGACTGGAAGGGGGGAAAGCGCCCGGACTGGAAGGGGGTGTAAGTGTCCGGACTGGAAGGGGGGGGAAGTGTCCGGACAGGAAGGGGGTGAAAGTGTCCGGACTGGAAGGGGGGTGAAAGTGTCCGGACTGGAAGGGGTGAAAGTGTCCAGACTGGAAGGGGGTGAGAGTGTCCGGACTGGAAGGGGGTGAAAGTGTCCGGACTGGAAGGGGGGAAAGCGTCCGGACTGGAAGGGGGTGTAAGTGTCCGGACTGGAAGGGGGTGAAAGTGTCCGGACTGGAAAGGGGTGAAAGTGTCCGGACTGGAAGGGGGTGAAAGTGTCCGGACTGGAAGGGGGGGAAAGTGTCCGGACTGGAAGGGGGGGAAAGTGTCCGGACTGGAAGGGGGTGAAAGTGTCCAGACTGGAAGGGGGTGAGAGTGTCCAGACTGGAAGGGGGTGAAAGTGTCCGGACTGGAAGGGGATGAAAGTGTCCAGACTGGAAGGGGGGGAAAGTGTCTGGACTGGAAAGGGGTGAAAGTGTCCGGACTGGAAGGGGGTGAAAGTGTCTGGACTGGAAAGGGGTGAAAGTGTCCGGACTGGAAGGGGGTGAAAGTGTCCGGACTGGAAGGGGGGGAAAGTGTCCGGACTGGAAGGGGGGAAAGTGTCTGGACTGGGAGGGGGGGAAAGTGTCTGGACTGGAAGGGGGGGAAAGTGTCCGGACTGGAAGGGGGGAAAGTGTCTGGACTGGAAGGGGGGGAAAGTGTCCGGACTGGAAGGGGGGGAAAGTGTCTGGACTGGAAGGGGAGTGAAAGTGTCCGCACTGGAAGGGGGGGGGGGAAAGTGTCCGGACTGGAAGGGGATGAAAGTGTCTAGACTGGAAGGGGGTGAAAGTGTCCGGCCTGGAAGGGGGAGAAAGTGTCTAGACTGGAAGGGGGTGAAAGTGTCCGGACTGGAAGGGGGTGAAAGTGTCCGGCCTGGAAGGGGGTGAAAGTGTCCGGACTGGAAGGGGATGAAAGTGTCCGCACTGGAAGGGGATGAAAGTGTCCGCACTGGAAGGGGGTGAAAGTGTCTGGACTGGAAGGGGGTGAAAGTGTCCGGACTGGAAGGGGATGAAAGTGTCCGGACTGGAAGGGGGAGAAAGTGTCTAGACTGGAAGGGGGGGAAAGTGTCTAGACTGGAAGGGGGGGGGGAAGTGTCCGGACTGGAAGGGGGAGAAAGTGTCTAGACTGGAAGGGGGGGAAAGTGTCCGGACTGGAAGGGGGGAAAGTGTCTGGACCGGAAGGGGGGGAAAGTGTCTGGACTGGAAGGGGAGTGAAAGTGTCCGGACTGGAAGGGGGGGGGGAAAGTGTCCGGACTGGAAGGGGATGAAAGTGTCCGGACTGGAGGGGGAGAAAGTGTCTAGACTGGAAGGGGGTGAAAGTGTCCGGACTGGAAGGGGATGAAAGTGTCCGGCCTGGAAGGGGGAGAAAGTGTCTAGACTGGAAGGGGGGGAAAGTGTCCGGACTGGAAGGGGGGAAAAGTGTCTAGACTGGAAGGGGGGGAAAGTGTCTAGACTGGAAGGGGATGAAAGTGTCCGGACTGGAAGGGGATGAAAGTGTCCGGCCTGGAAGGGGGAGAAAGTGTCTAGACTGGAAGGGGGGGAAAGTGTCCGGACTGGAAGGGGGAGAAAGTGTCTAGACTGGAAGGGGGGGAAAGTGTCTAGACTGGAAGGGGGAGAAAGTGTCTAGACTGGAAGGGGGGAAAGTGTCTAGACTGGAAGGGGGAGAAAGTGTCTAGAATGGAAGGGGGTGAAAGTGTCCGGACTGGAAGGGGGTGAAAGTGTCTAGACTGGAAGGGGGGGGGAAAGTGTCCGGACTGCAAGGGGATGAAAGTGTCCGGACTGGAAGGGGATGAAAGTGTCCGGACTGGAGGGGGAGAAAGTGTCTAGACTGGAAGAGGGTGAAAGTGTCCGGACTGGAAGGGGATGAAAGTGTCCGGCCTGGAAGGGGGAGAAAGTGTCTAGACTGGAAGGGGGGGAAAGTGTCCGGACTGGAAGGGGGGAAAAGTGTCCGGACTGGAAGGGGGTAAAAGTGTCCGGACTGGAAGGGGGTGAAAGTGTCCGGACTGGAAGGGGGTGAAAGTGTCCGGACTGGAAGGGGGTGAAAGTGTCCGGACTGGAAGGGGGGGAAAGTGTCTGGCCTGGAAGGGGGGGAAAGTGTCCGGACTGGAAGGGGGTGAAAGTGTCCGGACTGGAAGGGGGTAAAAGTGTCCGGACTGGAAGGGGGGGAAAGTGTCCGGACTGGAAGGGGGGGAAAGTGTCCGGACAGGAAGGGGGGGAAAGTGTCCGGACTGGAAGGGGGTGAAAGTGTCCGGACAGGAAGGGGGGGAAAGTGTCCGAACTGGAAGGGGGTGAAAGTGTCCGGACTGGAAGGGGGTGAGAGTGTCCGGACTGGAAGGGGGTGAAAGTGTCCAGACTGGAAGGGGGTGAAAGTGTCCGGACTGGAAGGGGGTAAAAGTGTCCGGACTGGAAGGGGGGGAAAGTGTCCGGACTGGAAGGGGGGGAAAGTGTCTGGACTGGAAGGGGGGGAAAGTGTCTGGACAGGAAGGGGGGGAAAGTGTCCGGACTGGAAGGGGGTGAAAGTGTCCGGACAGGAAGGGGGGGAAAGTGTCCGGACTGGAAGGGGGTGAAAGTGTCCGGACTGGAAGGGGGTGAGAGTGTCCGGACTGGAAGGGGGTGAAATTGTCCGGACTGGAAGGGGGTGAAAGTGTCCGGACTGGAAGGGGTGAAAGTGTCCGGACTGGAAGGGGTGAAAGTGTCCGGACTAGAAGGGGGTGAAAGTGTCCGGACTGGAAGGGGTGGAAAGTGTCCGGACAGGAAGGGGGTGAAAGTGTCCGGACTGGAAGGGGGGTGAAAGTGTCCGAACTGGAAGGGGTGAAAGTGTCCAGACTGGAAGGGGGTGAGAGTGTCCGGACTGGAAGGCGGTGAAAGTGTCCGGACTGGAAGGGGGGAAAGCGTCCGGACTGGAAGGGGGTGTAAGTGTCCGGACTGGAAGGGGGTGAAAGTGTCCGGACTGGAAAGGGGTGAAAGTGTCCGGACTGGAAGGGGGTGAAAGTGTCCGGACTGGAAGGGGGGGAAAGTGTCCGGACTGGAAGGGGGGGAAAGTGTCCGGACTGGAAGGGGGTGAAAGTGTCCAGACTGGAAGGGGGTGAGAGTGTCCAGACTGGAAGGGGGTGAAAGTGTCCGGACTGGAAGGGGATGAAAGTGTCCAGACTGGAAGGGGGGGAAAGTGTCTGGACTGGAAAGGGGTGAAAGTGTCCGGACTGGAAGGGGGTGAAAGTGTCCGGACTGGAAAGGGGTGAAAGTGTCCGGACTGGAAGGGGGTGAAAGTGTCCGGACTGGAAGGGGGGGAAAGTGTCCGGACTGGAAGGGGGGAAAGTGTCTGGACTGGAAGGGGGGGAAAGTGTCTGGACTGGAAGGGGGGGAAAGTGTCCGGACTGGAAGGGGGGAAAGTGTCTGGACTGGAAAGGGGGGAAAGTGTCCGGACTGGAAGGGGGGGGAAGTGTCTGGACTGGAAGGGGAGTGAAAGTGTCCGCACTGGAAGGGGGGGGGGAAAGTGTCCGGACTGGAAGGGGATGAAAGTGTCCGGACTGGAGGGGAGTGAAAGTGTCCGGACTGGAAGGGGATGAAAGTGTCCGGCCTGGAAGGGGGAGAAAGTGTCTAGACTGGAAGGGGGTGAAAGTGTCCGGCCTGGAAGTGGGAGAAAGTGTCTAGACTGGAAGGGGGTGAAAGTGTCCGGACTGGAAGGGGGTGAAAGTGTCCGGCCTGGAAGGGGGTGAAAGTGTCCGGACTGGAAGGGGATGAAAGTGTCCGGACTGGAGGGGAGTGAAAGTGTCCGGACTGGAAGGGGATGAAAGTGTCCGGCCTGGAAGGGGGAGAAAGTGTCTAGACTGGAAGGGGGTGAAAGTGTCCGGCCTGGAAGGGGGAGAAAGTGTCTAGACTGGAAGGGGGTGAAAGTGTCCGGACTGGAAGGGGGTGAAAGTGTCCGGCCTGGAAGGGGGTGAAAGTGTCCGGACTGGAAGGCGATGAAAGTGTCCGCACTGGAAGGGGATGAAAGTGTCCGCACTGGAAGGGGGTGAAAGTGTCTGGACTGGAAGGGGGTGAAAGTGTCCGGACTGGAAGGGGATGAAAGTGTCCGGACTGGAAGGGGGAGAAAGTGTCTAGACTGGAAGGGGGGGAAAGTGTCTAGACTGGAAGGGGGAGAAAGTGTCTAGAATGGAAGGGGGTGAAAGTGTCCGGACTGGAAGGGGGTGAAAGTGTCTAGACTGGAAGGGGGGGGGGAAGTGTCCGGACTGGAAGGGGGAGAAAGTGTCTAGACTGGAAGGGGGGGAAAGTGTCCGGACTGGAAGGGGGGAAAGTGTCTGGACTGGAAGGGGGGGAAAGTGTCTGGACTGGAAGGGGAGTGAAAGTGTCCGGACTGGAAGGGGGGGGGGGGGAAGTGTCAGGACTGGAAGGGGATGAAAGTGTCCGGACTGGAGGGGGAGAAAGTGTCTAGACTGGAAGGGGGTGAAAGTGTCCGGACTGGAAGGGGGTGAAAGTGTCCGGACTGGAAGGGGGTGAAAGTGTCCGGACTGGAAGGGGGGGAAAGTGTCCGGACTGGAAGGGGGGAAAGTGTCTGGACTGGAAGGGGGGGAAAGTGTCTGGACTGGAAGGGGGGGAAAGTGTCCGGACTGGAAGGGGGGAAAGTGTCTGGACTGGAAGGGGGGGAAAGTGTCCGGACTGGAAGGGGGGGAAAGTGTCTGGACTGGAAGGGGAGTGAAAGTGTCCGCACTGGAAGGGGGGGGGGAAAGTGTCCGGACTGGAAGGGGATGAAAGTGTCCGGACTGGAGGGGAGTGAAAGTGTCCGGACTGGAAGGGGATGAAAGTGTCCGGCCTGGAAGGGGGAGAAAGTGTCTAGACTGGAAGGGGGTGAAAGTGTCCGGCCTGGAAGGGGGAGCAAGTGTCTAGACTGGAAGGGGGTGAAAGTGTCCGGACTGGAAGGGGGTGAAAGTGTCCGGCCTGGAAGGGGGTGAAAGTGTCCGGACTGGAAGGGGATGAAAGTGTCCGGACTGGAGGGGAGTGAAAGTGTCCGGACTGGAAGGGGATGAAAGTGTCCGGCCTGGAAGGGGGAGAAAGTGTCTAGACTGGAAGGGGGTGAAAGTGTCCGGCCTGGAAGGGGGAGAAAGTGTCTAGACTGGAAGGGGGTGAAAGTGTCCGGACTGGAAGGGGGTGAAAGTGTCCGGCCAGGAAGGGGGTGAAAGTGTCCGGACTGGAAGGGGATGAAAGTGTCCGCACTGGAAGGGGATGAAAGTGTCTGCACTGGAAGGGGGTGAAAGTGTCTGGACTGGAAGGGGGTGAAAGTGTCCGGACTGGAAGGGGATGAAAGTGTCCGGACTGGAAGGGGGAGAAAGTGTCTAGACTGGAAGGGGGGGAAAGTGTCTAGGCTGGAAGGGGGAGAAAGTGTCTAGAATGGAAGGGGGTGAAAGTGTCCGGACTGGAAGGGGGTGAAAGTGTCTAGACTGGAAGGGGGGCGAAGTGTCCGGACTGGAAGGGGGAGAAAGTGTCTAGACTGGAAGGGGGGGAAAGTGTCCGGACTGGAAGGGGGGAAAGTGTCTGGACTGGAAGGGGGGGAAAGTGTCTGGACTGGAAGGGGAGTGAAAGTGTCCGGACTGGAAGGGGGGGGGGGAAAGTGTCCAGACTGGAAGGGGATGAAAGTGTCCGGACTGGAGGGGGAGAAAGTGTCTAGACTGGAAGGGGGTGAAAGTGTCCGGACTGGAAGGGGGTGAAAGTGTCCGGCCTGGAAGGGGGAGAAAGTGTCTAGATTGGAAGGGGGGGAAAGTGTCCGGACTGGAAGGAGGGGAAAGTGTCCGGACTGGAAGGGGGTAAAAGTGTCCGGACTGGAAGGGGGGGAAAGTGTCCGGACTGGAAGGGGGTGAAAGTGTCCGGCCTGGAAGGGGGGGAAAGTGTCCGGACTGGAAGGGGGTGAAAGTGTCCGGACTGGAAGGGGGTGAAAGTGTCCGGACTGGAAGGGGGTGAAAGTGTCCGGACTGGAAGGGGGTGAAAGTGTCCGGACTGGAAGGGGGTGAAAGTGTCCGGACTGGAAGGGGGGGAAAGTGTCCGGACTGGAAGGGGATGAAAGACTAATATTTTGCAAATAAATATTTCATCATAAATTTTGGACACAATTGATTCAGTTATCTTTTTAGTAGAAAAAAAAAATAATAACCCAAATTAGTTTATAACGAAAAATTATAATTTTTTACAATTTTTTTTTGACGTTTTTTTTTTTTTATATTATTATTTATGTTTTGGGTTTTTTACATACTGTCACCCTAGCAGTAGTGTCACCATGGTGACACTGTAGTACTTGTGGGGGGTGATGAAGATTTTTTTTTTTTCACACTGATTGCTTTTACCCCCATAAAGGCTGTAAAAGCAATCCTTTCTCCTTCTCTCTGGCTGCATTCTTGCAACTATTGAGAAATACTGTGTGAGCTGTGATTGGTCACAGCTTGTCACATGGTACAAGGCTTTTGTGAATGGCCCTGTACCATGTGATTTCTGTGATCATTCACAGATTTCACACGTAGTAAGCACTGAGGTCAGAAGTGACATCTTGCTTACTACTCTGCATGTGATCACTGTAACATTCTTCATCATATAAAATAAATGAAGAATCCAGCGGAGAGATTGCGAGCTCCTCCCCCCCCCCCATAATGGCCTCAGTAGGTATGTAGGATCTCAGACGCAGAAAGTTCAGAAATATAATTCCTTAGAGACTCGACGTAGATTTGAAAAATCTCACCCAAAAAAAGTCAGTTGTATCAAAATTAAATAAATAAATGTATAGTAACAGTGAAGTGGCAAGCGAGTTCATAAAGTTAGCTTTATAATTTTTTTTATATGATTTTTTATTTTTTATTACTCTATATATTTATTTAGATGGGACTTTCAGGGTGCATGAACATGAATACCAAACATATTAAAAAGTTATATCATTTTTATTTCGTATTTTTGTATAAAAAATTTTTGGACTTTTGGAGTTAGCTTTATAATATTTTTATGAGAGTTTTTTTTTTTTTAATTACGTGTTTGCACTATATATTTATTTCTATTCAATAGAGAAGATGGAACTTTCAGGGTGTATGAACATGAATACCAAACAAAAAGTTATATCATTTTTATTTTGTATTTTTGAAATAAAACTTTTTGGACTTTTGGAGTTAGCTTTATAATATTTTTCTGAGGTTTTTTTTTTTTAATTACGTATTTGTGCTATATATGTATTTAGATGGGACCTTCAGGGTGCATGAACATGAATACCAAACATATTTAAATGTTATATATTTAAAAAAAAAAAAGTTATATCATTTTTATTTCGGATTTTTGTAAAAAAAAATTTGGACTTTTGGAATTAGCTTTATAATATTTTTATGAGAGGTTTTTTTTTTGTTTAATTACGTGTTTGTACTATATATTTATTTATATTCAATAGAGAAGATGGGACTTTCAGGGTGCATGAACATGAATAGCAAACATATTAAAAAGTTATATAATTTAAAAAAAAAAGTTATATCATTTTTATTTCGGATTTTTATAAAAAAAACTTTTAGGACTTTTGGAGTTAGCTTTATAATATTTTTATGAGAGGTTTTTTTTTGTTTAATTACGTGTTTGTACTATATATTTATTTATATTTAATAGAGAAGATGGGACTTTCAGGGTGCATGAACATGAATACCAAACATATTTAAATGTTATATATTTAAAAAAAAAAAAGTTATATCATTTTTATTTCGTATTTTAAAAAAAAAACATTTTGGACTTTTGGAGTTAGCTTTATAATATTTTTTATGAGAGGTTTTTTTTTTAATTATGTGTTTGTGCTATATATTTATTTATATTTAATAGAGAAGATGGGACTTTCAGGGTGCATGAACATGAATACCTAACATATTAAAAAGTTATATCATTTTTATTTCGCATTTTTGTAAAAAAAAACTTTTTGGACTTTATGAGTTAGCTTTATAATATTTTTATATGATTTTTTTTTTAACTACGTGTTTGCGCTATATATTTATTTAGATGGGACTTTCAGGGTGCATGAACATGAATACCAAACATATTAAAAAGTTATATCATTTTTATTTCGTATTTTTGTATAAAAAATTTTTGGACTTTTGGAGTTAGCTTTATAATATTTTTATGAGAGTTTTTTTTTTTTTAATTACGTGTTTGCACTAGATATTTATTTCTATTCAATAGAGAAGATGGAACTTTCAGGGTGTATGAACATGAATACCAAACAAAAAGTTATATCATTTTTATTTTGTATTTTTGAAATAAAACTTTTTGGACTTTTGGAGTTAGCTTTATAATATTTTTCTGAGGGTTTTTTTTTTTAATTACGTATTTGTGCTATATATGTATTTAGATGGGACCTTCAGGGTGCATGAACATGAATACCAAACATATTTAAATGTTATATATTTAAAAAAAAAAAGTTATATCATTTTTATTTCGGATTTTTGTAAAAAAAATTTGGACTTTTGGAGTTAGCTTTATAATATTTTTATGAGAGGTTTTTTTTTGTTTAATTACGTGTTTGTACTATATATTTATTTATATTCAATAGAGAAGATGGGACTTTCAGGGTGCATGAACATGAATAGCAAACATAATAAAAGTTATATATTTAAAAAAAAAAAGTTATATCATTTTTATTTCGTATTTTTATAAAAAAAACTTTTAGGACTTTTGGAGTTAGCTTTATCATATTTTTATGAGAGGTTTTTTTTTGTTTAATTACGTGTTTGTACTATATATTTATTTATATTCAATAGAGAAGATGGGACCTTCAGGGTGCATGAACATGAATACCAAACATATTTAAATGTTATATATTTAAAAAAAAAAGTTATATCATTTTTATTTCGTATTTTTGTAAAAGAAACATTTTGGACTTTTGGAGTTAGCTTTATAATATTTTTTATGAGAGGTTTTTTTTTTAATTATGTGTTTGTGCTATATATTTATTTATATTTAATAGAGAAGATGGGACTTTCAGGGTGCATGAACATGAATACCTAACATATTAAAAAGTTATATCATTTTTATTTCGCATTTTTGTAAAAAAAAACTTTTTGGACTTTATGAGTTAGCTTTATAATATTTTTATATGATTTTTTTTTTAACTACGTGTTTGCGCTATATATTTATTTAGATGGGACTTTCAGGGTGCATGAACCTGAATACCAAACATATTAAAAAGTTATATCATTTTTATTTCGTATTTTTGTATAAAAAATTTTTGGACTTTTGGAGTTAGCTTTATAATATTTTTATGAGAGTTTTTTTTTTTTAATTACGTGTTTGCACTATATATTTATTTCTATTCAATAGAGAAGATGGAACTTTCAGGGTGTTTGAACATGAATACCAAACAAAAAGTTATATCATTTTTATTTTGTATTTTTGAAATAAAACTTTTTGGACTTTTGGAGTTAGCTTTATAATATTTTTCTGAGGGTTTTTTTTTTTAATTACGTATTTGTGCTATATATGTATTTAGATGGGACCTTCAGGGTGCATGAACATGAATACCAAACATATTTAAATGTTATATATTTAAAAAAAAAAAGTTATATCATTTTTATTTCGGATTTTTGTAAAAAAAATTTGGACTTTTGGAGTTAGCTTTATAATATTTTTATGAGAGGTTTTTTTTTGTTTAATTACGTGTTTGTACTATATATTTATTTATATTCAATAGAGAAGATGGAACTTTCAGGGTGCATGAACATGAATAGCAAACATAATAAAAGTTATATATTTAAAAAAAAAAAGTTATATCATTTTTATTTCGGATTTTTATAAAAAAAACTTTTAGGACTTTTGGAGTTAGCTTTATCATATTTTTATGAGAGGTTTTTTTTTTGTTAATTACGTGTTTGTACTATATATTTATTTATATTCAATAGAGAAGATGGGACCTTCAGGGTGCATGAACATGAATACCAAACATATTTAAATGTTATATATTTAAAAAAAAAAGTTATATCATTTTTATTTCGTATTTTTGTAAAAGAAACATTTTGGACTTTTGGAGTTAGCTTTATAATATTTTTTATGAGAGGTTTTTTTTTTAATTATGTGTTTGTGCTATATATTTATTTATATTTAATAGAGAAGATGGGACTTTCAGGGTGCATGAACATGAATACCTAACATATTAAAAAGTTATATCATTTTTATTTCGCATTTTTGTAAAAAAAAACTTTTTGGACATTATGAGTTAGCTTTATATTTTTATATGATTTTTTTTTTTAATTACATGTTTGCGCTATATATTTATTTAGATGGGACTTTCAGGGTGCATGAACCTGAATACCAAACATATTAAAAAGTTACATATTTAAAAAAAAAAAGTTATATCATTTTTATTTCGTATTTTTGTAAAAAAAACTTTTAGGACTTTTGAGGTTAGCTTTATAATATTTTTATGAGAGTTTTTTTTTTTTAATTACGTGTTTGCACTATATATTTATTTATATTCAATAGAGAAGGTGGGACTTTCAGGGTGCATGAACATAAATACCAAACATATTAAAAAGTTATATAATTTTTATTTCACATTTTTGTAAAAAAAAACTTTTTGGACTTTTGGAGTTAGCTTTATAATTTTTCTATATGATTTTTTTTTTAATTATGTGTTTGCGCTATATATTTATTTAGATGGGACTTTCAGGGTGCATGAACATGAATACCAAACATATTAAAAAGTTATATCATTTTTATTTCGCATTTTTGTAAAAAAAAACTTTTTGGACATTATGAGTTAGCTTTATATTTTTATATGATTTTTTTTTTTAATTACATGTTTGCGCTATATATTTATTTAGATGGGACTTTCAGGGTGCATGAACCTGAATACCAAACATATTAAAAAGTTACATATTTAAAAAAAAAAAGTTATATCATTTTTATTTCGTATTTTTGTAAAAAAAACTTTTAGGACTTTTGAGGTTAGCTTTATAATATTTTTATGAGAGTTTTTTTTTTTTAATTACGTGTTTGCACTATATATTTATTTATATTCAATAGAGAAGGTGGGACTTTCAGGGTGCATGAACATAAATACCAAACATATTAAAAAGTTATATAATTTTTATTTCACATTTTTGTAAAAAAAAACTTTTTGGACTTTTGGAGTTAGCTTTATAATTTTTCTATATGATTTTTTTTTTAATTATGTGTTTGCGCTATATATTTATTTAGATGGGACTTTCAGGATGCATGAACATGAATACCAAACATATTAAAAAGTTATATAATTTTTAAAACAAAGTTATATCATTTTTAATTCGTATTTTTGTAAAAAAAACTTTTTGGACTTTTTGAGTTAGCTTTATAATTTTTTTATATGATTTTTTTTTTTTAATTACATGTTTGCTCTATATATTTATATGGATGGGACTTTCAGGGTGCATGAACATGAATACCAAACATATTAAAATATTACATATTTTAAAAAAAAAGTTATATCATTTTTATTTCGTATTTTTGTAAAAAATGTTTGGACTTTTGGAGTTAGCTTTATAATATTTTTATGAGAGTTTTTTTTTTTTTATTACGTGTTTGCACTATATATTTATTTAAATGGGACTTTCAGGGTGCATGAACATGAATACCAAACATATTAAAAAGTTATATCATTTTTATTTCGCATTTTTGTAAAAAAAACTTTTTGGACTTAGCTTTATAATTTTTTTATATGATTTTTTTTTTTTTAATTACATGTTTGCGCTAAATATTTACTTAGATGGGACTTTCAGGGTGCATGAACATGAATACCAAACATAATAAAAGTTATATATTTAAAAAAAAAAGTTATATCATTTTTATTTCGTATTTTTATAAAAAAAACTTTTAGGACTTTTGGAGTTAGCTTTATAATATTTTTATGAAAGGTTTTTTTTTTTAATTACGTGTTTGTACTATATATTTATTTATATTCAATAGAGCAGGTGGGACTTTCAGGGTGCATGAACATGAATACCAAACATATTACAAAAGTTATATAATTTAAAAAAAAAATTATATAATTTTTATTTCGTATTTTTGCAAAAAACACAAGAAAGGAAAAAAATACAAAAACATAAAAACAATTTCAGTACTAAAAGTAAAACTGAGATTCAAACTTGGTTATGTAATTGTAGTTGCTCCCTACATGTTTCGCCCTCACGGGCTTCTTCATGGGAATTTTTTTGAAGAAATTTCTACAGCTGAGGCAGTCTAAAGGTGTATCAAAGAAAAATTACACAATTACCAAACAACTTTAATATATCCAATGCAAAGTATTTAATTAAGTATATATATATATACATATATATATATATATATATATATATATATATATAGTTGATGAAATAACAGACTTACTGGTCAGATCACCAGATGGATATTAAGGAAAGAAAGCCGAAAAAGAAAACGTACCGCATCAAGGAATTGGTAAACTGCGATATATTAAATGTTTGCTTTTGAGTTTAATACCACGTTAATATTGTTCATTTACATTTATTAATTTTTAATCATTTTGTATTTTTCTAATAATTATTTTATATTGTTATTTTTGCATTTATTTTTATTAATTTTTTATTGTTTATTATTTACTAATCCCAGATTTTTCTATGAACTATTATATTATAATTGCTTATTTTTGTATTCGTTTTTACAAAAGTCTTATTTATTATTATTTTAATGTATTTTTAATAATTCTGGATTTTACTATTAACTATTATAAATTCTAAATTTTTCTATTAACTTTTATAATATAATTCCTTATTTTTTTTATTTATATTTATTAATTTCTTATTTATTATTATTTCATTTACTTTTTATTTATTTTGAATTTTTGATTTTTTTGAATATATTTTTTATAAAATTATTATTTTAATTTATTTTTAATAAGTCCAGTTTTTTCTTATTATATTATAATTTCTTATTTTTGTATTCATTTTTATTCATATCCTATCTATTATTATTTTAATTTATTTTTATTAATTCCAGATTTTTCTATTAATAATTATATTATAATTCCTTGCTTTTGTACTTATTTTGTTTGTTTTTTTTATTCATTTTTAGCAATTGCAGATTTTTCTACTAATTATTATATTATAATTCCTTATTTTTGTATACATTTTTATTCATTTCTTATTCATTATTATTGTAATTCATTTTTTATTTGGATTTAATTAATACTTATATTATAATCCTTATTTTTGTGTTTTTCTTTATGAATTTCTTATTTTAATTAATTTTTATTCATTTGCTATTTTTCTATGTATTATCATATTATAATTCTGTATTTTTGTATAGGATTTAATAGTTTCTTTTTTTTACTTTAATTCTTTTTTTATGAATTCTGGATTTTTCTATTAAGTATTATATTATATTATTATTTATTTCTTACATTTGTTTTCATTTTTATTCACTTATTATTTATTCTTATTTTAATTCAGTTTAATTAATTTAGAGTTTTTCTATAATTTTATTATAATTCCAATTTTTTTATTTTTATTATTTATGAAATTTTATTTTAATTAATTTTTATTCATTTGGGATTTTTCTATTTATTATTATATCATTATTCTGTATTTTTGTATAGTTTGTTATTATTTACTTGAATTCCTTTTTTATGAATTCTGGATTTTTCTATTAATTATTATATTGTAATTTGTTATATTTGTTTTAATTTTTATTCACTTCTTATTTATTATTATTTTAATTCAGTTTTATTAATTTAGAATTTTTCTATTAATATATTATAATTCCAATTTTTTATTTCATTATTTATGAATTTCCTTTTTTAAATAAATTTTTATTGGATTTTTCTATTAATTATTATATTGTAATTTGTTATATTTGTTTTAATTTTTATTCACTTCTTATTTATTATTATTTTAATTCAGTTTTATTAATTTAGAATTTTTCTATTAATATATTATAATTCCAATTTTTTATTTCATTATTTATGAATTTCCTTTTTTAAATAAATTTTTATTAAATTGGGATTTTCCTGTTTATTAATATATTCTAATTTCAATTTTTTTATTTTATAATTTATGAATTTCATTTTTTTTATTAATTTCTATTAATTTGGGATTTTTATGTTTATTATTATATTAAATCCCTTAATTTTTGTATGAATTTTTTATTAAATTATTATGTATTCATTTACTTTTAATAATGCCATTTATTTATTCTGGATTATTCTATTAACAACTATATAAAAATTCCTTATTTTTAAATAAAATTTTTATTCATTTTGTATGTAATATTTTTTTTAATACATTTTGATTAATTACGGATTTTCTGTTATTTATTATATTAAAATTCTTTCACTTCTTAGACATCTACAGAGTACAAGCCCTGACAGTTCTGAGATAGAACGGGCTGGAATTTCCCTTTAACAAATGAAATTATTTCTGGAAGATCGGTGAGTTCTGTTGTGACAAGAAGCGAAATGTAAGTTGGAAAAACACAAATTAGAGCGCTTGTATGTTTGGATTTGTTAATACAATGTCACTGTAATTGGATTTCTATTTTTAGACTTGTTATGCAAAACTGCGCAATTTGCAATATTCAGCTAAGTAAATCTAATAACATTAATTTGCTAAATTTAATTTCTCTGATCATGTTACTGGAAGCGAGTAAAGAGATGAGAATATGCTGCAAATGAAACATTCCTCTGTTACTTCAGTTTATTTTATCACCATTTTCCTTTTTTGTTTATTATAATTATTTTTATTATTATTATCATCATAATTATTATTATTATTATTATTATTGATAATGGGCATGGTCTGACACCCAGAACATCTGTTTTTTATTATTATTATTATTATTATTATTATTATTATTTCTAGTATCATTATTGTTATTATTATTATTATTTTTATTATTGATAATGGGCATGGTCTGACACCCAGAACATCTGTTTTTTATCATTATTATTATTATCATTATTATTATTAATATTATTATCATTATTATTATTATTATTATCATCACCATTATTAATATTATTGTTGTTGTTATTATTATTATTATTATTATTATTGACAATGGTCATGGTCTGACACCCAGAACATCTGTTTATAAATATTATTATTATTTGTATTATTATTATTATCATTATTATTATTAATATTATTATTATTATTATCGTTATTATTATTATCATCACCATTATTATTATTATTATTGTTGTTGTTGTTGTTGTTGTTGTTGTTATTATTATTATTATTGATAATGGTCATGGTCTGACACCCAAAACATCTGTTTAATAATATTATTATTATTATTATTATTATTATCATTATTATTACTATTATTATTAGCATTATTATTTTTATTATTATTTCTAGTATCATTATTATCATCATCATCATCATCATCACCATTATTATTATTATTATTATTATTATTGTTGTTGTTATTATTATTATTATTATTGTTGTTATTATTATTATTATTGATAATGGTCATGGTCTGACACCCAGAACATCTGTTTAATAATATTATTATTATCATTATTATTATTATTATTATTATTAATATTATCGTTATTATTATTATTATTATTATTATTATCGTTATATTATTATTATCATTATTATTATCGTTATTATTATTATTATTATCGTTATTAATATTATTATTATTATTATTATCATTATTATTATTATTAATATTATCGTTATTATTATTATTATCATCATTATTATTATTATTATTATTATTGATAATGGTCATGGTCTGACACCCAGAACATCTGTTTATAAAGGCAGCAAATCTGCAGTGCACCAGGTAGACCCTTTGCTGAAATGAAACCCGGGACCTGGCAATGGATACATTTACATGTTCCTAACCCCTTGACGCTGATCTCAGGCAAATATTCGGCCTCTCGGTGTCTGGGCCTTGATGCATATTTGCGTGCAATTAGAAAATACATATGTGCTGAGAGCGTGTGTCCTGCGCTCTTCTAGCACATATGTCCGTGACTCACGGAAAGGTCCCGATCTCCCCTTTCCATTGGGACCTTTTACGATCATGTGATGGCGAATTATGGTGGTCACATGACAGGGCGGGGTCAGCGCATGCTGAAGCACACAGTGCGCAGAAGTCACCAACTGTCTGCAGAGTCAATAGCTAAAGACCTCCAAACTTGGTGTGGCCCTCAGATGAGCCCAACAACAGTGTGTAGAGAGCTTCATGGAATGGGTTTCCATGGCCGAGCAGCTGCATCCAAGCCTTCCATCACCAAGTGCAATGCAAAGCGTCGGATGCCGTGGTGTAAAGCACGCCGCCACTGGACTCTAGAGCAGGGGAGACGTGTTCTCTGGAGTGACCAATCACGCTTCTCTGTCTGGCAATCTGATGGACGTGTCTGGGTTTGGTGGTGGCCAGGAGAATAGTACTTGCCTGACTGCATTGTGCCAAGTGTAAAGTTTGGTGGAGGGGGGATTATGGTGTGGGGTTGTTTTTCAGGGGTTGAGCTTGGCCCCCTAGTTCCAGTGAAGGGAACTCTTAAGGCGACATGTTGGACAGTTTAATGCACCCAACTTTGTGGGAAGAGTTTGGGGATGGCCCTTTCCTGTTCCAACATGACTGCGCACCAGTGCACAAAGCAAGGTCCATAAAGACATGGAGGAGCCAGTTTGGGGTGGAGGAACTTGACTGTCCTGCACAGAGTCCTGACCTCAACCCCATAGAACACCTTTGGGATGAATTAGAGTGGAGAATGCGAGCCAGGCCTCCTCCCCCGACATCAGTGCCTGACCTGACAAATGTGCTTCTGGAAGAATGGTCCAACCTTCCCATAGACACCCTCCTAAACCTTGTGGACGGCCTTCCCAGAAGAGTTGAAGCTGTTATAGCTGCAAAGGGCGGGGCCAACTCAATATTGAACCCTACGGACTAAGACTGGGGGGCCATTAAAGGTCATGTGCGGGGAAAGGGCAGGGCCAACTCAATAGTGAACCCTACGGACTAAGACTGGGAGGCCATTAAAGGTCATGTGTGGGGAAAGGGCGGGGCCAACTCAATAGTGAACCCTACGGACTAAGACTGGGGGGCCATTAAAGGTCATGTGCGTGGAAAGGCCGGCCGACCAATACCTTTGACAATATAGTGTGTACACCGTGTTCCAAATTATTATGCAAACTCTATTTAAGTGTCACAAAGATGAAATGTTTTGTTTCTCAGTGTAACTCATGGATGGCATTGTGTGTCAGGGCTCTTTTGATCACTGAAAACAATCTGGGACACCTGTGATAATTAGATTGGAAGGTGAGCCCAAATTAAGGAAAAACTACTAAAGGACGGCGTTCCACATTATTAAGCAGAGTGCCATTTTCAAGCAATATGGGGAAGAAAAAGGATCTCTCTGCTGCTGAAAAGAGTGAAATAGTTCGATGCCTTGGACGAGGAATGAAAACATTCGATATTTCACCAAAACTTAAGCGTGATCATCGCACTATGAAGAGATTTGTGGCTGATTCAGAGCACAGACGGGTTGGTGCAGATAAAGGCACATTGAGGAAGATTTCTGCCAGATCCATGCATCGGATCAAGAGAGCAGCTGCTAAAATCCCATTACAGAGCAGCAAACAGATATTTGAGGCTGCTGGTGCCTCTGGAGTCCCACGGACATCAAGGTGTAGAGTCCTCCAGAGTCCTGCAACTGTGCATAAACCTTCTATTCGGCCACCACTAACCAATGCTCACAAGCAGAAACGGCTGCATTGGGCAGAAAAATACATGAAGACTCATTTTCAAACAGTCCTGTTCACTGATGAGTGCCGTGCAACCCTGGACGGTCCAGATGGATGGAGTAGTGGATGGTTGCTGGACGGCCACCCTGTTCCAACAAGGCTGTGACGTCAGCAAGGCGGTGGTGGAATCATGTTTTGGGCCGGAATCATGGGAACAGAGCGGGTCGGCCCCTTTAGAGCCCCCCGAAGGTGTAAAGATGACCTCTGCAAAGTATGTGGAGTTTATGACTGACCACTTTCTTCCCTGGTACAGAAGGAAGAACTATGCTTTCCGTAATAAAATCATCTTCATGCATGACAATGCACCATCTCATGCTGCAAAGAATACCTCCGCATCAATGGCTGCTATGGGGATAAAAGGAGAGAAAGTCATGGTGTGGCCTCCATCCTCCCCTGACCTCAATCCTATTGAGAACCTTTGGAGCATCCTCAAGCAAAAGATCTATGAGGGTGGGGGGCAGTTTACATCCAAACAGCAGCTCTGGGAGGCTATTCTGACATCTTGCAAACAAATTCAAGAAGAAACTGTCCAAAAACTCCCAAGTTCAATGGATGCAAGACTTGTGATCTGCTATCAGATAAGGGCTCCTATGTTACAATGTAACGTGACCGCTTCAAATGTTTACAAAGTTACAATGTTGGGAAAAGTTTGATTGAAATAGCTTTTGATTTCAGTAAATATGCTGCAAACACAACAAATGACAATTTTCAGTTCTTTACAACCTAGAAAGTGTTTTGAAACTTCCTGTGCGGAATAATTTGGAACAAAAATCCTGTTATCATTAGGAGGTTTGTTCAATAAAATGTGAATTGTACTCTTATAGTTGTAATATGAGAATTATGCCGACTGTTATTTACATCAATTATTGAGGGAAATGAGAAAAATATAATTTGCATCATAATTTGGAACACGGTGTGTATATATATATATTTATTATTTTATTTATTTGTTTTTTATTTGTTTTTACTGTTCCTTCTTCCTTATGCAGTTTTAATGTTTATGTAAATAATGTAAATATATTTTATATATTTTTTTATATATATATATATATATATATATATATATAAAAAATAAAAAAATAAAATGGATCCAACGTTCTCTGTTGTCCAGGGGCCTCCCAATACAGCAGTTCTATGACCTGACAAAGCTGAAGAAAAGCGTAGTTCGTGAAAGTGATGATCTCTTCGGGATTCTTCCACTGATTGTCCTCCTCCTTCCTCTCGAAGTCGAAGACTTCACTTTCACGAACTTCACTTTTCTTCAGCTCTGTCGGGTCCTAGTACTGCTGTATCGGGGTGCCCCTGGACAACCACAGTTATTACGTTTTGTATCACTTTACCTTTCCATTGAGATTGGTAACCTCTCATGAGCAGGATCCTCCTGACCTTCTTGTGTTGAACCGTATTGTAACTGTTGTCATGGTCATGGGTCAGGCTCAGAGACTAGTATCTATAGCAGGCTCTCCCCGACCAGCAGGATAGGTATAAAAGCAAGTCACCGGACGAGGCAGGCTCCTCCGGGGTCCGGGTCTAAGTACTAACTAGTATTCACCAGAATACTCCACCTAGTGATGGTGGAGATGGGTTTTGCAGCATGTTAGTACCAGGTCGTGGTCCTCAGGATTGCCCCATCAGGAGGTGAGCAAGCTGGGGTCCTGTTGCAGATTTAGCAGGTAGGTATCAAGCAGAAGTGTAGTCAGTAAACAAGGCAACGGTTGGTAACAGGTAGTTGCAGGTTGGGATCAAGCAGAAGCGTAGTCAAGGAACAAACCAAAGGTCTGTACCAAGTGGCAGTGAAGATAGAGACAGCAGAAGGAGTAACAAGAGTGAGATATTGCCTGGAGAGAGAACAATAATCCGGCAAAGAGTATGTCCTAAATGGGAAGTTCATGGGAGGAGCAAAAAGGTTCAAGGGAACCAAGGTTCAAGACAGGATCATTCAAGGAATCGTCTAGCATCCCAGTAGGCTCAGCAAGAAGATACATTGCCAGACACAGCAGAGGTTGCAGGTTCAGACCCGGGTCCTGTTTCCCTCGATATTGTAAAGCACTGCACACGAACGAACGACAAAAGATAGCAGGACTGACCCCAAAAAATACTTCAAATATATTAATAGTAGAAAGGTTCGGTCCCAGCATGTAGGCCCTTTACAGAACCAGCTAGAGGGGGTGACTGGGGACAAAGAGAAGGCCAATGTATGAAATCCCTTCTTCAGCTCTGTGTATACAAAAGAGCATGGGAGAGCTCTTGTCCATAATGGGGGGTGGTACTGACACCCCCCAGATGATCCACATTGGCTCACAACTGATAGGATCCAGAAATATTTAGACAGAATAAAGGTGAATAAAGCTCCTGGACCGGATGGCATACACCCACGGGGCCTTAAATAATTATATTGAGTTCTGTCATTTCACACCCATTGTTTCTCATTTTTAGGGACTCTTTAATGACTGGCATAGTACCCCTGGACTGGCATCAGGCCAATGTGGGGCCAATATTTAAAAACGGGTCAAAATCTTTCCCAAGTAATCATAGACCTGTTACTGTAACTTCTATAGTTGGGAAGATACTGGAGAGTTTAATAAAAGACCACAGAGAGGAGTTCTTGCTGGAAGAAAATATTTTAAGCAACAGACAGCATGGAGTCATGAAAGACAGAAGTTGTCAAACAAATCTGATTTCTTTTTATGAGGTATGGTATTCTTGGACAGAGGGGTGGCTGTGGACGTGGTATACTTGGACAGAGGGGTGGCGGTGCACGTGGTATTCTTGGACAGAGGGGTGGCGGTAGATGTAGTATACTTGGACAGAGGGCTGGCGGTGGATGTGGTACACTTGGACAGAGGGGTGGCTGTGGACATGATACACTTGGACAGAGGGGTGGCTGTGGATGGGGTATACTTGGACAGAGGGGTGGCGGTGGACGTGGTATACTTGGACAGAGGAGTGGCGGTGAACGGGGTATACTTGGACAGAAGGGTGGCGGTGGACGTAGTATACTTGGACAGAGGGGTGGCTGTGGATGTGGTATACTTGGACAGAGGGGTGGCTGTGGACGTGGTATACTTGGACAGAGGGGTGGCAGTGGATGTGGTATACTTGGACAGAGGGGTAGTGGTGGACGTGGTATACTTGGACAGAGGGGTGGCAGTGGACGTGGTGTACTTGGACAGAGGGGTGGCAGTGGAGTGGTATACTTGGACAGAGGGGTGGCAGTGGACGTGGTATACTTGGACAGAGGGGTGGCAGTGGACGTGGTATACTTGGACACAGTTCCCCACACACGGGTAATGTGTAAGGTAAAGTCTACAGGCTGGAAAAATCTGAATGTAAATGGATAGAAAACTGGCTAAAAGATGGTATTCAGAGAGTAGTGGTTAATGATTCATACTCTGAATGGTCTGGGGGTGTCAGTGGTGCACCCCAAGGTTCAGTGTTGTTAGTGGTGTACCCCAAGGTTCGGAGTTATTAGTGGTGTACCCCAGGGTTCAATGTTATTAGTGGGGTACCCCAGGGTTCAATGTTATTAGTGGGAGACCCCATGGTTCAGTGTTGGGACCCTTACTATTTAATATGTTTATAAACTATATCGGGTCTGGGATTACAAATCCCATCTCAGTCTATGCAGATGACACTAAGCTGTGCCGGGGAATAACGTCCTTACAGGATGTCCCCAACTTACAAGCCGACCTCAATGCTCTGTGTAATTGGGGGACTATGGGGCCAATGAGGGCTAATGTTGATACATGTAAAGTTATGAACTTGGGGGCTAAGAATATCCATCATACATACTAGGGGGGTATACCACACCCACCGCCACCCCTCTGTCCAAGTATACCTCATCCACTGTTAGATCCTTCTCCACCATCACCATGTATAATACATAAGGGGGGATATGATCTCCATGTATAATACATAAGGGGGGATATGATCTCCATGTATAATACATAAGGGGGGATATGATCTCCATGTATAATACATAAGGGGGGATATGATCTCCATGTATAATACATAAGGGGGGATATGATCACCATGTATAATACATAAGGGGGGATATGATCTCCATGTATAATACATAAGGGGGATATGATCACCATGTATAATACATAAGGGGGGATATGATCTCCATGTATAATACATAAGGGGGGATATGATCTCCATGTATAATACATAAGGGGGGATATGATCTCCATGTATAATACATAAGGGGGGGATATGATCTCCATGTATAATACATAAGGGGGGATATGATCTCCATGTATAATACATAAGGGGGATATGATCACCATGTATAATACATAAGGGGGATATGATCTCCATGTATAATACATAAGGGGGGATATGATCTCCATGTATAATACATAAGGGGGATATGATCACCATGTATAATACATAAGGGGGATATGATCACCATGTATAATACATAAGGGGGATATGATCTCCATGTATAATACATAAGGGGGGGATATGATCTCCATGTATAATACATAAGGGGGGATATGATTTCCATGTATAATACATATGGGGGATATGATCTCCATGTATAATACATAAGGGGGGATATGATCTCCATGTATAATACATAAGGGGGATATGATCTCCATGTATAATACATAAGGGGGGATATGATCTCCATGTATAATACATAAGGGGGATATGATCTCCATGTATAATACATAAGGGGGATATGATCTCCATGTATAATACATAAGGGGGGATATGATCTCCATGTATAATACATAAGGGGGGATATGATCTCCATGTATAATACATAAGGGGGGATATGATCTCTATGTATAATACATAAGGGGGGATATGATCTCCATGTATAATACATAAGGGGGGATATGATCACCATGTATAATACATAAGGGGGGATATGATCTCCACGTATAATACATAAGGGGGGGGATATGATCTCTATTAGAGATGAGCGAAGTATTCAAAAATTCGATTCGGCTGATTCGGCGAATTTCAGGAAGAAATTTGATTCGATGCGAATTTATTCGCTACGAAGATGACTTATAAAAAGGGTTTCTAGGCTTCAGAGAGCCTTTAAATTAGTGCAGAACACTGTACCTTTAATTTAAATGCCCTTGGAGATGAGGAAGGAGAAGGATGAGAAGAAGGAGAAGGATGAGAAGAAGGAGAAGGAGAAGGATGAGAAGAAGGAGAAGGATGAGAAGAAGGAGAAGGAGAAGGATGAGAAGAAGGAGAAGGATGAGAAGATGGAGAAGGAGAAGGATGAGAAGAAGGAGAAGGAGAAGGATGAGAAGAAGGATGAGAAGAAGGAGAAGGATGAGAAGAAGGAGAAGGAGAAGGATGAGAAGAAGGAGAAGGATGAGAAGAAGGAGAAGGATGAGAAGAAGGATGAGAAGAAGGATGAGAAGAAGGAGAAGGATGAGAAGAAGGATGAGAAGAAGGAGAAGGATGAGAAGAAGGAGAAGGATGAGAAGAAGGAGAAGGAGAAGGATGAGAAGAAGGAGAAGGAGAAGGATGAGAAGAAGGAGAAGGATGAGAAGATGGAGAAGGAGAAGGATGAGAAGAAGGAGAAGGATGAGAAGAAGGAGAAGGATGAGAAGAAGGAGAAGGATGAGAAGAAGGATGAGAAGAAGGATGAGAAGAAGGAGAAGGATGAGAAGAAGGATGAGAAGAAGGAGAAGGATGAGAAGAAGGAGAAGGATGAGAAGAAGGAGAAGGATGAGAAGAAGGAGAAGGATGAGAAGAAGGAGAAGGATGAGAAGAAGGAGAAGGAGAAGCAGAAGGAGAAGGATGAGAAGAAGGAGAAGGAGAAGGATGAGAAGAAGGAGAAGGATGAGAAGAAGGAGAAGGATGAGAAGAAGGAGAAGGATGAGAAGAAGGAGAAGCAGAAGGAGAAGGATGAGAAGAAGGAGAAGGAGAAGGATGAGAAGATGGAGAAGGAGAAGGATGAGAAGAAGGATGAGAAGAAGGAGAAGGAGAAGGATGAGAAGAAGGAGAAGGAGAAGGATGAGAAGAAGGAGAAGGATGAGAAGAAGGAGAAGGAGAAGGATGAGAAGAAGGAGAAGGATGAGAAGAAGGAGAAGGATGAGAAGAAGGATGAGAAGAAGGATGAGAAGAAGGAGAAGGATGAGAAGAAGGAGAAGGATGAGAAGAAGGATGAGAAGAAGGATGAGAAGAAGGAGAAGGATGAGAAGAAGGACAGTTCTGTGACAGTTTCTGTCTATTTCTGACAGTTCTGGGACATTCACTCCATACAGCGGTTGAAACATTGTATCTATTTGTTTCCATAAATGGTTCCATTTATGGAAACAAATAGATACAATGTTTCAACCGCTGTATGGAGTGAGTGTCCCAGAACTGTCAGAAATAGATTATTTCTGACAGTTCTGGGACATTCACTCCATACAGCGGTTTCCGGCAAAAAGTGTATGTGCAGAGTTCCTCTATTCTGCAGATACACTTAGAGGAGCTCTGCACATACACTTTTTGCCGGCTTGGAATTAATCTTATTTTCATCCTACTTCTTCTTCTTCTTCTTCATCCTCATCCTCAGAAGAAGAAGAAGAGGATGAGGATGAAGAAGAAGTAGGATGAAAATAAGAATAATTCCAAGCCGGCAAAAAGTGTATGTGCAGAGTTCCTCTATTCTGCAGATACACTTAGAGGAGCTCTGCAGATACACTTTTTGCCGGCTTGGAATTATTCTTATTTTCATCCTACTTCTTCTTCTTCTTCTTCTTCATCCTCATCCTCGTCCTCTTCTTCTTCTTCTGAGGATGAGGATGAGGATGAAGAAGTAGAAGAAGAAGAAGAAGTAGGATGAAAATAAGAATTCCAAACCGGCAAAAAGTGTATGTGCAGAGCTCCTCTATTTCTGACAGTTCTCTGACAGCTTCTTCACATGTACAGCGGTTGAAACATCTGTATCCTAAATGGAAACTAATAGATACAATGTTTCAACCGCTGTTCCTTCTGTCAGAGAACTGTCAGAAATAGCGGAGCTCACTGCAGGGACACTTTTGCCGGCTGATCGGGAAATATTCGATTCGCGCACCCGAAGTAGGCAAAATTTCGGAATCGAATATTTCCTGAAATTCGTATCGAATTCCGGTTCGCCTGGTTCGATTTGCTCATCTCTAATCTCTATGTATAATACATAAGGGGGGATATGATCTCCATGTATAATACATAAGGGGGGATATGATCTCCGTGTATAATACATAAGGGGGATATGATCTCCATGTATAATACATAAGGGGGGATATGATCTCCATGTATAATACATAAGGGGGATATGATCTCCATGTATAATACATAAGGGGGGATATGATCTCCATGTATAATACATAAGGGGGGATATGATCTCCATGTATAATACATAAGGGGGGATATGATCTCCATGTATAATACATAAGGGGGATATGATCTCCATGTATAATACATAAGGGGGATATGATCTCCATGTATAATACATAAGGGGGGATATGATCTCCATGTATAATACATAAGGGGGGATATGATCTCCATGTATAATACATAAGGGGTGATATGACAATCCATGTATAATACATAAGGGGGGATATGATCTGCATGTATAATACATAAGGGGGGATATGATCTCCATGTATAATACATAAGGGGGGATATGATCTCCATGTATAATACATAAGGGGGGATATGATCTCCATGTATAATACATAAGGGGGGATATGATCTCCATGTATAATACATAAGGGGGGGATATGATCTCCATGTATAATACATAAGGGGGGATATGATCTCCATGTATAATACATAAGGGGGGATATGATCTCCATGTATAATACATAAGGGGGGATATGATCTCCGTGTATAATACATAAGGAGGGATATGATCTCCATGTATAATACATAAGGGGGATATGATCTCCATGTATAATACATAAGGGGGGATATGATCTCCATGTATAATACATAAGGGGGGGATATGATCTCCATGTATAATACATAAGGGGGGATATGATCTCCATGTATAATACATCAGGGGGGATATGATCTCCATGTATAATAGATAAGGGGGGGATATGATCTCCATGTATATATACATCAGTGGTTCATATAGTGAACTCGGTGTAGTTATTCCCCCTGAGGTCATCACAGAGGACAAGGGGGCGCTCTTTACATCTGGAGGAAAACAAATGTGATCTCCAAACACGGAAAGGTTTCTTCACAGTAAGAGCTGTGAGAATGTGGAATAGACTCCCTCCAGAATTGCTAAACAATATGGTAGTGTGACAAGAACACCCCTACCTAAAAAAGAAGGTTACTAGATGATCCACGCGGAGTAATATGAATTCAAAAGAATTTTTAACAATACTTTATTTGATCACATAGATCATAGGGAGGTTAACATAAGCACGGTGTACATATGAAAAAAATAAAATCATGTTAAAAAACACTTAGCGTCTTCAATTTAGGGTCATCTTAGCAAATAGAGCACCATATAAGGCAGAGTTGTGTAATGATGCGATAGTTATCCTGGATTTCCGTGGGTTTCCCACTTAAATTCGAGTAAACCATGTGTTCAACAGATGTGTTCCCCATATATGTCAGGGACCTCCTGGAATGTAAGAGCTGGAACACAAAAATACATAATGTATGTATAGGAATATGAAAACCAATTCACATCCAGAAATCACCAGGCCTCCCTCCACATTTGTCAATGGATACTACTATTACCTTCTCAATAATGAGACTATCATGCCCGCTTCTCAAATGTAGGGACTTCCTGGATAGCCACCCCAAGTGAAACAAGGTCCACAGTACCAAATGATTCTGAGGATATATATAGAAAAAAATGATAAATATATAGATCATAGGCATCAAGTGACCCCGAAAACAAAACACACACAAAATGTGGATATATTACCATCAATAAAGATCAAGAAGACTCCTGTCAACTTGAAATAGGATCAGGTCCTTGATGCTTTTTCAAAAATGCATATGGGGATGAGGAGCCAGGTAGTCACAGTGCGTGGATTCCAAACACATATATAGTGTGTATGTAGCATATAGCAGGCCGTAGATACCTGAGTTTAATATACCCAATACAGGGTTTCCAAAAATTGCTCAATTAGAGAAGGTTATTGCGGTTTTATAAGGATGTGGCTATGTCACAGCAAAAAATGCCTGAATAGGATAGCGTATATATATATATATACATGTAGATTATCCTCCAAAGAGGGTTTCCAAAAAGTTCCCCGAGTATACAGGGTAAATTAGGCCCATAAAACATGCCCTATTGCCACCATATAGGCTCTATAAATCTCAACAGCCGTAAGCTTTAAATAACTTGCCACCGGTGGAAGGTATGTTTCCCTGAGGGATTGCCGTTTTGCGAACCGCTGTAATAGTAGCCCAGTGGTAGTTCTCAGAGGGTCTTGGGCCTTCCTAGCGGGGAGCTGTGACACCGCCGTTCCTTCCCGCCTCGTGGGCGCCGCACCCAGTGAAGACGCCGAGCGTAGTGACGTCAATACGTTGACGCGTTTCGTCCGCCAATCACCGCAGACTTCGTCAGAACTGGGAGGGGACTTCAATCCTTCGCCTTATATGGTGCACTAACTGCATACCAAAGAGTCTCCACCTCGCCATCTTGTGTTGAAAGAATATCACTACACTGAGAATATCCAAAGTGAATTAAAGCACATATCTTGAATTTTAAAAGAATGATTGCTGGGTATACAAGAGGAGCCTAATTGCTATAGATCAAATCATCTTCTAAGAGAATAATAAAGAGGAGATTATTATTAACATATTTCTTGTTCACACAGGGAAACATCAAGACCAGGTCCAGCCACCAGGATCTCAAATATCAGTCCTATTATTATCATGCTTTATTGTTGTGATATCCCTCCAGAGTTGGTTGTGGCCAGCTCAGTGGATTGCTGTAGGAAAGTCCTGGATTCTTTCTTGGATACACAGAATATAACTGGATATAACATTTATAGGTAAAGTTGATCCAGGGAATATCCGATTGCCTCTCGGGGGATCAGGAAGGAATGTTTCCCCTGCAGGAGCAAATTGGATCGTGCTTTGCTGGGATTTTTTTTTTTGCCTTCCTCTGGATCAACTGTGGGTGTAGGGTTATATATATATTTTTTTAAGGTTGAACTGGATGGACTTTTGTCTTTTTTCAGCCAGACTAACTATGTATCTATATATCTATGTAACTATGTATCTATGTAACTATGTATCTATGTAACTATGTATCTATGGAACTATGTATCTATGGAACTATGTATCTATGTAACTATGTATCTATGGAACTATGTATCTATGGAACTATGTATCTATGTAACTATGTATCTATGTAACTATGTATCTATGGAACTATGTATCTATGTAACTATGTATCTATGTAACTATGTATCTATGTAACTATGTAACTATGGAACTATGTATCTATGGAACTATGTATCTATGTAACTATGGAACTATGTATCTATGTAACTATGGAACTATTTATCTATGTATCTATGTAACTATGTATCTATGGAACTATGGAACTATGGAACTATGTATCTATGTAACTATGTAACTATGTATCTATGGAACTATGGAACTATGTATCTATGTAACTATGGAACTATGGAACTATTTATCTATGGAACTATGTATCTATGTAACTATGTATCTATGTAACTATGGAACTATGTATCTATGTAACTATGGAACTATGTATCTATGTAACTATGGAACTATGTATCTATGTAACTATGGAACTATGGAACTATTTATCAATGGAACTATGTATCTATGTAACTATGTATCTATGTAACTATGGAACTATGTATCTATGTAACTATGGAACTATGTATCTATGTAACTATGGAACTATGGAACTATGTATCTATGGAACTATGTATCTATGTAACTATGTATCTATGGAACTATGTATCTATGTAACTATGTATCTATGGAACTATGTATCTATGTAACTATGGAACAATGTATCTATGTAACTATGTAGCTATGTATCTATGCACAAACTGTCAGCACTTTATAAGCATAAGGGTTCTATTCATTCATTTTTTAGGCAAGATACATTCTTTTTTCTTATTAAGTATTAATTACAATTGAGCAAATCTTGGGTGAAGGTTGTTTGAGTATTGGATTAAAACAAATAAAAAAATCCTTGGTTTTCGTCCTTCTTATAAAAAGAACTAACAAAAAAAATGGTAGGAAGACTGCACTTTGGTCAGCTTCAAAACTAAAGACAGAATCCAAGAAAAAAAAAATGAAATACAAATTTAAATAATTAAATAAAAATAATTAAATTTAAATAAAAATAAATTGTTCTGTAAATATATGATGGAAAAATGCAGAACATGTTTAAAAAAAATGTCCAAATATATTGGTGACATGTACGTGGTTTTATTCTACACGTATTCCTGAGAGTATTCTCTTAGGTGGATCTCACCTTTCAGCGTGCAACTGTCTCTGAAAGGTCAGGTTCATCTATTTCAGGAAACGTCTCCGGGAAATTCTCTTTGCAAGAGGAGTCATGAAAAAAAAAAAAAGTTAAATCTTCATGTTATTCCTCCGTCAGTCACAGAATACATGGCAAACTATCTCCGGTCACAGCTGAGATTTCATCTCTGAATTATCTTATTGTCAAGATTCACTTTCCCGACGACGAGAGTCTATGAATCCCATTTACCATCATGTGTAGAAGATCTGTCAGTGAAAACTAAATCCTCCACTAAACACAGAGAAAAACATCACCAAATGGTATCAAAGAAGAAAAGAAATTTAAAGGAAAACTTGAATTATTTGGGGGCAATTTTTTAAATGTATGTTTTAACAGATGGTTTGCCATATTTATTTTGCTAATATAATTTTTAAAAAATAATATTCAATCATTTGTTCCTTGGTATATAGTGAGGGTTAAATGTTTTTAATATTTTTTATTAATAATTAATATTCAATTATTTTTTCCTCGGTATATAGTGAGGGTTCAATATTTTTAATATTTTTTATTGTTAATAATAAATTCTTTCTTAATAATATACAAATATTTTTTCCTCTGTGTATAGTGAGGGTTCAATTAGACAAAGCCAATCTCAAAACAGACTACTACTACACAGTGTACTATTTTTTATGTGAAAAAGGATTCCTGTAGCAACATGGGTTACCTAAACAGACATCACAATAGTAGCAGCCTGTTTTAAGGACGCCTTTGTCTAATTGAATCTTCACTACATCTACATTTAATGTGTAGAAGATCTGTCAGTGAAAACTAAATCCTCCACTAAACACAGAGAAAAACATCACCAAATGGTATCAAAGAAGAAAAGAAATTTAAAGGAAAACTTGAATTATTTGGGGGCAATTTTTTAAATGTATAATGTTTTAACAGATGGTTTGCCATATTTATTTTGCTAATATAAATTTTTTTTAAATAATATTCAATTATTTTTTCCTCGGTATATGGCGAGGGTTCAATATTTTTAATATTTTTTATTGTTAATAATAAATTCTTTTTTAATAATAAAAATATTTTTTCCTCTGTATATAGTGAGGGTTCAATTAGACAAAGCCAATCTCAAAACAGACTACTACTACACAGTGTACTATTTTTTATATGAAAAGGGATTCCTGTAGCAACATGGGTTACCTAAACAGACATCACAATAGTAGCAGCCTGTTTTAAGGAGGCCTTTGTCTAATTGAATCTTCACTACATTTAATGTGTAGAAGATCTGTCAGTGAAACTAAATCCTCCACTAAACACAGAGGAAAAACATCACTGAATGGTATTAAAGAAGAAATGAATTTTTAAAGGAAAACTATTCATTTGATAATATTTATTTTTTTAAATAATATTCAATTATTTTTTTCATCAATATATAGTGAGGGTTCAATAATTTTAATAATTTTTTATTGTTAATATTAAATTATTTTTTAATAATATACAAATATTTTTTCCTCGGTATATAGTGAGGGTTCAATTAGACAAAGCCAATCTCAAAACAGACTACTACTACACAGTGTACTATTTTTTATGTGAAAAAGGATTCCTGTAGCAACATGGGTTACCTAAACAGACATCACAATAGTAGCAGCCTGTTTTAAGGACGCCTTTGTCTAATTGAATCTTCACTACATCTACATTTAATGTGTAGAAGATCTGTCAGTGAAAACTAAATCCTCCACTAAACACAGAGAAAAACATCACCAAATGGTATCAAAGAAGAAAAGAAATTTAAAGGAAAACTTGAATTATTTGGGGGCAATTTTTTAAATGTATAATGTTTTAACAGATGGTTTGCCATATTTGATTTGCTAATATAATTTTTTAAAAATAATATTCAATTATTTTTTCCTCGGTATATAGTGAGGGTTCAATGTTTTTAATAATTTTTTATTGTTAATATTAAATTATTTTTTAATAATATGCAAATATTTTTTCCTCGGTATATGGCGAGGGTTCAATATTTTTAATATTTTTTATTGTTAATAATACATTCTTTTTGAATAATAAAAATATTTTTTCCTCTGTATATAGTGAGGGTTCAATTAGACAAAGCCAATCTCAAAACAGACTACTACTACTACACAGTGTACTATTTTTTATATGAAAAGGGATTCCTGTAGCAACATGGGTTACCTAAACAGACTTCACAATAGTAGCAGCCTGTTTTAAGGAGGCCTTTGTCTAATTTAATCTTCACTACATTTAATGTGTAGAAGATCTGTCAGTGAAAACTAAATCCTCCACTAAACACAGAGGAAAAACATCACCAAATGGTATCAAAGAAGAAAAGAATTTTTAAAGGAAAACTATTTATTTGATAATATTTATTTTTTTAAATAATATTCATTATTTTTTTCAACAATATATATTGAGTGTTCAATATTTTTTATATTTTTTATTGTTAATAATAAATTCTTTTTTAATAATATACAAATATTTTTTTTCTCTGTATATAGTGAGGGTTCAATTAGACAAAGCCAATCTCAAAACAGACTACTACTACACAGTGTACTATTTTTTATGTGAAAAAGGATTCCCGTAGCAACATGGGTTACCTAAACAGACATCACAATAGTAGCAGCCTGTTTTAAGGAGGCCTTTGTCTAATTGAATCTTCACTACATTTAATGTGTAGAAGATCTGTCAGTGAAAACTAAATCCTCCACTAAACACAAAGAAAAACATCACCAAATGGTATCAAAGAAGAAAAGAAATTTAAAGGAAAACTTGAATTATTTGGGGGCAATTTTTTAAATGTATAATATTTTAACAGATGGTTTGCCATATTTATTTTGCTAATATAAATTTTTTTTAAATAATATTCAATTATTTTTTCCTCGGTATATGGCGAGGGTTCAATATTTTTAATATTTTTTATTGTTAATAATACATTCTTTTTTAATAATATACAAATATTTTTTCCTCTGTATATATTGAGGGTTCAATTAGACAAAGCCAATCTCAAAACAGACTACTACTACACAGTGTACTATTTTTTATATGAAAAGGGATTCCTGTAGCAACATGGGTTACCTAAACAGACATCACAATAGTAGCAGCCTGTTTTAAGGACGACTTTGTCTAATTGAATCTTCACTACATCTACATACTAAACACAGAGAAAAACATCACTGAATGGTATTAAAGACAAAAATAATTTTTAAAGAAAAAACTTGAATTATTTGGGGGCAATTTTGTTAATTGTATAACGTCTTAACAGATGGTTTGCAATATTTATTTTGTTAATATTTCTTTTTTTAAATAATTTTCAATTATTTTTTTCCTCGGTATATAGTGAGGGCTCAATATTTTTTATATGAAAAAGGATTCCCATAGCATTTTGGAATACCTAAAGAGACATCACAATAGTAGCAGCCTGTTTTAAGGATGCCTTTGTCTAATTGAATTTTCACTTTTATATATTTAATGTGACAAAGATCTGTCAGTGAAAACTAAATCCTCCACTAAACACACTGAATGGTATTAAAGAAGAAAATAATTTTTAAAGGAAAACTAGAATTATTTGTGGAAAATTTTTTTTAAATGTATAATGTCTTAACAGATGGTTTGCAATATTTATTTTGCAAATATTCATTTTTTAAAATAGTATTTAATAATTTTTTTTCTCTATATATAGTAAAGGTTCAATATTTTTTACATGAAAAAGGATTCCCATAGCATTATGACTGGCTTTGTCTAATTAAATCCTCAGTATATAGAAAGGGAAAAATATCACTGAATAATAATAAAGAAGAAAGGGTGACTTTTTAAAAGGAAAACTAGCATGATTTGGGGGAATTTCTTTATAATTTTTTTTACAATATTTATTTTGTTAATAATAAACAATTTTTTAATAATATACAAATATTTTTTCCTTTGTAAATAGTGAGGGTTCAATTAGACAAAGCCAATCTCAAAGCAGACTACTACTCCTACTACACAGTGTTTTATATGAAAAAGGATTCCTGTAGCAACATGGGTGACCTAAACATTTATATATTTATAAATATTTATTTTTTTAAATAATATTCAATTATTTTTTTCCTCGGTATATGGCGAGGGTTCAATATTTTTTAATATTTTTTATTGTTATTAATAAATTATTTTTAATAATATACAAATATTTTTTCCTCTGTATATAGTGAGGGTTCAATTAGACAAAGCCAATCTCAAAACAGACTACTACTACTACACAGTGTACTATTTTTATATGAAAAAGGATTCCTGTAGCAACATGGGTTACCTAAACAGACTTCACAATAGTAGCAATTTATTTTAAGACTGGCTTTGTCTAATTGAACCCTCAGTATAAAAAGAAAAGGGGACTATTTAAAGCAAAACTAGAATGATTTGCGAGTGATTTTTCTTTTTCATTTATAATTTTTTGCATATGGTTTACACTATTTGTTTTACTAATATTATTGTATATTATTGTATTTATTAAATAATATTCAGATTTTTTTTTCCTTTGTATGTAGTGAGGGTTCAGTTAAAAAAAGGGAATTTCTTTATTTATATTTTTTTTACCATATTTATTTTGTTAATAATAAATTATTTTTTAATGATATACAAATATTTTTTCCTTTATATATAGTGAGGGTTCAATTAGACAAAGCCAATCTCAAAGCAGACTACTACTAGCACACAGTGCACTATTTTTTTTCATATGAAAAAGGATTCCCGTAACATTATGGATTACCTAAAGAGACATCACAATAGTAGCAGCCTGTTTTAAGGATGCCTTTGTCTAAATTAATTTTAATTACTGTATATATAGAGAAAAATATCAATAAATTTTATTAAAGAAGAAAAGATTACTTTTTAATTTTGATTTTGATTACTTTTTTTTTCTCATTCTTTTATTTTATTGAGTTTATAATTTATTTACAGATGGTAATTGATATTTATTTTTCTATTACATTGTTTATATGAAAAAGGATTTTTGTAGTGCTGTGTGTTACCTGAAGAGAAATTACAATAGTAGTAGTAGCCTGTTTTGAGACTGGCTTTGTCTAACTGAATCCTCATTATAAAGATATAAAAATATATATATATAATATATATATATATTTATTATATAAAGAGGAAAATATCAATGAATAATATTATATTATTATATATGGAAAACAAGAATAATTCTGGGGATTTTTTTTTCATTCTTTTATTTTATTTTTTTCATTTTTATTTTATTTTATTTTTTTATTTTTATTTTTTTTTTCATTCTTTTATTTTATTTTTCATTTTATTTTTCAGATGGTCATTGAAAAGATGACTTTCTAAAGGAAAACGAAAACGATATTGGGACTATTTTATTTTAATGTTTTATTTTTGATTTTAATTTTTTTTTTTTAATAGATGGCGTATATTTATTTTGCTGATTAAATTTTTATACATGACAAGAGAATTCCTACAGCATTGGGGGTTATCTAAAGATATTTCACAATAGTAATAGCCTGGTTTGAGGTTGACTTTGTCTAATTTAATTTTCCACTAGATACAGAAGAAAATATATATATATATATATATTTTTTTTTTAATTTATTTTTTTTTTAAGAAGATAAGGATGACCTTTTAAAGGAAATATAGATTGATTTGGGGGGAGTTTTATTTATTTTATGGGTTTTTTTTAGTTTATCATTTTAACAGATGGTATGTGATATTTAATTTGCACGTTTTGAAGATGGCTTTGTCTAATTGAACCATTATATACAGAGGAAAATATCAATGAATATTATTAAAGAAGAAAATATGACTTTTTAAAGGAAAACTAGAATAATTCTGGGGAATTTTTTTTCATCCTTCTATTTTATTGTGTTTATAATTTTTTTTTTACAGATGGTCATTGATAAGCTGACTTTCTAAAAGAAAACTAGAAAGATTTTGGGACTATTTTATTTTAATGTTTTATTTTTGATTTTAATTTTTTTTTTTAATAGATGGCGTATATTTATTTTGCTGATTAAATTTTTATACATGACAAGAGAATTCCTACAGCATTGGGTGTTATCTAAAGATATTTCACAATAGTAATAGCCTGGTTTGAGGTTGACTTTGTCTAATTTAATTTTCCACTAGATACAGAAGAAAATATATATATATATATATATATTTTTTTTTTAATTTATTTTTTTTTAAGAAGATAAGGATGACCTTTTAAAGGAAATATAGATTGATTTGGGGGTAGTTTTATTTATTTTATGTTTTTTTTTTTGAGTTTATCATTTTATCAGATGGTATGTGATATTTATTTTGCCTGTTTTGAAGATGACTTTGTCTAGTTGAACCATTATATACAGAGGAAAATATCAATGAATATTATTAAAGAAGAACAGATGACTTTTTAAAGGAAAACTAGAAAGATTTGGAAACAATTTTCTTTTATTTCTTGTTTATAATTTTTTTTTTAACAGATGCTGTATGATAATTATTTGCTAATAAAATGTTATACATGACAAAGGATTACTGTAGCACTGCGGGTTACCCAAAGAGACTTCACAATAGTAGAAACCTGTCTTGAGGTTGGCTTTGTCGAGGTGAATTCTCCATTATATACAGAGGGAAATATCCCTGAATATTATTCAAGAAGAAAATATGACTTTTTAAAGGAAAACTAGAATAATTCAGGGGAATTTCTTTTTCATCCTTTTATTTTATTGAGTTTATAATTTTTTTTTTCCAGATGGTCATTGAAAAGATGACTTTCTAAAGGAAAACTAGAAAGATTTTGGACTAATTTATTTCAATATTTTATTTTTGAGTTTATAATTTTTTTTAACAGATGGCGTATTTAATTATTTTGCTGATTAAATTTTTATACATGACAAGAGAACTCCTACAGCATTGTGGGATATCTAAATATATTTCACAATAGTAATAGTCTGGTTTGAGGTTGACTTGTCTAATTTAATTTTCCACTAGATACAGAAAAAAAAATATGTATATATTTTTTTTTTTTTTTTAAGAAGATAAGGATGACCTTTTAAAGGAAATATAGATTGATTTGGGGGGAGTTTTATTTATTTTATGTTTTTTTTTTAGTTTATCATTTTAACAGATGGTATGTGATATTTAATTTGCCCGTTTTGAAGATGGCTTTGTCTAATTGAACCATTATATACAGAGGAAAATATCAATGAATATTATTAAAGAAGAAAATATGACTTTTTAAAGGAAAACTAGAATAATTCTGGGGAATTTTTTTTCATCCTATTTTATTGTGTTTATAATTTTTTTTTTACAGATGGTCATTGATAAGCTGACTTTCTAAAAGAAAACTAGAAAGATTTTGGACTATTTTATTTCAATGTTTTATTTTTGAGTTTATAATTTTTTTTAACAGATGGCATATCTGGCTTTGTCTAACTGAATCCTCATTACATACAGAGGAAAATATCGATGAATATTATTATATAAGGAAAACTAGAATAATTCAGGGTTTTTTTTCACCTTTTTATTTTATTGAGTTTATAATTTTTTTTTTTTACAGATGGTCATTGAAAACTAGAAATATTTTGGGACTATTTTATTTCAATGTTTTATTTTTGAGTTTATACTTTTTTTAACAGAAGAAAATATGACTTTTTAAAGGAAAGCTAGAATGATTTGGGGGCTTTATTTATACTTTTTTTTTTACAATATTTATTTTGATAATATTATTTTTTTTAATAATATTCAATTATTTTTTTCTCGGTATATAGTGAGTGAGTTTATAATTTTTTTTTTTACAGATGGTCATTGATAAGCTGACTTTCTAAAAGAAAACTAGAAAGATTTTGGACTATTTCATTTCAATGTTTTATTTTTGAGTTTATAATTTTTTTTAACAGATGGCATATATTAATTTTGCTGATGAAATTTTGATACATGACAAGAGAATTCCTATAGCATTGTGGGTTATCTAAAGATATTTCACAATAGTAATAGCCTGGTTTGAGGTTGACTTTGTCTAATTTAATTTTCCACTAGATACAGAAGAAAAAAAAATAAAAATAAAAAAAATGTATATATATATATATTTTTTTTTTTTTTTTCTTTTAAGAAGATAAGGATGACCTTTTAAAGGAAATATAGATGGATTTGGGGGTAGATTTATTTATTTTATGTTTTTTTTTTAGTTTATCATTTTAACAGATGGTATGTGATATTTATTTTGCCCGTTTTGAAGATGGCTTTGTCCAGTTGAACCATTATATACAGAGGAAAATATCAATGAATATTATTAAAGAAGAAAAATGACTTTTTAAAGGAAAACTAAAAAGATTTGGGAACAATTTTCTTTTATTTTTTGTTTATAATTTATTTTTTAACAGATGATGTATGATATTTATTTGCTAATAAAATGTTATACATGACAAAGGATTACTGTAGCACTGTGGGTTACCCAAAGAGACTTCACAATAGTAGCAGCCTGTTTTGAGGTTGGCTTTGTCGAGGTGAATTCTCCATTATATACAGAGGGAAATATCCCTGAATATTATTCAAGAAGAAAATATGACTTTTTAAGGAAAGCTAGAAAGATTTTTGGACTATTTTATTTCAATGTTTTATTTTTGAGTTTATCATTTTTTTTAATAGATTGCGCTTATTTATTTTGCTGGTTACTTTTTAAATAAAAATTAAGTTGATTCGGGGACAATTTTGTTTTATCTGAGGATATAACATTTTTAACAGATGGTATACGATAATTATTTTGCCAAGAACATTTTTACGTGACAAAGGATTCCTGTAGCATTATGGGTTAGCTAAAGAGACATCATAATAGTAGCAACCTGTCTTGAGGTTGGCTTTGTCGACGTGAATTCTCCATTATATACAGAGGGAAATATCCCTGAATATTATTCAAGAAGAAAATATTACTTTTTAAAGGAAAACTAGAATAATTGGGGGGATTTTTTTTCATCATTCTATTTTATTGAGTTTATAATTTTTTTTAACAGATGGCGTATATTTATTTTGCTGATGACTTTTTAAAATGAAAATAAAGTTAATTTGCGGACAATTTTGTTTCATCTGAAGTTATAACCTTTTTAAAAGATGGTATACGATAATTATTTTGCTAAGAACATTTTTTAACAGATTTAAAGGAAAACTAGAATAGTTTGGGGGATTTTATTTCATCCTTTTATTTTACTGAGTTTATACATTTTTTTTTTACAGATGGTCATTGAAAAGATGACTTTCTAAGGGAAAACTAGAAAGATTTTGGGACTATTTTTTTTCAATGTTTTATTTTTGAATTTATAATTTTAGAAAGATAGAAATATCCCTGAATATTATTAAAGAAAGAGATGACTTTTTAAAGGAAAATCAGGGGATTTTTTTTCATCCTTTTATTTTATTGATTGTATAATTTTTTTTACAGATCGAAATTAGCTGAATATTATTCAAGAATAAAATATGAATTTTTAAAGGAAAACTAGAATAATTTGGGGGAATTTTTTCATCTTTTTATGTTATTGATTTTATAATTTTTTATTGATTTTATATTTTTTCTTTACAGATGGTAATTGAAAACTAGAAAGATTTTGGGACTATTTTATTTCAATGTTTTATTTTTTCGACGTGAATCCTGCACTAGATACAGAGGAAAATGAAACAATGTATCTAGACGCAGTAATAAATGAATAGTTGGGCTTGGCATGTGACATTGCAGTGCCCACTCATAGTTAGAGTCACAGAATTCAGGGACGGAAATGTGGGATCTTCGCAAAGTACGTTTTCACAATTCAAGACTGCTCTGATTATTAGGAGTCAGCTAGAAATAATTGGAATAAAATGCAGAAATGCGTGTACGATTTTTACATTCTGACCGCAGATGCACTTCCTCCTGGGTGTGTCCATTACATTTCCTTTTTCCATGGGAGAGGAAGAGTGATCCTGAGGGTATGACAGTAAGGAAGAACCATCTGCGAGAAACAGCAGATCTCTGTGGAGGTGTCATGCAACCCTGCACCCATATGAATTTTTTAGCATTTTTTGAGACAGATAAAGCTTTATTTTGGTGGTATTTATTCACCGCTGGGATTTAAATTTTTTTTGCTATATAAATTAAAAAGTCCAAAAATTTTGAAATAAAGTTTTTTTCTTATAAAATTTTGCAAATAAATAATCTTTCTTCAGAAATCTTGGCCAAAATGTATTCAGTTATCTTTTTTAGTAATAAAAAAAATAACCCAAATTAGTTTATAACCAAAAATTATATATTTTTTATCTTTTTTTACATTTTTATTTTATTTTTTTTATATTATTTGTTTTTTTTAACATACTTTCACCCCAGCAGTACAGTGTTACCATAGTGATACTGTACTACTTGTGGGGGGTGATGAAGATTTTTTTTTTTTTTTACACTGATTGCTTTTACACTCATATAGGCTGTAAAAGCAATCATTTCTCCTTCTCTCTGGCTGCATTCTTGCAGGCATTAAGAACTACTATGAGAGCTTTGATTGGTCACAGCTTGTCACATGGTACAAGGCTGTTGTGAATGGCCCTGTACCATGTGACCTCTGTGATAAAATTGTGGAGGGTATGATGGTGGGCAGTACAGTCAGGTCCATAAATATTGGGACATCGACACAATTCTAACATTTTTGGCTCTATACACCACCACAATGGATTTGAAATGAAACAAACAAGTTGTGCTTTAACTGCAGACTGTCAGCTTTAATTTGAGGGTATTTACATCCAAATCAGGTGAACGGTGTAGGAATTACAACAGTTTGCATATGTGCCTCCCACTTGGTAAGGGACCAAAAGTAATGGGACAATTGGCTTCTCAGCTGTTCTATGGCCAGGTGTGTGTTATTCCCTCATTATCCCAATTACAATGAGCAGATAAAAGGTCCAGAGTTCATTTCAAGTGTGCTATTTGCATTTGGAATCTGTTGCTGTCAACTCTCAAGATGAGATCCAAAGAGCTCTCACTATCAGTGAAGCCATCATTAGGCTGAAAAAACAAAACAAACCCATCAGAGAGATAGCAAAAACATTAGGCGTGGCCAAAACAACTGTTTGGAACATTCCTAAAAAGAAGGAACGCACCGGTGAGCTCAGCAACACCAAAAGACCCGGAAGACCACAGAAAACAACTGTGGTGGATGACCGAAGAATTCTTTCCCTGGTGAAGAAAACACCCTTCACAACAGTTGGCCAGATCAAGAACACTCTCCAGGAGGTAGGTGTATGTGTGTCAAAGTCACCAATCAAGAGAAGACTTCACCAGAGTGAATACAGAGGGTTCACCACAAGATGGAAACCATTGGTGAGCCTCAAAAACAGGAAGGCCAGATTAGAGTTTGCCAAACGACATGTAAAAAAGCCTTCACAGTTCTGGAACAACATCCTATGGACAGATGAGACCGACATCAACTTGTACCAGAGTGATGGGAAGAGAAGAGTATGGAGAAGGAAAGGAACTGCTCATGATCCTAAGCATACCACCTCATCAGTGATCATGGTGGTGGTAGTGTCATGGCGTGGGCATGTATGGCTGCCAATGGAACTGCTTCTCTTGTATTTATTGATGATGTGACTGCTGACAAAAGCAGCCGGATGAATTCTGAAGTGTTTCGGGAATATTATCGGCTCATATTCAGCCAAATGCTTCACAACTCATTGGACGCTTCACAGTGCAGATGGACAATGACCCAAAGCAGACTGCAAAACCAACCAAAGAGTTTTTTAAGGGAAAGAAGTGGAATGTTACACAATGGCCAAGTCCATCACCTGACCTGAATCCAATTGAGCATTTCACTTGCTGAAGACAAAACTGAAAGGAAAATGCCCCAAGAACAAGCAGGAACTGAAGACAGTTGCAGTAGAGGCCTGGCAGAGCATCACCAGGGATGAAACCCAGCGTCTGGTGATGTCTATGCGTTCCACACTTCAGGCTGTAATTGACTGCAAAGGATTTGCAACCAAGTATTAAAAAGTGAAAGTTTGATTTATGATTATTATTCTGTCCCATTACTTTTGGTCCCTTACCAAGTGGGAGGCACATATGCAAACTGTTGTAATTCCTACACCGTTCACCTGATTTGGATGGAAATACCCTCAAATTAAAGCTGACAGTCTGCAGTTAAAGAACATCTTGTTTGTTTCATTTCAAATCCATTGTGGTGGTGTATAGAGCCAAAAATGTTAGAATTGTGTCGATGTCCCAATATTTATGGACCTGACTGTATGTACAGGAGAGGAGTGTGGAGGGTATGACAGTGATCAGTATGTACAGGAGAGGAGTGTGGAGGGTATGACAGGGGGCAGTATGTACAGGAGAGGAGTGTGGAGGGTATGACAGTGATCAGTATGTACAGGAGAGGAGTGTGGAGGGTATGACAGTGATCAGTATGTACAGGAGAGGAGTGTGGAGGGTATGACGGTGGGCAGTATGTACAGGAGAGGAGTGTGGAGGGTATGACAGTGATCAGTATGTACAGGAGAGGAGTGTGGAGGGTATGACAGTGATCAGTATGTACAGGAGAGGAGTGTGGAGGGTATGACAGTGATCAGTATGTACAGGAGAGGAGTGTGGAGGGTATGACAGTGATCAGTATGTACAGGAGAGGAGTGTGGAGGGTATGACAGTGATCAGTATGTACAGGAGAGGAGTGTGGAGGGTATGACGGTGGGCAGTATGTACAGGAGAGGAGTGTGGAGGGTATGACAGTGGGCAGTATGTACAGGAGAGGAGTGTGGAGGGTATGACAGTGATCAGTATGTACAGGAGAGGAGTGTGGAGGGTATGACGGTGGGCAGTATGTACAGGAGAGGAGTGTGGAGGGTATGACAGTGGGCAGTATGTACAGGAGAGGAGTGTGGAGGGTATGACAGTGATCAGTATGTACAGGAGAGGAGTGTGGAGGGTATGACAGTGATCAGTATGTACAGGAGAGGAGTGTGGAGGGTATGACAGTGGGCAGTATGTACAGGAGAGGAGTGTGGAGGGTATGACAGTGGGCAGTATGTACAGGAGAGGAGTGTGGAGGGTATGACAGTGATCAGTATGTACAGGAGAGGAGTGTGGAGGGTATGACGGTGGGCAGTATGTACAGGAGAGGAGTGTGGAGGGTATGACAGTGGGCAGTATGTACAGGAGAGGAGTGTGGAGGGTATGACAGTGATCAGTATGTACAGGAGAGGAGTGTGGAGGGTATGACAGTGATCAGTATGTACAGGAGAGGAGTGTGGAGGGTATGACGGTGGGCAGTATGTACAGGAGAGGAGTGTGGAGGGTATGACAGTGATCAGTATGTACAGGAGAGGAGTGTGGAGGGTATGACAGTGATCAGTATGTACAGGAGAGGAGTGTGGAGGGTATGACGGTGGGCAGTATGTACAGGAGAGGAGTGTGGAGGGTATGATGGTGGGCAGTATGTACAGGAGAGGAGTGTGGAGGGTATGGTAGAGAGAGGGTGTGACATCACTGCAGAGGGTATATATACTGTATATTGTTGTACTTTTCCCGTACTGAATGTAATGTATTCCCATGAAGAGACGGATCTCAGGAAAGGTCACGATTGGTGTAATCTCAGAGAACCTGGACAGCCGGCACACGGAGACACTCAATCACGGAAGTGCCGAGCCGGCAGTGAATGTTCTACAGAGGAGCACTGGAAGGGAAGGAAGTCGCTCGGCACTTCTGATCCCTCTTTGATCCTAATATCCTCAGACAGGTATGACAAGAGCTCACTTCCCATTAGATTGTACCCGGGGACATTACGCACGGTCCCAGCAAGACTGACACGTGGAAATAAAAGTCTGAGATTCTGCATTGTGTCCGCTATTCACAGCCGAGATATAAAGCTTCTTCTAACACAGCACATTTCTTTTTTCTGGCAACACATCAGATCTCTCCTGGTAATAGGAACTAAAAGAATGTTCATCGTACAAGTCATGAGATATCAGGGACCTGTAGAGTTCATAATGAGGAGCTTGTAGGACGGGGTTCATATGTCTACCTATAGTCTGAGATCATCCTGATACCCCCCCCCAAGGAAGGGAGGCCTCAACTCTGCCCTCTCTGGCAGGATCCCATATATATGTAGTGGGTGGGGCTTAGTTGGGTGTGGTTAGAGGGTAGAACAAGATGCATCATGGAGGAGTAGGACTGGGAATGGTGTCCTCAGTTTCCCCCATGTGGAGTTCCCCTGGAGAGAGTTTGTGCCTGGAGTGGGGCTTATTCACTGATGCACACCCCTGATCAGGGTGGATGCCCACACATGGAAGAAATATATTTTAACCACGTGCCGCCCAGCCACCGCATATAAACGGTGGCAGGGCGGCACTCGTAGGCAAAAGCATGTTTTAAAACGGCTGCCTTCAAAACAGATAGGGGGCGAGCGCGAGGCGTGCGCCCGCCCTACCTGTCCCGCGGGTGTCAGCAGCGGGTGTCAGCCGACGGGTCACGGCCGGATTTTACCGGCCGTTTTCCTACGATTGACGGTGATTGCTGACACAGAGCAGGGCTGCATTGTTTACACACAGCCCTGTTCTGTGTCAGTTCTCTGACAGCTTGTGAGAAGCTGCAGAGTTTCTCTCCCTGATCAGCTCCCCCCTCCCCCCCCCAGGTCCAGTACACCCCCGCCCCCTAGTAAAACACTCCCCTTACACAGCAAATTCTAAAAATGTTAACCCCTTCCTCCCCAGTGACATTAGTACAGTTTCAGTGTTTTTTTTTCACTGATCACTGTATTGGTGTCACTGGGGATGTCAGTGACCCCAAGTCAGTTCCCCCCCAGTGTCAAAATGTCCGCCGCAGTCCCGCCATAAGTCGCTGATCGCCGCCATAAGTCGCTGATCGCCGCCATTATTAGTATAAAAAAAAAACTAAAAGTCCCAGTATCTTTCCCGCCATTTGTAAACGCTATAACTTTCACGTAAACCAATTAATTTACACGTATTGGTTTTTTTTTTAGCAAAGACATGTCGCAGAATGCATTTTGGCAGAAATTTATGACTAAATTTGATTTTTAGTTTTTTTTTTACTGGACATGTTTTATAGCAAAAAGTCCAAAATATTGTTTTTTTTTCCTCAAAATTGTCAGCCTTTTTTTTATAGTGCAAAAAATAAAAACTGCACAGGCGATCAAATACCACTCAAAGAAAGCTCAATTTGTGGGGAAAAAAAGGATGTAAATTTCATTTATGTACCGTATTGCATGACCGCGCAATTGTCCGTTAAACTAGCGCAGAGCTGTATAGCAGAAAAATGGCGTAAATTGCAGTATCTCTACCATAGTTTGTAGACGCTATAACTTCCGCACAAAGCAATCAATATACACTTATTGGGATTTTTTTTACCAAAAACATGGAGTAGAATACATTTTGGCCTAAATTTATAACCAACTTTGAGTTTACTATATATTTTTTATAGCTGAAAGTAAAAAATATTGTTTTTCTTCAAATTTTTGGCCTTTTTTTGTTTATAGCGTGAAAAATAAAAAGCGCACAGGTGATCAAATACCACCGAAAGAAAGCTCTATTTGTGTGAAAAAAAGGACGTAAATTTGCTTTGGGTGCAGCATTGCATGACCGCGCAATTATCAGTTGAATTAGTGCAGCGCCGAGTAGCAAAAAGAGGCGTGGTCATTAAGGGGGGTAAATCCTCTGGAGGGCAAGTGGTTAAAATATTCTTCCCAAATATATTGACATACAATTTTGGCCGTATTCAATATATTAAAAAAAAAAAAAAAAAAAAAAAATATATATATATATATATATATATATACACACTGCATGTTGAAATACATTTTTTATATATTACAAAAATATGAAAAATATTTTTAAAGATATATTTTTTTTAAATATTTTATTCAGATTTTTTTGAACATACAAAATAGTCATTTTAATATATATTTTTACATATATTTGTAATGACATGAATTCTCCATTATATATACAGAGGGAAATATCACTGAATTAATAAATAAGAAAGAGATGACTTTCTAAAGGAAAACTAGAAAGATTTTGGGACTATTTTATTTCAATGTTTTATTTTTGAGTTTGAGGAAGAGTGATCCTGAGGGTATGACAGTAAGGAAGAACTATCTGCGAGAAACAGCGGATCTCTGTGAAGGTGTCATGCAACACTGTACCCATATGATTTTTTTAGCATTTTTTTGGGACAGATAAAACTTTATTCTGGTGGTATTTATTCACCACTGGGATTTTAATTTTTTTTGCTATATAAATGAAAAAGTCCCAAAAATTTTTTTAAAAAGTGTTTTTCTTATAAGATTTAGCAAATAAATAATCTTTCTTCATAAATCTTGGACAACATTTATTCAGTTATCGTTTTAGTAAAAAAAATATAACCCAAATTAGTTTATAACCAAAAAGTATATTAATTAATTTAATATTTATTAATAATTAATTCATTTTTAATTTTTTTTTTTTACATTTATAATTAATTTTTTTTATATTATTTTTTTTTTTTTTAACATACTGTCACTCTAGCAGTACAGTGTTGCCATAGTGACACTGTACTACTTGTGGGGGGTGATGAAGATTTTTTTTTTTTTGATGGTGGGCACTATGTGCAGGAGAGGAGTGTGGAGGGTATGACAGTGGGCAGTATATATATACACACTGCATGTTGAAATACATTTTTTATATATTACAAAAATATGAAAAATATTTTTAAAGAATTTTTTTTTTTTTATATTTTATTCAGATTTTTTTGAACATACAAAATAGTCATTTTAACATAGATTTTTACATATATTTATAAATGCAATCCAAAAATGTAGAATAAATGTATTTTTAAAGACATACAGTATATTTTGAAAATGTATTTTTTAAAATATTTTCATATATTTTGTAATAAAAATGCATTTCCACATACTATATAAATATATATACACACTGTATGTTGAAATGCATTTTTATTACAAGATATATGAAAATATTTTAAAAAATTAATTTTCAAAATATACTGTATGTCTTTAAAAATAAATTTAATCTGCATTTTTGGAATGCATTTATAAATATATGTAAAAATATATGTTAAAACGACTATTTTGTATGTAAAAAAAAAATCTGAAGAATATATTTTTAAAAAATATATTTTTAACAATATTTTTCATATTTTTGTAATATATGAAACATTTATTTCAACATGCAGTGTATGTATGTATGTATGTATACTCAGCGATCGCCGGGTGCAGGTGGGGAATCTCCCGGTGACTGACAGCTGAAGCTGCCAATGGCGGTGCGGGTAGGATGCTGTGTGCGCCCCCCTACCCGGAAATACAAAATCACGTCTATATACGTGATTTTGGGCAGCCCTGCCACCCTGAAGCAGTACGTCTGCTATAGGGCGGTCAGCAAGTGGTTAAAAAACCAACAGTGTGTACCATACATAGTTATGGGTAATGTCAATATACCGCCATCTTGTGAACATTTTGGTTATTGCACCTTCTTTTTCTGTCCCTCCCACCTGTGATGCACTTCCTTTTTCCTTCTTGTACTCTGTCTTCTTTGGGAAGAATATGGCCGCTTGTCTTTAAGCCGCATGTAATCGGCTTGCATCCGGGGAGACATTATCATGTTTTGACCTGCAAATTCCCGTCTTTTCAATCATCTGCCACATCTTGTTGTCTGCTGTTAACCAGCTGCATGCAATAAAGATTTCTTGGATGAGAAAACAGGTGTTTGGTGAGTTCGTCTATCTGATGAAGACTGTCAGCAGTGATTGTAGTCCTGAAGAGCTTCGACCTCCTCAAGTGTCTTCTCTGACCAAAGAAGTAAATGTTTTACATACAGGAGAGGAATATCAGAATTGGCTGGGACTGTAAGCCAGTCAGTGCTGCCAGTCAGTGCCACCAATCAGTTCTTCAGTGCTATCTATTAGTGCCCATCAGCGCCGCCTTTCAGTGCTCATCATTGCCACCCATCAGTGCAGCATCATCAGTGCCTCCTCATCAATGCCCACCAGTGCTGCCTCGTCAGTGCTGCCTCATCAGTGGAGCCTGTCAGTGCTGTCTCATCAGTGCCCATCAGAGCTGCCTGTCAGTGCCCAACATTGCCACCCATCAGTGCTGCATATCAGTGCCTCCTCATCAATGCCCACCAGTGCTGCCTCATCAGTGCCCATCAGAGCTGCCTGTCAGCGCCCATCAGTGCTGCCTATCAGTGCCCATCAGTGCCACCTATCAGTGCTGCATATCAGTGCCTCCTCATCAATGCCCACCAGTGCTACCTCATCAGTGCCCATCAGAGCTGCCTGTCAGCGCCCATCAGTGCTGCCTATCAGTGCCCATCAGTGCCACCTATCAGTGCTGCATATCAGTGCCTCCTCATCAATGCCCACCAGTGCTAACTCATCAGTGCCCATCAGAGCTGCCTGTCAGCGCCCATCAGTGCTGCCTATCAGTGCAGCATCATCAGTGCCTCCTCATCAATGCCCACCAGTGCTGCCTCATCAGTGCCCATCAGAGCTGCCTATCAGCGCCCATCAGTGCTGCCTATTAGTGCTGCCTATCAGTGCCGCCTATCAGTGCAGCATCTTCAGTGCCTCCTCATCAATGCCCACCAGTGCTACCTCATCAGTGCCGCCTCATCAGTGCCCGTCAGTCCTGCCTCATCAGTCCTTTCAGAGGTGCCTGTCAGCGCCCATCAGTACTTCCTATCAGTGCAGCTTCATCAACGCATCAGTGCCCATAAGTGCTGCCAGTCAGTGCCCCTCAGTGCCACCTATCAGTGCCGCATATCAGTGCAGTATCATCAGTGCCTCCTCATCAATGCCCATCAGCGGTGCCTGTCAGTGCCAATCAGCGCTGCCTATCAGTGCTGCCTATCAGTGCCCATCAGTGCAGCCTCATCAGCGAAGGAGAAAAATTAACTGTTTGCAAAATGGTATAATAGAAACAAAGAAAAACTTTTTTTTGTTTTTCTACATTTTTGCTCGTTTTTTTCATTTTTAGTGCAAAAAAATGTAAAAATACCCAGCGGTGAATAAATGCCTCCCAAAGAAAGCTCTATTTGTGCGAAAAAGAAAAATTGATAACAATTTCATATGGGTACAGTGTTGCATGACCGCGCAATTGTCATTCAAAGTGCCACAGCGCTGAAAGCTGAAAATTGGCCTGGGCAGGGAGGGGGGGATGGTGTGCGGTAGGCAAGTAGGTGACAACGGTTGGATTTCCTATCACTTTCAGTCGGTGGGGATGAATGTCACCAGTGGGGACAACCCGCAGCAATAAAAACCGGGCCGAGGTTCTAACCCAATCCATCCAAATCCTAAAAAAATAAATAAATTGGTCTTCGCCTACATTTGAACATCAGACTCAATAAACATGTTTTCCTGAAGCAGACCGCTGGAAGAAATCTATGACGGGATTACCTTTTCCCGAACTCTAAGCTGTTACTCAGGAAATTCCCGAGGGGTCGGGGGAACGAGATGCCGAGCAGAGCTCCGGGGTATCCAATATATATCACGCGCAGTCACAGCGGAGGCTCCGAGATTCATGCGGCCCGTGAAAGCGCACAGACATGTCAGGAGCCGGACACATTCGCTGCCGTGATAAATAGTTACCCCCCAAAGAATCGCTACGTTTAATGAGATCCTATCAGCGCACATTGGCGGGCGGCGGGCTCGTTCACGGAATTCTCAGAGCTGCGCAAGATTTTCGGCTCCATTTTCCTTCTGTTCTATAAATCCTTCTGATTCACATCTCTGATATTACCGGAGCCGACTGCTTGGTGAAGGAATGAAGCGCTAATAAATCTCCAACCAAAAAAATGGCATCTATTGCAGCTTAACAATCATGGCGGCCGCATTAGTTTTCTTTTTTTAGGCTTCCCCCCCCCTCTCTGCTTTTACCTGGTGATCCGGCCAGTAATTATATATGTATTAGAGTGCCCCTACCCTGGATGAAGGAGCACAGGGGGCACAGTTGGTGAGCAGCCTCGTCAGTCTGGGGAGTGTTAGATGGTTAGACGGACTAGCAGATTTAGATACACTAACAAACGGAAGCCAAACAGTTACGGGCAGGGGTGGACTGACAACTCATGGGGCCCCCGGGCAATAGGGGATCATGGGGCCCCTGTGTCCTTGCCCAAACTCAAAAAAGCCTATGAAAAAGGTACCAGGGGCATCTCATGGGGCCCCCTACTGACCTCGGGCCCTCGGGCAGTGGCCGAGTTTCCAAATGGTCAGTCCGCCCCTGGTTACGGGAAAACTTTTTTTTTTTCCTTTTGGGATACGGGTTAGTTCACACCAGATGCAGTCCAGTACTGTTTTTATTTTTTGCATCAAAAATGCATGCCGTGTTGTCCATGGATTCCAATGTGGAAGAAAAATATATTTTAAATATATGTTAAAAATATTCTTCCCAAATATATTCATATATATTTGAAATACTACAGGTTTGGCCGTATTCAATATATTTAAATATATATATAGACCCCCCAGCAACAATAGACCCCACCCCAGCAACAATAGACCCCACCCCAGCAACAATAGACCCCACCCCAGAAACAATAGACCCCACCAGCAACAATAGACCACCCCAGCAACAATAGACCCTCCCAGCAACAATAGACCCCACCCCAGCAACAATAGACAACACCCCAGCAACAATAGACAACACCCCAGCAACAATAGACCCTCCCAGCAACAATAGACCCTCCCAGCAACAATAGACAACACCCCAGCAACAATAGTCTCTAACCCAGCAACAATAGACCCCCAGCAACAATAGACACCCAGCAACAATAGACCCCCAGCAACAACAGACCCCAACCCAGAAACAATAGACCCCCAGCAACAATAGACCCAACCCCAGCAACAATAGACCCCCCAGCAACAATAGACCCCACCCCACAACAATAGACCCCCCAGCAACAATAGACCCCCCCCATCAACAATAGACAACACCCCAGCAACAATAGTCCCTAACCCAGCAACAATAGACACCCAGCAACAATAGACCCCCAGCAGCAACAGACCCCAACCCAGAAACAATAGAACCCCAGCAACAATAGACCCCACCCCAGCAACAATAGACCCCACCACAGCAACAATAGACCCCCCCAGCAACAATAGACCCCACCCCAGCAACAATAGACCCCACCCCAGCAACAACAGACCCCCAGCAACAACAGACCCTAACCCAGCAACAATAGACCCCCAGCAACAACAGACCCCAACCCAGAAACAATAGACCCCCAGCAACAATAGACCCCAACCCAGCAACAATTGATCCTCCATACAACAATAAACTCCCCCAGCAACAATGGACCCCACCTCAGCAAGAATTGATCCTCCACACAATAGACTACCCCAGCAACAATAGAACCCACTCTAGCAACAATTGATCCTCCACACAAAGACCCCCAAGCAACAATAGACCCCACCCCAGCAACAATTGATCCTCCACACAGCAATAGACTCCCCCAGCAACAATGGACCCCACCTCATACCAAAACAAACAACACATTGGTAATACATAGGGAAGCACAGTGGCTAAATGGTTTGCACTCACACTTGGCAGTATTAGCGTCGTTGGTTCGAATCCAAACCATGTCACCACCTGCCTGGAGTTTTCATGTTCTCCCTGTGCCTGTGTGGGTTTCCTCCAGGTACTGTGGTTTCCTCCCACCTCCAAAAGATATGCTGGTAGGTTAATTGGCTCCTGTCTAAATTGTCCCTAGTATGTGTATGTATGAATGTGAGTTAGAGACCTTAGATTGTACACCCCTTGAGGGTTAGGGACTGATGTGAATGTACAATATATATGTAAAGTGCTGTGTACATGGATGGCGCTATATAAGTACCTGAAGTAAATAAAATGACACAAAAAGTGGAGGAACTGAAAACCAAATCTAACACATTCCATGCAAAAGCCCAAAAACAGATTGGACAAAATTATTGGCACCTTCTCAAAATTGTAAGAGGTTTGTGACGCTCCTGTAGTTTGTCATTAAACTCACCTGTATCAATGAACAGGAGCTGACAATATGGAAATCCCACCGGCAACCAGTTAAAATGATGAAAAATGGACTCCACCTTTTTGTTGGGTGTCTCCGTGTGCCAAATGGAGCATGGAGGAGAGGAAGAGCAGCAAATAATTGTCTGAGGATTTGAGAACAAGAATTGTGGAAAAGCATGGACAGTCTCAAGACCATATTAAAGTTCCTGTGTCCACTGTGCGCAACATTGCCAAGAAATTTACAGCCCATGGCAGTGTAGCTAATTTCCCTGGACGTGGACAAAACAGAAACATTGATCAAAGCTTGCAATGAAGGATTGTTGGAATGGTGGATAAAGAACCTATATCTACTTCCAAACAAAGCTGACCTTCAGGCACCGGGTACAACTGTGTCCACTTGCACTATACACCCCCATCTGAATGAAAAGGGACACAATGGTAGGAGACCCAGGAGGACCCCACTGATGACACAGAGATATGGTAGGAGACCCAGGAGGACCCCACTGCTGACACAGAAATATGGTAGGAGACCCAGGAGGACCCCACTGCTGACACAGAAATATGGTAGGAGACCCAGGAGTACACCACTGATGACACAAAAATATGGTAGGAGACCCAGGAGGACCCCACTGCTGACATAGAAATATGGTAGGAGACCCAGGAGTACACCACTGATGACACAGAAATATGGTAGGAGACCCAGGAGTACACCACTGATGACACAAAAATATGGTAGGAGACCCAGGAGGGCCCCACTGCTGACACAGAAATATGGTAGGAGACCCAGGAGGACCCCACTGATGACACAAAAATATGGTAGGAGACCCAGGAGGACCCCACTGCTGACATAGAAATATGGTAGGAGACCCAGGAGTACACCACTGATGACACAGAAATATGGTAGGAGACCCAGGAGTACACCACTGATGACACAAAAATATGGTAGGAGACCCAGGAGGACCCCACTGCTGACACAGAAATATGGTAGGAGACCCAGGAGGGCCTCACTGCTGATGCAGAAATATGGTGGGAGACCCAGGAGGACCCCACTGCTGACACAGAAATATGGTTGAAGACCCAGGAGGACCCCACTGCTGCCACAGAAATATGGTTGGAGACCCAGGAGGACCCCACTGCTGACACAGAAATATGGTAGGAGACCCAGGAGTACACCACTGATGACACAAAAATATGGTAGGAGACCCAGGAGGACCCCACTGCTGACATAGAAATATGGTAGGAGACCCAGGAGGACCTCACCGCTGACACAGAAATATGGTTGGAGACCCAGGAAGACCCCACTGATGACACAGAAATATGGTAGGAGACCCAGGAGTACACCACTGATGACACAAAAATATGGTAGGAGACCCAGGAGGACCCCACTGCTGACATAGAAATATGGTAGGAGACCCAGGAGTACACCACTGATGACACAGAAATATGGTAGGAGACCCAGGAGTACACCACTGATGACACAAAAATATGGTAGGAGACCCAGGAGGACCCCACTGCTGACATAGAAATATGGTAGGAGACCCAGGAGGACCTCACCGCTGACACAGAAATATGGTTGGAGACCCAGGAAGACCCCACTGATGACACAGAAATATGGTAGGAGACCCAGGAGGACCCCACTGCTGACACAGAAATATGGTAGGAGACCCAGGAGGACCCCACTGATGACACAGAAATATGGTAGGAGACCCAGGAGGACCCCACTGCTGACACGGAAACATAAAAAAGCCATATTGGAGTTTGCCAAAACTTACCTGAGGAAGCCAAAATCCTTTTGTGGGAATGTGCTGTGGACAGATAAAACAAACTTCCAGCTTTATGATGAAGCCCATCATTCTACTGTTTTCAGAAAAAGCAATGAGGCCTTTAAAGAAAAAAATCCAGTCCCTCCAATCACACATGGTGGGGGGTCACTGATGGTTTGGGGTTGCTTTGCTGCTTCAGGCACTGGATGTCTTGACCGTGTGGATGGCAGTATGAAATCTGAAGACTACCAAAGAATTCTGGGGGGCAATGTAGGGCCCGGTGTCAGAAGGTTGGGTCTCCGTCAGAGGTCATGGGTCTTCCAGCAGGACAATGACCCAAAGCACACGTCATAAAGCCCCCAGAAATGGTGTCAGACAAAGTGCTGGAGAGGACTGAACTGGTCATCAATGAGTCCAGATCTCCATCCCATAGAGCTCCTGTGGAGAGATCTCAGAACATCAGTTGGGAAAAGGAGCCCTTCCAATCTGAGAGACCCGGAGCAGTTGGGGAAAGAAGAGCGATCCAAAATTCCAGTACAGAGGTGGAAGAAACTCATTGATGGTGACAGGAAGCCATTGATTTCAGGTATTTTTTCCAAGGGCTGTGCGACCAAATATTACATTGAGGGTGCCAATAATTTTGTCTGGTCCAGTTTTGGGATTTTGTGTGGAATGTGTCAGATTTGCCTTTTTGTTTCTCCACTTTTTTGTGTCATACCTCCTCATCTCAAAAAACAGCAACAAATGATGCAACAGATTATATTTTTCTCTATTGGCTAATAAAAAAACCGTCAAAGCTCAAAAATACCTGAAAAACGCTGTATAACAACGCACACAAATGTGCAAAAGTCACGCAAGGAAAAAAAAGCCTAAAAATTGCCCAAAGATGCTACATTCAATTGTGAATCCAGCCTACCACTCACAGCAGAGGTAGCGACCCAACAGTAAATGAATCTGACCAGGGGCGGACTGACCATTTGGAAACTCGGGCACTGCCCGAGGGCCCGGAGTCAGTAGGGGGCCCCATGAGATGCCCCTGGTACCTTTTTAACCACTTGAGCTCCAGAGGATTTACCCCCCTTAATGACCATGCCTCTTTTTGCTACTCGGCCCTGCACTGATTCAACTGATAATTGCGCGGTCATGCAATGCTGCACCCAAACGAAATTTACGTTCTTTTTTTCACAGAAATAGAGCTTTCTTTCGGTGGTATTTGATTACCTGTGCGCTTTTTATTTTTCACACTATAAACAAAAAAAGCCAAAAATTTTGAAGAAAAACAATATTTTTTATTTTCAGCTATAAAAAATATATAATAAACTCAAAGTTGGTTATAAATAGAGATGAGCGAATCGAAGTATCCGAAGTGGAATTCGAGTCGAATATCGGAAAAATTTCGATTCGTGCCGAATCCGAAAAACAGCCTAATTCGGACGCGCGAATCGAAATTTTTCCGAAAATGGCGGCTGACATGTGCGGCGACGGAGCGGGGATGTCGGGGAAGGCGCGCAGACAAGGCGCGCTGCCCCATAATGCATTCCTCAACGACATGTGATCGCATCAGCCAATCAGCAGCCAGCCAGCCAGCACTGTGTAATGGTCGAGGTATATATAGCGGCCATTTTGGAAATCTTCATTTGCCTGCAGTCATTGAACAGAGGCAGACCGCTCTGTACTAGGGACAGGGACAGAGTTAGGGCCACAGAAACGAGAATTGGGGACAGAGAGAAGTTACTTAGGGACAGAGAACCATTACTCAGGGACACAGACTTGTTAATGAGGGCCACAGAATCGTTATTTAGGGACAAAGAAACGCTAGTTAGGGCCACAGAATTCATACTCAGGGACAGACAGAATTGTTACTCAGTGCCAGAGAATTGTTACTTAGGGCCACAGAAACGTTATTAGGGCCACAGAATTTTTACTCAGGGACAGACAGAATTGTTACTGAGTGCCAGAGAATTGTTACTCAGGGACAGACAGAATTGTTACTGAGTGCCAGAGAATTCTTACTCAGGGCCACAGAATTCATTCTCAGGGACAGACAGAATTGTTACTCAGGGACAGACAGAATTGTTACTGAGTGCCAGAGAATTGTTACTCAGGGACAGACAGAATTGTTACTGAGTGCCAGAGAATTGTTACTCAGGGACAGACAGAATTGTTACTGAGTGCCAGAGAATTGTTACTCAGGGACAGACAGAATTGTTACTGAGTGCCAGAGAATTGTTACTCAGGGACAGACAGAATTGTTACTGAGTGCCAGAGAATTGTTACTCGCACAGACACAAAATTGTTACTTGCACAGACACAGAATTGTTACTCGCACAGACACAGAATTGTTACTCAGGGCCACAGAATTCATACTCAGGGATAGACAGAATTGTTACTGAGTGCCAGAGAATTGTTACTCAGGGACAGACAGAATTGTTACTGAGTGCCAGAGAATTGTTACTCAGGGACAGACAGAATTGTTACTGAGTGCCAGAGAATTGTTACTCGCACAGACACAAAATTGTTACTTGCACAGACACAGAATTGTTACTCGCACAGACACAGAATTGTTACTCAGGGCCACAGAATTCATACTCAGGGACAGACAGAATTGTTACTGAGTGCCAGAGAATTGTTACTCAGGGACAGACAGAATTGTTACTGAGTGCCAGAGAATTGTTACTCAGGGACAGACAGAATTGTTACTGAGTGCCAGAGAATTCTTACTCAGGGCCACAGAATTCATTCTCAGGGACAGACAGAATTGTTACTCAGGGACAGACAGAATTGTTACTGAGTGCCAGAGAATTGTTACTCAGGGACAGACAGAATTGTTACTGAGTGCCAGAGAATTGTTACTCAGGGACAGACAGAATTGTTACTGAGTGCCAGAGAATTGTTACTCAGGGACAGACAGAATTGTTACTGAGTGCCAGAGAATTGTTACTCAGGGACAGACAGAATTGTTACTGAGTGCCAGAGAATTGTTACTCGCACAGACACAAAATTGTTACTTGCACAGACACAGAATTGTTACTCGCACAGACACAGAATTGTTACTCAGGGCCACAGAATTCATACTCAGGGACAGACAGAATTGTTACTGAGTGCCAGAGAATTGTTACTCAGGGACAGACAGAATTGTTACTGAGTGCCAGAGAATTGTTACTCAGGGACAGACAGAATTGTTACTGAGTGCCAGAGATTTGTTACTCGCACAGACACAAAATTGTTACTTGCACAGACACAGAATTGTTACTCGCACAGACACAGAATTGTTACTCAGGGCCACAGAATTCATACTCAGGGACAGACAGAATTGTTACTGAGTGCCAGAGAATTGTTACTCAGGGACAGACAGAATTGTTACTGAGTGCCAGAGAATTGTTACTCAGGGACAGACAGAATTGTTACTGAGTGCCAGAGAATTGTTACTCAGGGACAGACAGAATTGTTACTGAGTGCCAGAGAATTGTTACTCAGGGACAGACAGAATTGTTACTGAGTGCCAGAGAATTGTTACTCGCACAGACACAAAATTGTTACTTGCACAGACACAGAATTGTTACTCGCACAGACACAGAATTGTTACTCAGGGCCACAGAATTCATACTCAGGGATAGACAGAATTGTTACTGAGTGCCAGAGAATTGTTACTCAGGGACAGACAGAATTGTTACTGAGTGCCAGAGAATTGTTACTCAGGGACAGACAGAATTGTTACTGAGTGCCAGAGAATTGTTACTCGCACAGACACAAAATTGTTACTTGCACAGACACAGAATTGTTACTCGCACAGACACAGAATTGTTACTCAGGGCCACAGAATTCATACTCAGGGATAGACAGAATTGTTACTGAGTGCCAGAGAATTGTTACTCAGGGACAGACAGAATTGTTACTGAGTGCCAGAGAATTGTTACTCAGGGACAGACAGAATTGTTACTGAGTGCCAGAGAATTGTTACTCGCACAGACACAAAATTGTTACTTGCACAGACACAGAATTGTTACTCGCACAGACACAGAATTGTTACTCAGGGCCACAGAATTCATACTCAGGGACAGACAGAATTGTTACTGAGTGCCAGAGAATTGTTACTCAGGGACAGACAGAATTGTTACTGAGTGCCAGAGAATTGTTACTCAGGGACAGACAGAATTGTTACTGAGTGCCAGAGAATTGTTACTCGCACAGACACAAAATTGTTACTTGCACAGACACAGAATTGTTACTCGCACAGACACAGAATTGTTACTCAGGGCCACAGAATTCATACTCAGGGATAGACAGAATTGTTACTGAGTGCCAGAGAATTGTTACTCAGGGACAGACAGAATTGTTACTGAGTGCCAGAGAATTGTTACTCAGGGACAGACAGAATTGTTACTGAGTGCCAGAGAATTGTTACTCGCACAGACACAAAATTGTTACTTGCACAGACACAGAATTGTTACTCGCACAGACACAGAATTGTTACTCAGGGCCACAGAATTCATACTCAGGGACAGACAGAATTGTTACTGAGTGCCAGAGAATTGTTACTCAGGGACAGACAGAATTGTTACTGAGTGCCAGAGAATTGTTACTCGCACAGACACAAAATTGTTACTTGCACAGACACAGAATTGTTACTCGCACAGACACAGAATTGTTACTCAGGGCCACAGAATTCATACTCAGGGACAGACAGAATTGTTACTGAGTGCCAGAGAATTGTTACTCAGGGACAGACAGAATTGTTACTGAGTGCCAGAGAATTGTTACTCGCACAGACACAAAATTGTTACTTGCACAGACACAGAATTGTTACTCGCACAGACACAGAATTGTTACTCGCACAGACACATAATTGTTACTCAGGGCCACAGAATTCATACTCAGGGACAGACAGAATTGTTACTGAGTGCCAGAGAATTGTTACTCAGGGACACCTAATCGTTGAATTAAATAGTATGTCAGACAACATGCAGAGGAGTGGCAGAGGAGGCAATGTTTTAGGAGCGAGCAGACGTGGCAGCAGAGGAAGGGGTCGAGGCAGCAGTATTCGCAGCCAGAGGCCAGTGCTCCCGGTGTCATCCAGCGGTCGTGTCTCCACCGACAACCCTGCCGTCATTGATTGGTTGGCTCGGTCGTCTTCCTCTTCCCAGGTCACCTCTGACACCTACAGCCAACGGTCGGTGGGTACGTCAGACACAACCGTTAGTTGGCATGGCCCGGGACCAAGCCCACTGAAATCACGTGTCCTCTACCTGCCCCTGTCCTTTGCTGTTCCCTCACCAAGCGAAGTATCGCATGCTGTGGGCTCAGCCCCACTGTACAGTGAGGAAGAGCTAACAGAGGGCGGTCAGGAACGGGGGGAGACATCGGCCTTTTCAGCAGCCAAGCGAACAAGTACTGGCGAGGAGAGTGGCTCGGTAGCCGGTCTAGAGACAGGTCTGTCTCCTGACCCAGACGCAGCCGAGGGGGCTAGTAGTGAGGCGGAGACCCTACTTGATGATGAGGAGGTTGATCGCACTTGGCAGCCTCGTCGTCATCAGGCAATTTCTTCCGCATCATCAGGAGAAGAGGGTGGCAGCTTGGCAGCGAGCAAAACAGTCGGTGGGTTGCCCAGGAGACAGCAGCAGGGTCGCATCAGTGTCAGTGGAGCCAAACGTCCACGGAGTAGAGCACCAGCTCCACTGCAGCCTACCACCACGGCCAGTAGTGGTGCCGGTGCGCACGGAGGAAGTAGCAGTCAGCCAGTGAAGAGTAGCGGGGGCAAAGTTTCCTACTCGGTGGTGTGGCAATTTTTCCTCAAGCCGCCCGAGGAAGTAAACGTAGCCGTATGTCGACTATGTGGCCAGAAATGCAAGCGTGGCCAGGGGGCCCATGTTGGGACTACAGCGTTGCGTCAGCATATGCAGCGTCACCATTCGGTGGCCTGGGAAAACCGTGATAAACATACGGCGGTTCTGCCTGCCCCAGCCCCCGCTCCATCACCCGCTCCGTTACTTGCTCCGTCACCCGACGTCGTCAATCGCCCTCTATCAGCCAGTCAAGGCTCCAACACCTCTGCTGAGGGGAGTTGTCGCTCATTGGCATCTTCCGCTCGTTCAGATGCTCCTTCTCCTGCTACTCCTCTTCTCGGATTCCGTCAACAGTCTTTCTTGGAATCCGTATCCAAGAGACAACAGTTTGCGAGCACGCACCCGACGGTGCAAAAGCTGAACGTCCTCCTGTCCAAGTTGCTGGTGCTGCAGTCCCTCCCTTTCCAACTGGTGGACTCAGCACCTTTCCGAGAAATGATGGCTTGTGCCGCGCCGCGGTGGAGAGTGCCAAGCCGTCATTTCTTTGCCCAAAAGGCAGTGCCAGCCCTGCATTCACATGTAGAAGAGATGGTGGGCCAGTCTTTGAGCATGTCGGTCTCTGCCAAAGTGCACGGCAGCGCCGACGTGTGGAGCTGTAACTACGGTCAGGGACAGTACATGTCATTTACGGCCCACTGGGTGAACGTGGTGCCGGCACAGCCGCACCAGCAACTTGGACAGGTCACGACGCTTTTGCCTCCACGTTTGCACGTCCTTGGTCCAGCAAGCATGTCCGCCTCTACCACCTCTTTTTCCGCCGTGTCCTCAGCCGCCACCCCCGTGCCAAGTCCCATTACCCGACCGGCATATCACATGTGCAGGGCGCAACGGTGTCACGCTGTGCTGCACCTGGTATGCCTTGGCGAACGTAGTCACACAGGGGAGGAACTGCTGAGTGTAATGAACAGAGAAATCGACAGATGGCTGTCTCCGCGCAAACTAAAAATCGGAACCATGTTGACTGACAACGGAAAGAACATGGTGTCTGCTCTGCGTCAAGGAAGGTTGTGCCATGCGCCATGCATGGCTCACGTGTTCAATCTGGTTGTCAAGCGGTTCCTAAAATCCACCATCCCACTGCAAGACATCCTTAAAATGTCACGTAAACTGTGCATGCATTTCAGCCATTCCTACACCGCAAAGAACACCCTCATTGAGCTGCAGCGGCAGAACGGAATTCCACAGCATCGCCTGATCTGCGACGTTGCAACAAGGTGGAATTCAACCCTACACATGTTAGACCGCCTTTACGAGCAGCGAAAGGCCATCACCGATTTCCTGATGTTACAAGCGGATAAAGGTATTCCCTGTGTAACTTAGATGTCAGCCATTGGCAGCTCATGCGTGACACCTGCCGCTTGCTCAGGCCCTTTGAGGAGGCCACGCTATTCGTGAGTCGGCAGGACTATGGGATGAACGACGTCATTCCTCTGTTGCACGTCCTGGAACAAATGCTGTTAACAATGGCTGGTCAGGGTGCGGTAGACGTGGCGCACAGATCTCAACGCCACATGACCCCTGTGGGGGCAGGACAGGAAGAAGAGGAGGAGGTAGAGGAGGACATTTGTGCTCAGGAATTATTGAGTGAAATGGGTGGTTTTTCCACTCAGCGGACAGGAGTGGAGGAGCAGGAGCATCTGGTAGAGGAGGAGGAGACAGAGGACCCAGACGCACCGTGGCAGTATGCTGTGGAGATGGAGGCAGGGAGTCCCTCGCATTCCTTGGCACAAATGGCCCATAGCATGCTCGGTTGCTTGCGTAGCGACAGCCGAATAATAACCATCAGACAGAGGGATGACTTTTGGCTGTCCACCTTGTTGGACCCTCGCTACCGGTCCAAAATGGTGGCCTTTTTCACACCTGCTGAGAGGGAGGCCAAAATTACGTACTATAAAAACCACCTATGTAGTCAGTTGGTCTCTGCCTTTGTGCGCCAACGTCCATCCTCAGACACTGTGGGCCCTGTGCGCTCGCGTTCCGCTGGCATGGCAGCAGGGGAGGGGTGGGGTGGTAGGAGCAGTGGCAGCTCCACCAGCAGTGGCTGCCTCAGTCTGCAGTCGATGATGAGTAGCTTTCTTCACCAGCGCAGTGAGGAAACTACTAACCAGCCGCAGCAGCAGCAGCAGCATCAGGTGGACCTGGAGCAGGAGCTCAAACAACAGGCTTGGGCCTACTTGGACAGCACCCTGCCAACCGAGGTAGACAATCCCCTTGACTACTGGGCAACGAAACTTGACCTTTGGCCCCAACTAGCTGAATTTGCCCTTGAAAGGCTGTCATGCCCGGCCAGTAGCGTGGCATCGGAGCGCGTGTTTAGTGCGGCAGGAGGTATTGTAACTCCGCGGAGGACACGACTGTCCACCCAAAGTGTGGAGAGACTCACGTTTGTGAAAATGAATCAGGCGTGGATTAGTCTGGATTTCAAACCACCAGTTCCTGACACAACTGACTAAATCCGCCATGAATCATGCCTCAAACATGTGCCACTTTCAGGTCTCCTCACACTGCTGGTGTGTTTAATTTTTTGACATAGGGTGCTGGCAGATTACGGGCCTCCTATAGCTGCTGCCAGGCCCCTAATCTGCCATGGGCCCCTATATACCGCCTCCTCATGCTGCTGCCAAGTCCAGAGTCTGTCATGGGTCCCTGTATGGCCTCCCATTGCTGCTGTCTCCATCGCCACACTCTGCTGCCATGTGCCACTTTCAGGTCTCTTCACACTGCTGGTGTGTTTAATTTTTTGACATAGGGTGCAGGCAGATTACGGGCCTCACATAGCTGCTGCCAGGCCCCTAATCTGCCATGGGCCCCTATATACCGCCTCCTCATGCTGCTGCCAAGTCCAGAGTCTCTCATGGGTCCCTGTACGGCCTCCCATTGCTGCTGTCTCCATCGCCACACTCTGCTGCCATGTGCCACTTTCAGGTCTCTTCACACTGCTGGTGTGTTAAATTTTTTGACATAGGGTGCAGGCAGATTACGGGCCTCACATAGCTGCTGCCAGGCCCCTAATCTGCCATGGGCCCCTATATACCGCCTCCTCATGCTGCTGCCAAGTCCAGAGTCTGTCATGGGTCCCTGTAAGGCCTCCCATTGCTGCTGTCTCCATCGCCACACTCTGCTGCCATGTGCCACTTTCAGGTCTCTTCACACTGCTGGTGTGTTTAATTTTTTGACATAGGGTGCAGGCAGATTACGGGCCTCACATAGCTGCTGCCAGGCCCCTAATCTGCCATGGGCCCCTATATACCGCCTCCTCATGCTGCTGCCAAGTCTAGAGTCTGTCATGGGTCCCTGTACGGCCTCCCATTGCTGCTGTCTCCATCGCCACACTCTGCTGCCATGTGCCACTTTCAGGTCTCTTCACACTGCTGGTGTGTTAAATTTTTTGACATAGGGTGCAGGCAGATTACGGGCCTCACATAGCTGCTGCCAGGCCCCTAATCTGCCATGGGCCCCTATATACCGCCTCCTCATGCTGCTGCCAAGTCTAGAGTCTGTCATGGGTCCCTGTACGGCCTCCCATTGCTGCTGTCTCCATCGCCACACTCTGCTGCCATGTGCCACTTTCAGGTCTCTTCACACTGCTGGTGTGTTAAATTTTTTGACATAGGGTGCAGGCAGATTACGGGCCTCACATAGCTGCTGCCAGGCCCCTAATCTGCCATGGGCCCCTATATACCGCCTCCTCATGCTGCTGCCAAGTCCAGAGTCTGTCATGGTCCCTGTACGGCCTCCCATTGCTGCTGTCTCCATCGCCACACTCTGCTGCCATGTGCCACTTTCAGGTCTCTTCACACTGCTGGTGTGTTAAATTTTTTGACATAGGGTGCAGGCAGATTACGGGCCTCACATAGCTGCTGCCAGGCCCCTAATCTGCCATGGGCCCCTATATACCGCCTCCTCATGCTGCTGCCAAGTCTAGAGTCTGTCATGGGTCCCTGTACGGCCTCCCATTGCTGCTGTCTCCATCGCCACACTCTGCTGCCATGTGCCACTTTCAGGTCTCTTCACACTGCTGGTGTGTTAAATTTTTTGACATAGGGTGCAGGCAGATTACGGGCCTCACATAGCTGCTGCCAGGCCCCTAATCTGCCATGGGCCCCTATATACCGCCTCCTCATGCTGCTGCCAAGTCTAGAGTCTGTCATGGGTCCCTGTACGGCCTCCCATTGCTGCTGTCTCCATCGCCACACTCTGCTGCCATGTGCCACTTTCAGGTCTCTTCACACTGCTGGTCTGTTAAATTTTTTGACATAGGGTGCAGGCAGATTACGGGCCTCACATAGCTGCTGCCAGGCCCCTAATCTGCCATGGGCCCCTATATACCGCCTCCTCATGCTGCTGCCAAGTCCAGAGTCTGTCATGGGTCCCTGTATGGCCTCCCATTGCTGCTGTCTCCATCGCCACACTCTGCTGCCATGTGCCACTTTCAGGTCTCTTCACACTGCTGGTGTGTTAAATTTTTTGACATAGGGTGCAGGCAGATTACGGGCCTCACATAGCTGCTGCCAGGCCCCTAATCTGCCATGGGCCCCTATATACCGCCTCCTCATGCTGCTGCCAAGTCTAGAGTCTCTCATGGGTCCCTGTACGGCCTCCCATTGCTGCTGTCTCCATCGCCACACTCTGCTGCCATGTGCCACTTTCAGGTCTCTTCACACTGCTGGTGTGTTAAATTTTTTGACATAGGGTGCAGGCAGATTACGGGCCTCACATAGCTGCTGCCAGGCCCCTAATCTGCCATGGGCCCCTATATACCGCCTCCTCATGCTGCTGCCAAGTCCAGAGTCTGTCATGGGTCCCTGTATGGCCTCCCATTGCTGCTGTCTCCATCGCCACACTCTGCTGCCATGTGCCACTTTCAGGTCTCTTCACACTGCTGGTGTGTTAAATTTTTTGACATAGGGTGCAGGCAGATTACGGGCCTCACATAGCTGCTGCCAGGCCCCTAATCTGCCATGGGCCCCTATATACCGCCTCCTCATGCTGCTGCCAAGTCTAGAGTCTGTCATGGGTCCCTGTACGGCCTCCCATTGCTGCTGTCTCCATCGCCACACTCTGCTGCCATGTGCCACTTTCAGGTCTCTTCACACTGCTGGTGTGTTAAATTTTTTGACATAGGGTGCAGGCAGATTACGGGCCTCACATAGCTGCTGCCAGGCCCCTAATCTGCCATGGGCCCCTATATACCGCCTCCTCATGCTGCTGCCAAGTCCAGAGTCTGTCATGGGTCCCTGTATGGCCTCCCATTGCTGCTGTCTCCATCGCCACACTCTGCTGCCATGTGCCACTTTCAGGTCTCTTCACACTGCTGGTGTGTTAAATTTTTTGACATAGGGTGCAGGCAGATTACGGGCCTCACATAGCTGCTGCCAGGCCCCTAATCTGCCATGGGCCCCTATATACCGCCTCCTCATGCTGCTGCCAAGTCTAGAGTCTGTCATGGGTCCCTGTACGGCCTCCCATTGCTGCTGTCTCCATCGCCACACTCTGCTGCCATGTGCCACTTTCAGGTCTCTTCACACTGCTGGTGTGTTAAATTTTTTGACATAGGGTGCAGGCAGATTACGGGCCTCACATAGCTGCTGCCAGACATGTAATCTGCCATGGGCCCCCGTACCGACTCCTCATGCTGTGACGTTGCAACAAGGTGTAATTCAACCCTACATATGTTAGACCGCCTTTACGAACAGCTAAAGGCCATCACAGATTTCCTGATGTTAAAAGCGGATAAAGGTACTCCCTGTGTAACTTAGATGTCAGCCATTGTCAGCTCATGTGTGACACCTGCGCTTGCTCAGGCCCTTTGAGGAGGCCACGCTATTCGTGAGTCGGCAGGACTATGGGATGAATGAGGTCAAATCGGCCATGGGCCCCCGTACCGCCTGTTCACGCTGATGCTGGTCCCACAGTGTGACCTGGGTCCCTGTACGGCCTCCCATTGCTTCCACTCTGCCATGTGCCACTTTGAAATCTCCTCACACTCCTGCGGTTGTCCATTTTGTCATAGGTTGCTGGCAGATTACAGGCCTTCCATAGGTGCCACCAAGCCCCATATCGGCCATGGGCCCCCGTACCGCCTGGTCACGCTGCTGCTGGGCCCATAGTGTGACCTGGGTCCCTGTACCGCCTCCCATTGCTCCCACTCTGCCATGTGCCACTTTCAGGTCTCCTCACGCTCCTGCTGGTTTCCATTTTGTCATAGGTTGCTGTATGGCCTCCCATTGCTGCTGCCTCCACCGCCACACTGTGGCTCCAAACACTGGTTTTGGCCCCGTGACTGGCCAAAGGAGTGAAGTGTGCAGTGATTCTAAGATCGACGGCACTCATCTGCATGTCATACTGACAGACAGTATTATTTCTCTTCCCCAGCAGACTCCAAGGGCATTTAAATTAAAGGTACAGTGTTCTGCACTAATATTAAGTCTCTCTGAAGCCTAGAAACACCCTTTTTTAAGTTAAATTCACAGCGAATTTATTCGACTCGAATCGAATATTGTCCACGAATTCGCCGAATCAGTCGAATCGAATTTTTCATTTCTTCGCTCATCTCTAGTTATAAATTTAGGCCAAAATGTATTCTGCTCCATGTTTTTGGTAAAAAAAATCCCAATAAGTGTATATTGATTGCTTTGTGTGAAGTTATAGCGTCTACAAACTATGGGATAGATGCTGCAATTTACGCCATTTTTCTGCTATACAGCTCTGCACTAGTTTAACTGACAATTGCGCGCTCATGCAATACGGTACATAAATGAAATTTACATCCTTTTTTTCCCCACAAATTGAGCTTTCTTTCGGTGGTATTTGATGGCCTGTGCGGTTTTTATATTTTGCGCTATAAAAAAAAAAGCTGACAATTTTGAGGAAAAAAAAAACAATATTTTGGACTTTTTGCTATAAAACGTCCAGTAAAAAAAAATGCAAAAATCAAATTTAGTCATAAATTTCTGCCAAAATGCATTCTGCGACATGTCTTTGCTAAAAAAAAAAACCCAATACGTGTAAATTAATTGGTTTACGTGAAAGTTATAGCGTTTACAAATGGCGGGAAAGATACTGGGATTTTTAGCTTTTTTTTATACTAATAATGGCGGTGATCAGCGAATTATGGCGGCGATCAGGGACTTATGGCAGCAATCAGTGATTTATGGCGGGACTGCGGGACTGCGGCGGACATTCTGACATTGGGGGGTACTGACTTGGGGTCACTGACATCCCCAAAAACACTAATACAATGATCAGTGCAAAAAAAAAAACACTGACACTGTACTAATGGCAATGGGGAGGAAGGGGTTAACTTTATTTTGCAGGGAAGGGTTATAGGAGTGAGGGGAGTGTTTTACTAGGGGGTGGGGTGGGTGGGGCGGGGGTGTGTGCTGGGCGGGACAAGGCTGATCGAGAAAGAGAAACTGTTCTTTCTCGATCAGCTCATCCTCGAGCTGACAAGGAAGTGACAGACAGCACAGCTACTGCAGCTGTGCTCTCTGTCACTGTTTGCCGCCGATCGCCGGGAAACAGCCGCTAAGGAGCGGCTGTGACCCGGCGACTGACATCTACAGCAGGGATCCGCGGGACAGATAGGGCGGCGGCGCGCCTCGCGCGCGCCCCCTATTTGTTTACAAAACACACGTTTTAAAACGTGTTTTTTGCCTGCGAGTGCCGCCCTGCCGCCGTACATGTACAGTGGCTGGGCGGCATGTAGTTAATAGGCTTTTTTTAGTTTGGGCAAGGACACAGGGGCCCCATGATCCCCTATTGCCCGGGGGCCCCATGTGTTGTCAGTCCGCCCCTGAATCTGAACATGCTTGAGGATAAAAAAAAAAACAGCTCTAAAGTCATATAAAAAGTCTATTATAAAAAGCTACAGACTTGATGGGTCTTTTTTCAATCACGACTCGTCTATGTTTCTTTGGTTTTCGATTTGTATAAAATCCCAGAAAATTATTTTTTCTTGAGCTCTGTTTATTATTCTGCCAGCCTTTTGTCTTTAACCTTGGTTTGTTAAGCCGTAATCGGCATTTGATGGGATGCGGAATATCACAATGTATCATCGAGTCGTCTGACATGGATTCCGTGCCTCAATGCATCGCATTCCAGAGAAATAAAAATCATTGTCGGCAAATCACCGAAATTACTGAAATGCATCTTCTGACACCAAACAATTTGAGACGAGGAGCGGGCTGAAGGTGAAACACCGCGGCTGCCTTTTTAGCGAGCGCTAATATACAGCTGTACCGTCTGTCTCCGGCGAATTTATTCGTATAAACAGCGACTGTTCTCTGAAGACCTGGGAATTTTTTTATTATGCGTTTTATGGAAGAATATGTTCGTAAATAAACCTATTTTACACCTTTTCGGAAAAAAAAAAGGGAACACAACCCTCACTGCAATCTGTAAATATTATTTTGGTGGCAAGAACATTGTTCTGTAGCCTCCCTAGCGGTCTGATTATGTCCATATTTCTGTGCTCAAAGCGGTACATTTTTTTGCATGGAAATATGTATTTTTTTATTGTAGGTCTGTAATTCTTAGGAATGACTCACTGAAATCTGTCCAAACAAGAGTCTAGTAAACATCCCGGGGAGGATAAAATATGAAACATGAAATCATAAATTATAATTTAATAAATAATCATAAAAAATAATAATATAATAATAATACATTTAATTCAATAATATAATCAAACCAAAAACACTGAAATGTGAAATATAGCGCCAAGTTCGCACATCGCTGAGCAAAGTCGCAGAATCGTTTTCAGTGTCTGATGAGGAATTTCCCCCACGAATCATTATCACTCAATTCTGCAAGTGGTTCTGATTTACTATCGCTGTTCTCTAGCCGGTCTAAAACCGCGTCTGACCTAAAGGGACGCTTTTTGGACGCCATGGACGTTTCTCAGTTTCCAGGCAGAAAGGGCGGTAAAAATGCAGGCAGGGCGCCGGACAAAGCACTTGGGACAAAATGTATGTGAAATGGTTTGATACAGGAATGTTATACTATGAGATTTTAGTGTATTTAGTGAATGGCACTTTTTGTCATTTTCAAATTTCCCGCCAGTTCCATCCCCCGTACGTCCCGACGTTGCAGGGAACGGAACCCGGAAGAGAGATGCCGGCATCGGCCGGAGGACATTGCCGGGGACACTGCAGGGGGGACATCGCGGGAGGTAAGTGCAGAAGGGATCCCGGAGCAACGCTGCAGTGTATTCCTGAGTGTAGCTCGGGGGGGTTACCGCTTGTGGTGCTGAAACTTTACCCCGAGCTACACTCGGGAATACCGCCAGGGGGGTTAAAGAATCCATGCTTTTAAAAGAGACCAACTGTGTTGGCTTAGGAAAAAAAAATCCATACACCCATTTTATACTCCCTTTCCAGCAAATGAAGAGAGGAAACTTTGCTGTTGTAGTCCTTACCCCCGCAAGGGCCACTGGATATGATGAGATCTCTGTTCTGCCTTGACTCTTTAAACTGCTCAGACCCCACTGACACACCTGTGGAACTTAAAAGTTAGTACGCTCTCACTCTATAATACTGCACAGAAAATAGGCCAAACGAAACTGGATGGTGAACTGAATGGATGTATTATGACAATGCAGTTAAGCAATGTAGGAAACTATGAACAGGCAACTTGAACATGTTTAAAGATACTGACCTAGATAATGTGACTTTTAACCCATAAGATGGAAATTAACTGAACTGTAGTAATGCTAAATCAAATTTTAACTGTATCAATTAAAAAAACATGTATCGGCATTAAGTGACCCAAAAATAGAGGTCCTCATGTGCACACTACACATGCAATAGTAGGTGGGTGTATGCATTCCTAATAAAGGGGTACACATGGAGGTGGTTATCGATTACCTGCCGCTTAAATGTCAGTATTAGCTGGCTTTTGTTGGGGCCTTTCTGTAAGGTGGTGCGCATGTAGCTGTCCCTTTAGGAGTGTGCAATAAGTGGCTAATGGGCTGTAAAGAGCAGTCTCTATTGCATTACCTTGTCAGTGCTAGCACAGATCATTCAGTACATATCTCCTGGTACACATAAATCTGGTCCAGATCACTCGATGGTCTAATGTCCTAGATACCCGGGACCCAGTTTTCAGTCCTCCTGAACAGGTCCTCACAAGGTCTCTCAGCCTTGTTCCTCATGGGCTCTGTCCTCTCTAATGTAAGCACACATGGCAATAGGTCTCCCAGCTCAGTCCTCAGGTTCTTATGGACACAGCATGGGCCCCCGATCTCTGCATTGGCTCAGTAAAGGCAGAAGGTCTGCATTCTCTACTCCCAGATTACGAACATTTGCTTGCTTGGTAGTGCTGCCATTATTAGAACGCCTTGCATTTTTTTTAATGAATACAAGGTGTTCAATGATTGGACAAAGTGGAGTGTAGGGGAGGTGATGCTGATGTAGCACTCTCCTAGTTTAGAGTAGGCTGCTAGGCCAAATTTAGTTTAGCTTCACTGTAATCAGAGGAGCAAAAGTGCATTGCTTAGGGCTGCTCAGTCTTTCGCAGACTGCTGCTCTGTTACTTCCCCGTCTTCTGCAGATTTCTAGAACATAGTGAAAGGAAGGACCAAATCCACAGCCTGAATATTTATGGAACTTCAGCCAATCCTTGGGGAGGTGTGCCCTGGAGGTGGAGGAAAGCCCATAAATATTCTGAGGTCTGAGCAGCAGGGGCAGAGTGTGTGGCAGTGTTCCGAGGTCCAGATTTGCAGGAGGAGACCCCTGTTGAGAGGCTTTGACCTCTTGGGCAGAAGTCTGGAAGGAAACCAATGTGAAGATGCCAAAGTCCCAGCTAGGCTTGGCTGGGGGCCTATTTACAAATTCCAGTCCAAGGATCCAGTTGGGTCAGGAGAAAGCCAATGCAATACAGCTGAGAGTTGTGCAGAGCAGCCAGAAGTTAAGTAGGCCTCAAATTGTTCATTCTCCAAAAACAACACAAAATTAAACCCCTACACTGATCCTTCAGCAAAAGGAAGAATGCAGAAAATGCTTTGTGCCTGGTTGTGTGTGCTCTAAGGGGGGAAATTGGTCCAAATTCACCAGCAACTTTTTCAGGGGTGCTCTTGTAGGCAGGTGCAGTCCTTTTTCTTCAGCATATGGTGCTCAAACCACAGCAGCATTGCAGAGGGAAAGGAAGCCAGGAGAAACGTATTCTTCTATGGTTTCCTGGGTCCCGGGGAAGCGATCCAGTGGGATGTTACTCTCCCATGTGACTCTGGTGGCCATTTTGGGTCAGGAAGAGTCTATTTAAGAACCTGGCTCCCTGAGCTTGGAGCTCAATTTGGGAGGGGACAGATTACCCATCTTTCAGGAAAGTGATTGGTGGATCGGGACAGGAGTAAGGACAGGATAGGGATCCTTATCCTTAATAGGAATCCCCCTCATTGTGCTCGGACTGTCCAGGCCACATTCCACCCTCAGAGACAGACACTGTTGGAGCTTCAGAACCTGCTCCACTCTACATTACTGCACAGAACTGTAAATGTGCCTGGCTGGGTTCCTTCCCGCTGGGCTGTTTGTATCTTTAAGCTGTTCCTTTCATTCAGATTTTGTTCACTGCCGCCGCACCACGCTGCACCCACCCACCCATGCGCTAAACTACAATCTCCACCCCATTCAATTAGAAAACGCCTTGTATTCATTGAAAAAAATACAACACATTGTATAAATGGTGGCATTACCAAGTGAGCGCCCCCCTGTGGTCAATGTGCAGAGGGAAGCACATTGATGATCCAGATGGTGGCTATCACTATACAGTACTAGTGCATGCCATAGATGGGTCGAAAATCGGCCTTTTTTTTTTTTTTTTTTTTAAATGAAAAATCGGTCGTTTGATCGGCCAACGGTACCACAAACGGTAAAAAAATTGGATGATTTTCGTTCCGTCTATGGCTGTCATTTAACCCCATAACCTTCTGTCCCTTGCAGAGACAGGGGAGCACACAGGGGAGAAATACATAAGAATAAGAAGAAGAATAAAAGAAGAGAGAGAAGAAGAAGAAGAAGAAGAAGAAAGAGAAGAAGAAGAAGAAGAAAGAGAAGAAGAAGGAGAAGAAGAAGGAGAAGAAGAAAGAGAAGAAGAATAAGAAGAAGGAGAAGAAGAAGTAAAAGAAGAAGAAGAAAGAGAAGACAAAAGAGAAGAAGAAGAAGAGGAAGAGGAAGGAGAAGAAGAAGAGAAGAGGAGAAGAAGAAAGAGAAGAAGAAGAAGAAAGAGAGGAAGAAGAAGAAGAAAGAGAAGAAGAAAGAGAAGAAGAAGAAAGAGAGGAAGAAGAAGAAGAAGAAGAAGAAGAAGAAAGAGAAGAAGAGGAAAGAGAAGAAGAGGAAGAAGAAGAAGAAGAAAAAAGAGAAGAAGATGAAAGAGAAGGAGAAGAAGTAGAAGAGGAAAGAGAAGAAGAAGAAGAAGAAGAAGAAAAAAGAGAAGAAGAAGAAAGAGAAGGAGAAGAAGTAGAAGAGGAAAGAGAAGAAGAAAAAGAAGAAGAAGCAGAAGAAGAAGAAGAAAGAGAAGAAGTAGAAGAACAAAGAGAAGAGGAAGAAGAAGAAAGAGAAGAAAAAGAAGAAGAAGAAGAGGAAGAGGAAGGAGAAGAAGAGGAAGAAAGAGAAGAAGAAGAAGAGGAAGAAGAGGAAAGAGAAGAAGAAGAAAGAGAAGAAGAAGAAGAAGAAGAGGAAAGAGAAGAAGAAGAAGAAGAAGAAGAAAGAGAAGAAGAAGAAGTAGAAGAGGAAAGAGAAGAAGAAGCAGAAGATAAAGAAGAAAGAGAAGAAGAAGAGGAAGAAGAAGAAATAGAAGAAGAAGAAGAAGGAGGAGGAGAAGGAGAAGAAGAATTCCAGTCCGCTATATTTTATATGAAAAGTCTTGCGGTTGCAACAATGTATCCATTTGTATCCATTTTGGATACAGATGTTTTTATTCGGATACAACTAGATACATTGTTGCAACCGCAAGACTTTTCATATAAAACATAATATCGGACTGGAATTCTGGAAGAAGAAAGAGAGGAAGAAGAAGAAGAAAGAGAAGAAGAAGAAGAGGAAGGAGAGGAAAGAGAAGAAGAAGAAAAAAGAGAAGAAGAAGAGGAAAGAGAAGGAGAAGAAGTAGAAGAGGAAAGAGAAGAAGAAGAAGAAGAAGAAGAAGAAGCAGAAGAAGAAGAAAGAGAAGAAAAAGAAGAAAGAGAAGAAGAAGAAGAAAGAGAAGAAAGAGAAGAAAAAGAAGAAGAAAGAGAAGAAGAAGAAGAAGAAAGAGAAGTAGAAGAAGAGGAAAGAGAAGAAGAAGAAGAGGAAGAAGAAAGAGAAGAAGTAGGAGAAGAAGAAGAAGAAGAAAGAGAAGAAGCAGAAGAAGAAGAAGAAGAGGAAAGAGAAGAAGAAGTAGAAGAGGAAAGAGAAGAAGAAGAAGCAGAAGAAGAAGAAAGAGAAGAAGAAGAAGAAGAAGAAGGAGGAGAAGGAGAAGAAGAATTCCAGTCCGCTATATTTTATATGAAAAGTCTTGCGGTTGCAACAATGTATCCATTTGTATCCATTTCAGATACAGATGTTTTTATTCGGATACAACTAGATACATTGTTGCAACCGCAAGACTTTTCATATAAAACATAATATCGGACTGGAATTCTTCTTCTTATTATTATTCTTTTTCTTTTCTGCTTCTTTTTCCTCTTCTTCTTCTTCTTTTTCTTCTTTTTCATCTTCTTTTCTCCTTCTTCTTCTTTTCTTCTTATTTTTCTTCTTCTTCTTATTGTTCTTTTTCTCCTTCTTGCAGGTCACGGCTCATGCGCAGATTTTTTATCGGTAAAACGATTGGCCGATTTGCCCATCATTGCCGGGAAAATCGTTCGATCGTGAAAATCGGCCGCTAATGTTCCAACATGCCCGCTAAGAAAAAATGTGCAAAAAGCTTGAAAAACGGCCAACCAATTAACCCACTAACAGTGCAAAAATCGGTGAAAATTTCGACCTGTCCATGGCCTACTGTGATTGGCAGCTTCCCCAGCCGCCTCTCGGCTATGAGACATGTATACTTGCGTTGTACAGAGTTGGAATCCAAGATTATACCTTTGAATTCAGCTTTAAATTCAGTCCTGATTAATACGGCAATTATAGATTACTGAGCTGAAAATATTGAAACACATTGAATTCTCGCCAAAAGCAGCTGAATTGTATTCGCTCTCCAGGAGGACGTCCACCCGCTATGGAAGGAAGGGTTTTCCTAGCTATCAGATCTATGCAGTTAATCACAAAGGCGGTATTCATTAATTCATAAAAAAGAGCTAATTATAGCCTTCACCAGGAAAACGTTACCAGCTATACGAGACTCTTTTCTTCTTTGCCTAAACCCATCAAAATAATGAAAGATCTTCTCGGAGTCTTTGTGTTGGACTGGGCGGCTTTATCACTGGGAAACACAAAGCACTTACACATTAATGACACTGTTTGAGCCTGCGAGAAGCGTATTGCAGCCACTTAGCAAGAGCGTGAAAGATCGGAGGGGGTGGAAAGGATTCATATGTCTTCCGATGACCCCGGGGCCATGTTTGTTCATGACGCCGCGCCGTTTACTGAATGAATCCATTTGCTCGGGATGCGATATTCAAACAATCATTTTCGTGAAGGTGACTTTGTCTGTGGATGAATCCACAGTGATTTGTTTAAACAGAATGTGCGTAGAGGAGCGCCGAGCAAGGCACATGATTGAATCTTTATTAAAGTCACTTTTCAACGTTTGGCATTTTGTCTCCTCTCTTCTTGATATCCCCTAGACCATACTACGTCTCCAGGACTTCTCCAGGGCATCACCCATCCTCTGGAACTCCATACCCCAATCCATCAGACTAACACCCACTCTCCTCTCCTTTAGGCGCACCCTAAAAACCCACCTCTTCAGGGAAGCCTACCCCACCCCCTGCTAACTGCTGATCTCCTCCACTCTTCCTACCACTCCATCCCCCACAGCTATCTCCTCCTGTACCACCATCCCCTCCCTCCTAGATTGTAAGCTCCAAAGAGCAGGGCCCTCAAACCCCTCATGTTTCGCACTGTATTGTTATTGTACTGTCTCATGTATTGTCCCCCATTGTAATGTACAGCGCTGAGCGAACTGTTGGCGCTTTATAAATACTGTATAATAATAATAACATGAAGTAAGCCACAAAACCAAAAGTAATGGAGGTGATTTTGAATTCCCAGCAATGAGGTTGGGCCCCATTCTAATTTGGAGGTCTGTAAGGGCCATATTTGACCCCCTATGGGGACTTATGCACCCCCAGTCACATAGGCATCTTCATGAATACCTCTCTACAGCAATCATGTAATGGGATGGTGCATCAGTGGTCATATCAAATCTGTACTTATGTCACATAGACAGATAATGTTCTTGAGGTCATTTTTGGGAAGCAGTAAAAACATAGAGGCCCCGAGTACAGTGGCCAATGTATTGAAGAATTTGCAAACAATACAACAGGAGGAAGGAGGTCCCAATTCTTCTATATAGATCTTTATATCACTAGAGGGATCCCCAGGAGGAGGAAGGAGGTCCTGATTCCTCTATATAGATCTTTATATCACTAGAGGGGTCACCGGCAGGAGGAAGGAGGTCCCGATTCCTCTATATAGATCATTATATCACTAGAGGGGTCACCGGCAGGAGGAAGGAGGTCCTGATAAAGGAGGTCCTGATTCCCCTATATAGATCTTTCTATCACTAGAGGGGTCACCGGCAGGAGGAAGGAGGTCCTGATTCCTCTATATAGTTCGATATATCACTAGAGGGGTCACCAGGAGAAGGAAGGAGGTCCTGATTCCTCTATATAGATCTTTATATCACTAGAGCTGTCACCAGCAAGAGGAAGGAGGTCCTGATTCCTCTATATATATCTTTATGTCACTAGAGGGGTCACCAGCAGGAGTAAGGAGGTCCTGATTCCTCTATATAGATCTTTATATCACTAGAGGGGTCACCAGCAGGAGTAAGGAGGTCCTGATTCCTCTATATAGATCTTTATATCACTAGAGGGGTCACCAGGAGGAGGAAGAAGGTCCCGATTCCTCTATATAGATCTTTATTTGACTAGAGGGTCACCGGCAGGAGGAAGGAGGTCCTGATTCCTCTATATAGATCTTTATTTGACTAGAGGGTCACCGGCAGGAAGAAGGAGGCTCTGATTCCTCTATATAGATCTTTATATCACTAGAGGGGTCACCGGCAGAAGGATGGAGGTCCTGATTCCTCTATAGAGATCTTTACATCACTAGAGGGGTCACCAGCAGGAGGAAGGAGGTCCTGATTCCTCTATATAGATCTTTATATCACTAGAGGGGTCACCAGCAGGAGGAAGGAGGTCCTGATTCCTCTACATAGATCTTTATATCGCTAGAGGTTCACTGGCAGGAGGATGGAGGTCCTGATTCCTCTATATAGATCTTTATATCGCTAGAGGGGTCATCGGCAGGAGGAAGGAGGTCCCGATTCCTCTATATAGATCTTTATATCACTAGAGGGGTCACCGGCAGGAGGAAGGAGGTCCTGATTCCTCTATATAGATCTTTATATCACTAGAGGGGTCACCGGCAGGAGGAAGGAGGTCCTGATTCCTCTATATAGATCTTTAGTGAGATCTTATTTAGAATATTGGATCCAGTTCTGGAGACCTCACTTACAAAAAGATATTGATAGAAAAAAAGGAGTCCAGAGACAGGTAACAAAAATGGCGAAAGGTCTGAGGGAAAAAACATATGAAGAGCGACTTCAGGAACTGAACATGTCCAGTCTGGAGAAAAGAAGGGAAAGGGGAGACATGGCTGAAACCTTTAAATACATCAAGGGGGTGAATAAGGTTCCGAAGGGCGGGATTTTCAACATGAAGCCAAAATCAAGAACACAGGGACAGGACCTCCAGGACAGGACAGGACCCCCAGGACAGGACAGGACCCCCAGGACAGGACCTCCAACTAACTGGAGGAAAGTTTAAAACTAATCTCAGAGTCGTTGATGCTTGGAATAAACGTCCAGCAGAGGTAGTAAGCCAGTCAACAGTAGAAAAATTTCAAACATTTTTGGGACAAGCATAGATCTATACTCAAAAAATATTACCAAAAAAAAAAAAACCTACAAAAAAAGGGCAGACTTGATGGACCACTCAGTCTTTTTCTGACGTCACTTTTCTATGTTTCTATGATCTCCCGCTCTCACCAGAAGCTGGGAACACATCCGCTGGGGGGGGTGGAGAGCTGTGAGACCGAATCCATGCCTTGATCTCTAATACAAACAGTGCAACTTGAATTGATGTCACTTCCGCTTTCCGATGCACCCTTTTCTGGCCAGTACAGCCAGGGGACACATCTAACCAAGCCGATCTGTGATTGGTTAGATGGTGTGAAGGGCAGGGAAGACAATGGGGCCTATTAGACCCCTAATGTCTCCATAAAGAGTACCTGTCTCCTGCCCAATGCTATCATATGGGGATTTATCGATCCTTTGTGATAGCAATCAAATAAAAAAAAATTAAACAAGTTTTAAAAACTCAAATTATGATAAAAAAATGTATAATTTTAAAAAAAAGTGTTGTAACCCCCATTGCCCCGCACACCTGTGCAAACGCAAATGCATGTCCAGGGTGTGCACGTGTATGTAAACCGCGGTCGCACCACACATGACATATCGACGTGAGCTCCTAGTTAACTCTAAACTGAAGGCTTTTAAAGAGTCACCTATGGTGATTTTTGGGCACCGTCATTTTTTGCGGTATCACGGGTGCACGCAATTTTAAGACATAGAATGTTTGGTATCTATTTACTCGATGCAACCTCATCTTTTATATTTTAATCAAAAATGGGTATTCTGTTGTGTGTTTTTGTACTAAAATTAATTTTATTATATTTTTTTTCCTGAAAATTTGCATTTAATGAACAGTCGCGCAAATATCATGTGGCATCAAAATGTGCGCATATCACCTTTTTATATTCTGCAGGGCCTCTGCTTTCAGAAAATATAGAATGTTCTGGGGGGGTTTAACCCCTTACGCCTAAGGGTAAAATAAAGCTAAATGCTTAAGCAGAATTTTGCAACTTTGACATGTGTTAGTAAAATCGTCCATATCATCACAACCACTTTGTACATCCGCGGGGATTATACCGCGTTTTTTTCAGGTCAAAATGGGCTTTCATTTGGCGGTAAATGGTAATGGATATCTCCTGATTTTTTTTATTATCAAAAGAAAACTGGCCCAAAATAGTAAAAACAAATTTATTTTTTTAATTTAGCTGTGTGTTTCTTGTTACTACCATAACCTACCACCAAAGAACAACCCAAAATACATTCTCCAGCTCTTGACGATCGCAGCGATACCATATATGTGTATGTTATTTGTTGTTTGTACCCGGAGTACAGCCCAGAAACAATAGTGCGCATTTTGTTCTTGTCTTTTTATTACCTAAAACACACTGACATTGACATTAACTGACACTGATACCAATTTTTTTTAAATCCTGACCTTTGACCCTGACGTTTTGACATTGACCTTTGACCCTGACCTTGACCCAACAATAACCCTGGCACTGAACTAGATCAAACCTTGATCTAGGTTTTTTTTTTATATTTTTTATTTATTTTTTTAATAATTATCTTTTTTTTTTTTTTTTTTAACTTTTTTTTTCTCTCTATGCCAGTAGTTCGAGAGATAAAATGTATACTGGAATGTATATAATGATACAATGTATAATGGAATGTATATAATGATACAATGTATAATGGAATGTATATAATGATATATAATGATACAATGTATATAATGATACAATGTATACTGGAATGTATATAATGATACAATGTATAATGGGATGCATATAATGATACAATGTATAATAGGATGTATATAATGATACAATGTATACTGGAATGTATATAATGATACAATGTATAATGGGGTGTATATAATGATACAATGTATAATAGGATGTATATAATGATACAATGTATAATAGGATGAATATAATGATACAATGTATAATGGGGTGTATATAATGATACAATGTATAATAGGATGTATATAATGATACAATCTATACTGGAATGTATATAATGATACAATGTATAATGGGATGTATATAATGATACAATGTATAATGGGGTGTATATAATGATACAATGTATAATGGACTGTATATAATGATACAATGTATAATGGGATGTATATAATGATACAATGTATAATAGGATGTATATAATGATACAATGTATAATGGAATGTATATAATGATACAATGTATAATGGGATGTATATAATGATACAATGTATAATGGAATGTATATAATGATACAATGTATATTGGGATGTATATAATGATACAATGTATAATGGACTGTATATAATGATACAATGTATAATGGGATGTATATAATGATACAATGTATAATAGGATGTATATAATGATACAATGTATAATGGAATGTATATAATGATACAATGTATAATGGAATGTATATAATGATACAATGTATAATGGAATGCATATAATGATACAATGTATATTGGGATGTATATAATGATACAATGTATAATGGACTGTATATAATGATACAATGTATAATGGGATGTGTATAATGATACAATGTATAATAGGATGTATATAATGATACAATGTATAATGGAATGTATATAATGATACAATGTATAATGGGATGTATATAATGATACAATGTATAATGGGATGTATATAATGATACAATGTATCTCTCTTCTCCATTCAAAGAGAGAGAGAAAAAAAACCAAGGGGGCCGGGCTGCAGTGACTGATCACTGTGATAGCCAATCAGAGGCTATCACAGTGATCATGTGACCCGGAATTGGGAGTCCTGGGTCCCGATCGTTAGAAAGGGACCCGGGGCTCTCAGTGGCACTGCGGTCTTTGTGCTGGGAGCGCACAGCGCGGTATGCTCCCAACACAAAGACAGGTACGCAAATATGCGGCTCCATGGAAAAAAGCCCAGTTCTGTGAGGCCGCATTTTTGTGTGACATCGGCGTCAAGGGGTTAAGTAGTTTTATTGGCAACAATTGAGGTTTTTGCATGTATGAGAATATTTTTTTAAAATTGCTCTGGGCGCAGGGAAAGTTAAGAGCCCTGTCTCGCCTCTCACGTAACCTAAGACTTCTGGAGCTCTGCCCGCCAGCCAATGAGGAGTGATGTTGCATTCGCACAGGTCACCCCTCCTGTCCACTGCATGAGGATCTCAATCTGGGAAGGTCTGGCGCATAGCAGAATGGATAGATGGATGGGCTGGGTTGGGGCTTCATGTCCAAATTTTGGCCTCACAAACCTGAGAGCTTTGTGAGAGCTAATTGGCAACACTGGTGCAGATGTGACACATTTTTGTATACTTCAGGTACCTTCAAGTGGCCAACTGAGGTTTTATCTCGGCACCAGGCGCTGAATAAAGAATGCTCTCCTGAAGTTCTACACAGGGGCGGACTGACCACTTGGAAACTCGGGCACTGCCCAAGGGCCCGGGGTCAGTAGGGGCCCCATGAGATGCCCCTGGTACCTTTTTCATAGGCTTTTTTGAGTTTGGGCAAGGACACAGGGGCCCCATGATCCCCTATTGCCCGGGGGCCCCATGAGTTGTCAGTCCGCCCCTGGTTCTACATTAACCTCTTGCTGACCACGCTATAGCCAAGTGATGGCTACAACACACTCGTCCAGTTGTGGGAGGGCGTCATATGATATCCTCCCAGAACCGCTCTCCGGTCCTTCTGACACAGCTGATCACATGTCACAGTAAAGGCCCATCACAGCAGCCGTTTACCATGTGATCAGCTGTGTCCAATCACAGCTGATCACGATGTAAACACACTAACAGGCAAACGTGAAAGGAGACATCTACACTGATTATCAATGCAGCACCAACAGTGCCCATCAGTGCCAATCAGTGTCCAGCAGTGCTGCCAGTCTGTGCCCATCAGTGCTGCCAGTCAGTGCCCATCAGTGTTGCCAGTCAGTGCCACACATAGGTGCCCTTCAATACTGCCTATTAGTGCCCCTCAGTGTTGCCAGGCAGTGCCACCCTTCTGTGCCCTTCAATACTGCCTATTAGTGCCCTTCCGTGTTGCCTATTAGTGCCCATCAGTGTCACCTATCAGTGCCCATCATTGCCACCTATCAGTTCCCATCAATGCTACCTATCATTGCCAATCAGTGCCCAGCAGTGCTGCCAGTCAGTGCCACCCATCAGTGGTGCCAGTCAGTGCCACCCATCAGTGCCCTTTAATGCTGCCTATTAGTACCCTTCAGTGTTACTTGTTAGTGCTCATCAGTGTCACCTATCAGTGCCCATCATTGCCACCTTTCAGTTCCCATCAGAGCTGCCTATCATTGCCAATCAGTGCCCATCAGTGCTGCCAATCAGTGCCCATCAGTGCTGTCAATCTTTGCCCATCAGTGCTACAAGTCAGTGCCCATCAGTGCTGCCAGTCAGTGCCACCCATCAGTGCCCTTAAATGCTGCCTATTAGTACCCTTCAGTGTTGCCTGTTAGTGCTCATCAGTGTCACCTATCAGTGCCCATCATTGCCACCTATCAGTTCCCACCAGTGCTGCCAATCTGTGCCCATCAGTGCTACCAGTCAGTAGCCATCGATGCTGCCAGTCATTGCCACCTATCAGTGCCCTTCAGTGCTGAATATTAGTGCCCTCCAGTGTCACCTATCAGTGCCCATCAGTGCCACATATCAGTGCAGCCCCATAAGTTGCTACCTCATCAGTGCTGCCTCATTAGTGCAGCCTCATCAGTGCAGCCAATCAGTGCCCATTATTGTTGCCTATCAGTGCCCATCAATGCTGCCTATCAGTGCAGATGACTACAGCCTCATCAGCGCACATCAGTGAAGGAGAAAAATTATCTGGTTGCAAAATTGTATAATAGAAACTAAGAAAAAATTTTTTTTTAATTGTTGGTCTTTCTTTGGTTTGTTTACCAAAAAAAAAACCACCCCGTGGTGATTAAATACCACCAAAAGAAAGCTCTATTTGTGTGAAAAAAAGTGATAAAAATCTCATATAGGTACAGTGTTGCATGACCGCACAATTGTCATTCACAGTAGGACAGCGCTGAAAGCTGAAAATTGGCCTGGGCGGGAAGGGGGCGAAAGTGCCCGGACTGGAAGGGGGGAAAGTGTCCGGACTGGAAGGGGGTGAAAGTGTCCGGACTGAAAGGGGGTGAAAGTGTCCGGACTGGAAGGGGGTGAAAGTGTCCGGACTGGAAGGGGGGTGAAAGTGTTTGGACTGGAAGGGGGTGAAAGTGTCCGGACTGGAAGGGGGTGAAAGTGTCCGGACTGGAAGGGGGGGAAAGTGTCCGGACTGGAAGGGGGTGAAAGTGTCCGGACTGAAAGGGGGTGAAAGTGTCCGGACTGGAAGGGGGTGAAAGTGTCCGGACTGGAAGGGAGTGAAAGTGTCCGGACTGGAAGGGGGTGAAAGTGTCCGGACTAGAAGGGGGTGAAAGTGTCCGGACTGGAAGGGGGTGAAAGTGTCCGGACTGGAAGGGGGTGAAAGTGTCCGGACTGGAAGGGGGTGAAAGTGCCCGGTAGGCGAGGGCTTAAAGCTATCCTGGAAATTTCTTTTTAAATATCATTGACACACCAAAGCAACATATGATATTGTTGATTGGTCTTAAATCTCAATTAACTTCTTCACGCCGGCCGAACGCAAATGTGCGGCCTCCCGGCGTCTGAGCCTAGACGCCGAGCGGCCGCACATTTGCGTTGTATTGAAAAAAACATATGTGCTGAGAGCGCGTGCCCTGCTCGCTGCCAGCACACATGTCCGGTACTCACGCAAAGGTCCCGATCTCCTCTTTCGATTGGGACCTTTCCCGATCATTTGACCTCTGTGACGGCGTGTCACGGCGGTCACATGACCCTAAACCTCGCTCCACCTCCTGGCTTCTGAAACCGTTAAAGGGCCGGGAGCCAAGGGGTTAATCAAGGGAATTGCCCCAGTTCCCCAACCCAACATACCCCATATATCTACAGCCACTGGCCATTGGGGCAAACCTTCTCCACAGCAATTGCTAGCAATGTAACCTCTGCAATGCCGGCAAGGCTCCCGCCTCTGTGCAGGCTGACGGATCAGACTAGCCAACATCTCCATGTGTGCCGGAGGCCCCACCTCCCGGCTCCTGAAACCCTCAAAGGGCCAGGAGGCGCCGGCGCCAAGGGGTTAATCAAGGGAATTGCCCCAGTTCCCCAACCCGACATACCCCATATATCTACAGCAGAGGTGTCCAAACTATAGCCCTCCAGTTGTTGAGGAACTGCAGTCCCATGAGGCCTTGCAAGACTCTGACATCCACAGGCAAGACACCCAGAGGCAGAGGCATGATGGGACTTGTAGTACTTCAACAGCTGGAGGGCCATAGTTTGGACACCCCTGATCTACGGCCACCGGCCATTGGGGCAAACCTCCTCCACGGCTATTGCTAGCAATGTAATTGACCTCCCACCACTGTGCAGGCTGACGGATCAGACTAGCCAACATCTCCGTGTGTGCCGGAGGCCCCACCTCCCGGCTTCTGAAACCCTCAAAGTGCCAGGAGGCGCTGGCGCCAAGGTGTTATTCAAGGGAATGTACCCCAGTACCCCAAACCGACAAACCCTATATATCTACAGCAGGGGTGTCCAAACTATGACCCTCCAAGTGTTGAGGAACTGCAAGTCCCATGAGGCCTTGCAAGACTCTGACATCCACAGGCAAGACACCCAGAGGCAAAGGCATGATGGGACTTGTAGTACTTCAACAGCTGGAGGGCCATAGTTTGGACACCCCTGATCTACGGCAACTGGCCATTGGGGCAAACCTCCTCCACAGCTATTGCTAGCAATGTAACCTCCGCAATGCTGCCAAGGCTCCAGCCACTGTGCAGGCTGACGGATCAGACTAGCCAACATCTCCATGTGTGCCGGAGGCCCCACCTCCCGGCTTCTGAAACCCTTAAAGGGCCAGGAGGTGCCAAGGGGTTAATAAAGGGAATGTGCCCCAGTTCCCCAACCCGACATACCCCATATATCTACAGCAGAGGTGTCCAAACTATGGCCCTCCAGGTGTTGAGGAACTGCAGTCCCATGAGGCCTTGCAAGACTCTGACATCCACAGGCAAGACACCCAGAGGCAGAGGCATAATGGGACTTGTAGTACTTCAACAGCTGGAGGGCCATAGTTTGGACACCCCTGATCTACGGCCACCGGCCATTGGGGCAAACCTCCTCCACGGCTATTGCTAGCAATGTAATTGACCTCCCACCACTGTGCAGGCTGACGGATCAGACTAGCCAACATCTCCGTGTGTGCCGGAGGCCCCACCTCCCGGCTTCTGAAACCCTCAAAGTGCCAGGAGGCGCTGGCGCCAAGGTGTTATTCAAGGGAATGTACCCCAGTACCCCAAACCGGCAAACCCTATATATCTACAGCAGGGGTGTCCAAACTATGACCCTCCAAGTGTTGAGGAACTGCAAGTCCCATGAGGCCTTGCAAGACTCTGACATCCACAGGCAAGACACCCAGAGGCAGAGGCATGATGGGACTTGTAGTACTTCAACAGCTGGAGGGCCATAGTTTGGACACCCCTGATCTACGGCAACTGGCCATTGGGGCAAACCTCCTCCACAGCTATTGCTAGCAATGTAACCTCCGCAATGCTGCCAAGGCTCCAGCCACTGTGCAGGCTGACGGATCAGACTAGCCAACATCTCCATGTGTGCCGGAGGCCCCACCTCCCGGCTTCTGAAACCCTTAAAGGGCCAGGAGGTGCCAAGGGGTTAATAAAGGGAATGTGCCCCAGTTCCCCAACCCGACATACCCCATATATCTACAGCAGAGGTGTCCAAACTATGGCCCTCCAGGTGTTGAGGAACTGCAGTCCCATGAGGCCTTGCAAGACTCTGACATCCACAGGCAAGACACACAGAGGCAGAGGCATAATGGGACTTGTAGTACTTCAACAGCTGGAGGGCCATAGTTTGGACACCCCTGATCTACGGCCACCGGCCATTGGGGCAAACCTCCTCCACGGCTATTGCTAGCAATGTAATTGACCTCCCACCACTGTGCAGGCTGACGGATCAGACTAGCCAACATCTCCGTGTGTGCCGGAGGCCCCACCTCCCGGCTTCTGAAACCCTCAAAGTGCCAGGAGGCGCTGGCGCCAAGGTGTTATTCAAGGGAATGTACCCCAGTACCCCAAACCGACAAACCCTATATATCTACAGCAGGGGTGTCCAAACTATGACCCTCCAAGTGTTGAGGAACTGCAAGTCCCATGAGGCCTTGCAAGACTCTGACATCCACAGGCAAGACACCCAGAGGCAGAGGCATGATGGGACTTGTAGTACTTCAACAGCTGGAGGGCCATAGTTTGGACACCCCTGATCTACGGCAACTGGCCATTGGGGCAAACCTCCTCCACAGCTATTGCTAGCAATGTAACCTCCGCAATGCTGCCAAGGCTCCAGCCACTGTGCAGGCTGACGGATCAGACTAGCCAACATCTCCATGTGTGCCGGAGGCCCCACCTCCCGGCTTCTGAAACCCTTAAAGGGCCAGGAGGTGCCAAGGGGTTAATAAAGGGAATGTGCCCCAGTTCCCCAACCCGACATACCCCATATATCTACAGCAGAGGTGTCCAAACTATGGCCCTCCAGGTGTTGAGGAACTGCAGTCCCATGAGGCCTTGCAAGACTCTGACATCCACAGGCAAGACACCCAGAGGCAGAGGCATAATGGGACTTGTAGTACTTCAACAGCTGGAGGGCCATAGTTTGGACACCCCTGATCTACGGCCACCGGCCATTGGGGCAAACCTCCTCCACGGCTATTGCTAGCAATGTAACCTCCGCAATGCCGGCAAGGCTCCCGCCTCTGTGCAGGCTGATGGATCAGACTAGCCAACATCCCCGTGCGTGCCGGAGGCCTCATTAAAGCGCGATGTTGATTTAAAATAAGAAGCTGCTGATATTGCTAAATATAACCAATTAGCACTTTTACCTGCTTTCCTTACAGTGGGAGGCCGGCTAATGTGCAAGCCTAGTAGACGGATAATTATAGCGGGACCCTTAGAGCAGCAGCAGAGCAGACTGCTGGCGGCAGATGCGGCGCGCCCAAAATAGACTTGTAGCGCAAAAAACTTTTAAGCAGATCGCACGCTGGGTTGACCTTGGCGAACCCCATACTCGGGAGCGTTTTTTTTAAAATCTGAGCTCGTAAACACTAAAGTTTGGCAAAAATTAGAGCCTAGTTCTCCCAAAAATGATCATTTACATGCTTGGTGGAGGCTGGAGAGTTAAAGCAGAACTCCGAGCAAAAAACCTCTTTCCGTGTCCTTGTTGCTGATTTCCTACCTCCACTGAATATGTCGTCCATCTTCTGGTTTGCTCAGTAGTTTTGTTGCTCTGAAATAGCTGATTCACGTTCAGATCGAAGTGTTCATTCTCCTTGGTTTCCTGTTTGTAAGATCGACGGCTACTCTGCTCCTATTCCCTCAGCCACTGGACTTGGCACCTCCCTTCTGTAGTTCTTTCTCCAGAAAGCAGTGATGTCATTCGTGGTTGGCGGACAGAGATTCTCAGACATATTCAATATATACAGCCCTAGTGTACCCGCCCACTTTCATTACAATGCCCCCCCCCCGTGGTTGATCGGAACTGTAGTTTCCTTTTCTTGCAGAGAAAGAAGAGAGGATATGATGTCATTCCGGCTGATTGTTGCTGATTTCCTACCTCCACTGAATATGTCATCCATCTTCTGGTTCGCTCAGTAGTTTCGTTGCTCTGAAATAGCTGATTCACGTTCAGATCGAAGCGTTCATTCTCCTTGGTTTCCTGTTTGTAAGACCGATGGCTACTCCGCCTCCTATTCCCCCAGCCACTGGACTTGGCACCTCCCTTCTGTAGTTCTTTCTCCAGAAAGCAGTGATGTCATTCGTGGTGGGCGGATAGAGATTCTCAGACACATTCAATATGTACAGGCCTAGTGTACCCGCCCACATTCATTACAATGCCCCCTCCCTTCCCGTGGTGGATGGGAGCTGTAGTTTCCTTTTATTGCAGAGAAAGAAGAGAGGATATGATGTCATTGCGGCTGATTGTTGCTGATTTCCTACCTCCACTGAATATGTCGTCCAACTTCTGGTTCACTCAGTAGTTCAGTTGCTCTGAAATAGCCAATTCACGTTCAGATCGAACGGCATGTCAGTGGAAGGAATATTGCCCCATCATTGGTGTCAGTGGGAGGAATAGTGCCCCATCATTGGTGTCAGTGGGAGGAATAGTGCCCCATCATTGGTGTCAGTGGGAGGAATAGTGCCCCATTGTTGCTGTCAGTGGGAGGAATAGTGTCCCATCATTGGTGTCAGTAATAGTACCCCATCATTGGTGTCAGTGGGAGGAATAGTTTACCATCACTGGTGAAAGTGGCAGGAATAGTTCCGCATCATTGGTGTTATTGGGAGGTATAGCGCCCCGTCATTGATGTCAATAGGAGGAATTATGACCCATAATTGGTATTAGCAGGAGGAATAGTGCCCCAACTTTGGTGTCAGTAGGAGAAGTGCCTCATTGTTGGTGTCATTTAGAGGAATAGTGCCCCACCATTGGTGTCAGTGGACAGAATAGTGTCCCATCATTGGTATTAGTGGAAGGAATATTGTTCCATCTTTGGTGTCGGTGGGAGGAATAGTGCCCCATCATTGGTGTGAGTGGGAGGAATAGTGCCCCATCATTGGTGTCAGTGGGAGGAATAGTGCCCCATCACTGGTATCAATGGGAGGAAAAGTGCCCCATAATTGCTGTCAGTGGGAGGAATAGTGCCCCATCATTGGTATCAGTGGAAGGAATAGTGCCCCATCATTGGTATCAGTGGGAGGAATAGTGCCCCATCATTGGTGTCAGTGGGAGGAATAGTGCCCCATCATTGGTGTCAGTGGGAGGAATAGTACCCCATCATTGGTGTCAGTGGGAGGAATAGTACCCCATCATTGGTGTCAGTGGGAGGAATAGTGTCCCATCATTGGTGTCAGTGAGAGGAATAGTGCCCCATCATTGGTGTCAGTGGGAGGAATAGTACCCCATCATTGGTGTCAGTGGGAGGAATAGTGTCCCATCATTGGTGTCAGTGGGAAGAATAGTGCCCCATCATTGGTGTCAGTGGGAGGAATAGTGTCCCATCATTGGTGTCAGTGGGAGGAATAGTGCCCCATCATTGGTGTCAGTGACAGGAATAGTGCCCCATCATTGGTATCAGTGGGAGGAATAGTGCCACATCATTGGTATCAGTGGGAGGAATAGTGTCCCATCATTGGTGTCAGTGGGAGGAATAGTGCCCCATCATTGGTGTCAGTGAGAGGAATAGTGCCCCATCATTGGTATCAGTGAGAGGAATAGTGTCCCATCATTGGTGTCAGTGGGAGGAATAGTGCCCCATCATTGGTATCAGTGGGGGGAATAGTGCCCCTTCATTGGTATCAGTGGGGGTAATAGTGCCCCATCGTTAGTGTCAGTGGGAGGAATAGTACCCCATCATTGGTGTCAGTGGGAGGAATAGTACCCCATCGTTGGTATCAGTGGGAGGAATAGTGCCCCATCATTGGTGTCAGTGGGAGGAATAGTGCCCCATCATTGGTGTCAGTGGGAGGAATAGTGCCCCATTGTTGCTGTCAGTGGGAGGAATAGTGTCCCATCATTGGTGTCAGTAATAGTACCCCATCATTGGTGTCAGTGGGAGGAATAGTTTACCATCACTGGTGAAAGTGGCAGGAATAGTTCCGCATCATTGGTGTTATTGGGAGGTATAGCGCCCCGTCATTGGTGTCAGTGGGAGGAATAGTGCCCCATCATTGGTATCAGTGGGAGGAATAGTGCCCCATCAAAGGTGTCAGTGGGAGGAATAGTGCCCCATCATTGGTATCAGTGGAAGGAATAATGCCCCATCATTGGTATTAGTGGGAGGAATAGTGCCCCATCATTGGTGTCAGTGGGAGGAATAGTACCCCATCATTGGTATCAGTGGGAGGAATAGTGCCCCATTATTGGTATCCGTGGGAGGAATAGTGCCCCATCATTGGTGTCAGTGGGAGGAATAGTGCCCCATCATTGGTGTCAGTGGGAGGAATAGTACCCCATCATTGGTATCAGTGGGAGGAATAGTGCCCCAGGGGGAGGAATAGTGCCCCAATATTGGTATCTGTGGGAGGAATAGTGCCCCATCATTGGTGTCAGTGGGAGGAATAGTGCCCCATCATTGGTGTCAGTGGGAGGAATAGTGCCCCATCATTGGTATTAGTGGGAGGAATAGTGCCCCATTATTGGTATCCGTGGGAGGAATAGTGCCCGATCATTGGTGTCAGTGGGAGGAATAGTGCCCCATCATTGGTGTCAGTGGGAGGAATAGTACCCCATCATTGGTGTCAGTGGGAGGAATAGTACCCCATCATTGGTATCAGTGGGAGGAATAGTGCCTCATTATTGGTATCCGTGGGAGGAATAGTGCCCCATCATTGGTGTCAGTGGGAGGAATAGTGCCCCATCATTGGTGTCAGTGGGAGGAATAGTACCCCATCATTGGTATCAGTGGGAGGAATAGTGCCCCAGGGGGAGGAATAGTGCCCCATTATTGGTATCTGTGGGAGGAATAGTGCCCCATCATTGGTGTCAGTGGGAGGAATAGTGCCCCATCATTGGTGTCAGTGGGAGGAATAGTACCCCATCATTGGTATCAGTGGGAGGAATAGTGCCCCAGGGGGAGGAATAGTGCCCCATTATTGGTATCCGTGGGAGGAATAGTGCCCCATCATTGGTGTCAGTGGGAGGAATAGTACCCCATCATTGGTGTCAGTGGGAGGAATAGTGCCCCATCATTGGTGTCAGTGGAAGGAATAGTGCCCCATCATTGGTGTCAGTGGGATGAATAGTACCCCATCATTGGTGTCAGTGGGAGGAATAGTGCCCCATCATTGGTGTCAGTGGAAGGAATAGTGCCCCATCATTGGTGTCAGTGGGATGAATAGTACCCCATCATTGGTGTCAGTGGGAGGAATAGTGCCCCATCATTGGTGTCAGTGGAAGGAATAGTGCCCCATTATTGGTGTCAGTGGGAGGAATAGTGCCCCATCATTGGTGTCAGTGGAAGGAATAGTGCCCCATTATTGGTGTCAGTGGGAGGAATAGTACCCCATCATCGGTGTCAGTGGGAGGAATAGTGCCCCATCATTGGTGTCAGTGGAAGGAATAGTGCCCCATCATTGGTGTCAGGGGGAGGAATAGTGTCCCATCATTGGTGTCAGTGGGAGGAAAAGTGCCCCATCATTGGTATTAGCAGGAGGAATAGTGTCACCACCAGAACCCAGGACGGTCTCCAAATCAGACTTTTCTTGAAATTATAAGATCGTATTGAAATTATTTTTACGCATTTAAAAAAAACTATTCGTGTTCTTATATCAGACGGCATCAGTAGACATCCCCAACCCGAGGACGAAAGAGTTTTCTGCATCGAACGCTTGGTGGAGGTTAGGGAGAAGCCCCCAAGGCTCGGGGCGTGGTACGGATGCAAGGCGCGCTGTGATTGGCCCCGCAGTCAGAAATGGTTGGAAGATTGGCAGAAGCGCTGTGGAAATTTTGTCGTCTTGGGAAATTTAAACCTCTAACAAGCCTGGAACGCAGCAGAGGTCGGTCTGAGGACAGAAATAGAATTACACCTTTGAAGCTTGTTTTTTTTTGTGCTTTGTTTCCGTCCCGAAGCATCGGCCACATTTTTATACCGACTGTGAATCTTGTAAGCCGTATCCATGAATAAAGGGAGAAACGGGGCCCCGGAGGCGACTTCATAGGCACAAAAATACATTTCAGGCTGTGCCTCATTCTCCTACAATACCAAAGAATGAAAGAGACAGCATGCCGGTGGTAGATCCTATATAAATATATACTGTATACAGTACGAGGAGGAATAGTGCCCCATCATTGGTGTCAGTAGGAAGAAAAGTGCCTCATCGTTGGTGTCATTGAGAGGAATAGTGCCCCACTATTGGTGTCAGTGGATTGAATAGTGCCCCATCATTGCTATCAGTGGGAGGAAAAGTGCCCCATCATTGGTGTCAGTGGGAGGAATAGTGCCCCATCATTGGTATCAGTGGGAGGAATAGTGCCCCATCATTGGTATCAGTGGGAGGAATAGTGCCCCATCATTGGTGTCAGTGGGAGGAATAGTGTCCCATCATTGGTATCAGTGGGAGGAATAGTGCTCCATCATTTGTGTCAGTGGAAGGATTAGTGCCCCATCATTGGTGTCAGTGGGAGAAATAGTGCCCCATCATTGGTATCAGTGGGAGGAATTATGTCCCATAATTGGTGTCAGTAGGAAGAAAAGTGCCTCATTGTTTGTGACATTGAGAGGAATAGTGCCCCATCATTGCTATCAGTGGGAGGAATAGAGCCTCATCATTGGTGTCAGTGGAAGGAATAGTGCTCCATCATTGGTGTCAGTGGGAGGAATAGCGCCCCATTGTTGCTGTCAGTGGAAGGAATAGTGCCTCATCATTGGTGTCAGTGGGAGGAATAGTGCCCCATCATTGGTGTCAGTGGGAGGAATAGTGCCCCATCATTGGTGTCAGTGGGAGGAATAGTGCCCCATCATTGGTATCAATGGGAGGAATAGTGCCCCATCATTGGTGTCAGTGGGAGGAATAGTGCCCCATCATTGATGTCAGTGGGAGGAATTGTGCCCCATAATTGATATTAGCAGGAGGAATAGTGCCCCATCATTGGTGTCAGTGGGAGGAATAGTGCCCCATCATTGGTGTCAGTGGGAGGAATAGTGCCCCATCATTGGTGTCAGTGGGAGGAATAGTGCCCCATCATTGGTATCAGTGGGAGGAATAGTGCCCCATCACTGGTATCAATGGGAGGAAAAGTGCCCCATAATTGCTGTCAGTGGGAGGAATAGTGCCCCATCATTGGTATCAGTGGAAGGAATAGTGCCCCATCATTGATGTCAATAGGAGGAATTATGACCCATAATTGGTATTAGCAGGAGGAATAGTGCCCCAACTTTGGTGTCAGTAGGAGAAGTGCCTCATTGTTGGTGTCATTTAGAGGAATAGTGCCCCACCATTGGTGTCAGTGGACAGAATAGTGTCCCATCATTGGTATTAGTGGAAGGAATATTGTTCCATCTTTGGTGTCGGTGGGAGGAATAGTGCCCCATCATTGGTGTGAGTGGGAGGAATAGTGCCCCATCATTGGTGTCAGTGGGAGGAATAGTGCCCCATCACTGGTATCAATGGGAGGAAAAGTGCCCCATAATTGCTGTCAGTGGGAGGAATAGTGCCCCATCATTGGTATCAGTGGGAGGAATAGTGCCCCATCATTGGTATCAGTGGAAGGAATAGTGCCCCATCATTGGTATCAGTGGGAGGAATAGTGCCCCATCATTGGTGTCAGTGGGAGGAATAGTGCCCCATCATTGGTGTCAGTGGGAGGAATAGTACCCCATCATTGGTGTCAGTGGGAGGAATAGTACCCCATCATTGGTGTCAGTGGGAGGAATAGTGTCCCATCATTGGTGTCAGTGAGAGGAACAGATAAAAGCTGGAAAACAATAACCAGCTCATCTGAACGTGGGACTGCACAACAAACGAGATCATGCAAAACTCCATAAAAAACTATTTTATTGTACAAATCCATATAAAACTATAATAAAAACAGCAAAGAGCATCCCATACATAGTGGGGGTGTAAGGGAATGCCTATGAGACGGCTGGAAAATAGAAATGCGCATGCACATGGAAATATCCAGAGAATAGTGACCAGACGTGCGCATGCGCACAGAAATGTACGATCGCGCACATGCACTTGCACACGCACGGCGAATCTTGGCACCAGATGGACTATTTAAAGGGTGTCTCTACCTGTGCTTAGTGCTGACTGGTCTTCAGCGGTCCCCTGTGTCCTGCTGTGTTCCTGTGTGATTTCCTTGTTGCTGACCCAGCTTGTTCCTGACCTGACTCTTGATTCCTCTTCTGCTTGATACTCGTTCCTGAACCCGGCTCTGTTCCTGACCTGACTCTTGATTCCTCTCCTGCTTGATTTTCATTCCTGACCTCGGCTCTGTTCCTGACCTCGGCTCTGTTCCTGACCTGACTCTTGATTCCTCTCCTGCTTGATACTCGTTCCTGACCTCGGCTCTGTTCCTGACCTGACTCTTGATTCCTCTCCTGCTTGATACTCGTTCCTGACCCAGCTCTGTTCCTGACCTGACTCTTGATTCCTCTCCTGCTTGATACTCGTTCCTGACCCAGCTCTGTTCCTGACCTGACTCTTGATTCCTCTCCTGCTTGATACTCGTTCCTGATCTCGGCTCTGTTCCTGACCTGACTCTGATTCCTCTCCTGCTTAATACTCGTTCCTGACCTCGGCTCTGTTCCTGACCTCGGCTCTGTTCCTGACCTGACTCTTGATTCCTCTCCTGCTTGATACTCGTTCCTGACCCAGCTCTGTTCCTGACCCGACTCTTGATTCCTCTCCTGCTTGATACTCGTTCCTGACCTCGGCTCTGTTCCTGACCTGTTTATACAAGAAAACTTATTCCTGCGCCAAGACTTTCCAAATAACACTCTAAAAATGCTGCTGTGCCAATCGTGAAAACACAAACAATATAAATATAAATAAACAGCGCAAATTTAGATAATTAATCAATATAATAAATCATATAAAATAGGTGCATAAATTATTCGTGTTTGCCCTTAATCTTAAACAAAAACACCCAAAAGTCCATGTGCTGAAAACATAATTAAATTGTAGAAATAAAAGTGCCAACTTCTTTTCTTCAGAAAATACTTTCACCTTCCACCAGTGCACAAACCAACATCGAATACACTCACCAGAACTTGGTGAGTAAAGGACCTTTAAGGAATTTTTAGGGATCCTAAACCCTCTTTGGTGCCACGCTAGGGAAAATCTTCACCCTCCGAATAGACTCCACCATCCAACCAAAAGAAAAAAACTCACATAGCATAATATTGTCACACCATAGTAACTTTTTCCAAATGGAGATTAAGGCCACTCACATGTTAAACACTTGATAAAGACATGTTTATTATGTATAAAAGGCTTCAGTTCCAGCAGATATACAAACTTTTCCTTCCAGGACTCTCACATCCACAATAGAACAAAGACAGGACTCCTCTTAGACCAAACAGTGAACCAAGATGGCCGCTGGAACGCACCGCTCAGCGTGCGCTCCACTCACCGGAAATGACGTCAGGCGCATGAAGTGTGGACCGGAAATGCGTCAACGCGTTTCGCCCCTCCCATAGTTCCTGACCTCGGCTCTGTTCCTTACCTGACTCTTGATTCCTCTCCTGCTTGATACTCGTTCCTGACCTCGGCTCTGTTCCTGACCTGACTCTTGATTCCTCTCCTGCTTAATACTCGTTCCTGACCTCGGCTCTGTTCCTGACCTGACTCTGATTCCTCTCCTGCTTGATACTCGTTCCTGACCTCGGCTCTGTTCCTGACCTGACTCTTGATTCCTTTCCTGCTTGATACTCATTCCTGACCTCGGCTCTGTTCCTGACCTAACTCTTGATTCCTCTCCTGCTTACACCAACACCACCTCTACACCAAAGCTGAAAATTGTGAATTTGAGAAACAGACAATTCAGTTTCTTGGACTTGTGATTACTCCCGATGGCATTGCTATGGGTCCCCCTGGTCCCTGGACACCCTCTGTTCCACTTCCAGTGGGGTCAGGGCTAGTGACACAAGTGAGGCTGACCTCGTCATTTCAGTCTCCTATCAGGTTTGTGATGGGGCAAGAACCCTCCTCATAAATCTGAATAGCTCTGGAAATTGTCTCAATCACATGTATGAAGTGGGATGGTGGGAGTCCAATATGAAGACATAGCATTCTTCCAGTGCATAAAGGTCAATGCGTTTCACCAACATCTGGCTTCTTCAGGACCCAAAAAAATGATGAGGGTATAAACTATGTAAAACAATATCATATTAATCAAAATATACATTTACAACAATAATCAACAACATGATCATATACAAAAAATGTATGTGTGTGTGCATGATTACACAGTCTGATCTATATGGCGGGGCGCCCAACAAGTGGTCCCAGGATGGACACAGGGGCTTCAGGGACCCATCAACCCTCCCAAAGGAGAGGAGAAGGCAGACGGACAAAAGAATGAATATGTAAACACAAAAAAGTGTTGAGCAATAGGCTTTAATAATACAGGAGGACACTGGAGACCGTAGAATATACAAACCACCTTCTAGACAGGATGTTAACATATAGGTCTGATGGTCAAAAATCAAACAAATCCCAAGAAGATGAAGGCCATAATATATCCCATCCCAGTACTATGTTACACATATTGGATATATTATGGCCTCCATCTTCTTGGGTTTTGTTTGCATTTTGACCGCCAGGCCTGCATGTTAACATCCTGTCCAGTAGGTAGCTTCTATATTCTACGTTCTCCAGTGTTCTCCTGTATTATTATAGTCTATTGCGCTATATGTTTTTTTGTGTTTACATCAACAACATCAACAGATCAGTGCTGATCGGTGTTGTCGGACCTGAAAGGCTACAAACAGGGTCGGTGCTTCCATTAGGCAAGCTAGGCGGCTGCCGAATAGGGGTGCCTGGGCACTCTCTCTGTGTCAGATGCCACCATGTCATGAATGATCCTCCAGCTAAATGGGGAGGGGTGGCAGAGAGGAGGAGAGTACAGAGGACACAGAAAGATGCTGGGTGTCTGGGGCCAGTGCAGCAGCTGAGCTCCTTCCAGTGTTCCTCTCAGACTCAGTCCCTTATTGCAAGCCGGCTGGTGGCTGCTAATCACTGTGGTCACTGTGAGCTGCTGTCAGGGTCCTGTCCACAGCAGAAGTTCTGGAAGATCTGGCATTTCTGCCAGTACCCTGATGCAGAAGTACACATCAGCCTCAGTTTGGTGCCAGACGGCCTTTTTAAGGAGGATCCTCACTTCCTCAAGCTGCTGGATGATCTCTAGCTCCCCGTGCCCTGTTCCTGTTTCCTATTTCCTGTTTCCTGTGTTATTGTGATCTGTGATTTCCTGATACCAACTCAGCTTGCTCTTGGACCTGTCTACTCTGCTTAACCCCTGATCTGACCTCGGCTAGGCTTACGGATACTCTCTCTCTCTCTCTCTCTCTCTCTTGCTCCTCTGTGTATGACCTACGGCTATCCCATCTGACTACGTCTGCTCTGATTCCCACCTGGTACCTGACCTTGGCTTGAACCGGCTATCCAATAAATCTTTAATTCCCGGAAGGGCTTGCATACCACGCACAGGTGCCACCTGTCTGCAGACCTATCTCCGTGCACCAGCTGTACTTCTGCGTGGACCACCAACCAGCACTCCTACAGGCCACCTGTGCCACCGTGGGCCTGAATCCCGCTGTCTCACTCTCAGGGGAGTCTGGAACTTAGCCGCAAGGGAAGCCCTCTCTCCATTGGCCTCCATCACCAGGTACGTGATAGCTGCACCTGTGGAGGAAGGTAATATCTGACTCTAATGTCTCCTGTCTGTGTGTGTGTGACCCAGATGGACATCCATCACATGTGCAATGTGTCAATAAGTGATGACATCATCACCATCCCACAGCCTGCTCTTCTAGTGCCTGCTGATCTGTGTCAATGAGTGATGACATCATCATGATCCCACAGCCTGCTCTTCTAGTACCTGCTGATCTGTGTCAGTGTTGGTGGTGGTGTGTTGTGTCGGATCTGTCACTGTGTGGGATCACTCAGTTCAGCTGCCTGCTGTCACAGCGTTTTATCTCCCCCCCATTGCCTGGGGAATTCCAGCCTGGGATGTGTCAGAGTGTGGATCCATCATCCTCCACTGACTACAACTGTCACCCCGCCACTGCCAGCCACAGACACAGTCCATTCGGGACACTGATTTTGTCTTTAATATTGGTGCTGGTGGCATCCTATGGCACTTATTTTTGCAAATAAAAAGAAATTTAGCAGTTTCATGTTTTGTTGATTTAATATATTCTAATGTTTAATTTTTTTTTGGGGGGGGGGGTGCAAGTGGCCGATCTTGCCTAGGGCTCAAAATAGTCTAGCACTGACTAGAATTTTCAGTCTAGTGGCGGGGGCTACTACAGTGATGGATCCACAATGGGCCAGTGGAACTATACAAACATATCCAGAGCTGGAATTCAGCAGTAAAACCAAGGTTCAAGATTATAGCCACTCCATGGGACTCCAGAATCATTGGCGCCAATCCTTAACAGACAAGGGTTGAGATCTTCTGGCACCATGATCCACAAAAACACGCCTTGCTTACCAGTCAAACTTACATTTCAACTTCATCGTGTTCAGCATTCAGAAGACGTCTGCTACAAGTCGACTGATCACCATCACAACAAAACAACAGAGTTCTGGATGTAGTGGAGTCAAATTAAATATCTGTGTTTCCTTTAATTCAGTGCTGATCAGTGTTGTTGGACCTGAAAGACTACAAGGTTCAGTCTAGTGGCGGGGGCTACTACAGTGATGGGTCCACAATGGGCCAGTGTAACTATACAAACATATCCATAGCTGGAGTTCAGCAGTAAAAGCAAAGTTCAAGATTATACCCACTCCATGGGACTCCAGAATTATTGGTGCCAATCCTTAACAGACAAGGGTTGAAATCTTCTGGCTCCATGATCCATGGAAATACTCCTTGCCTACCAGTCAAACTTACATTTCAACTTCATTGTGTTCAGCATTCAGAAGACGTCTGCTATAAGTTGACTGAGCTCCATCACAACAAGTTCTGGATGTAGTGGAGTCAAATTAAATATCTGTGTTTCCTTTAATTCAGTGCTGATCAGTGTTGTTGGACCTGAAAGACTACAAGGTTCAGTCTAGTGGTGGGAGCTCCTACAGTGATGGGCCCGTGTAACTATACAAACATATCCAGAGCTGGAATTCAGCAGTAAACCCAAGGTTCAAGATTAGACCCACTCCATGGGACTCCAGAATCATTGGCGCCAATCCTTAACAGCCAAGGGTTGAGATCTTCTGGCGCCATGATCCATGGAAGCGCTCCTTGCCTACCAGTCAAACTTACATTTCAACTTCATCGTGTTCAGCATTCAGAAGACGTCTGCTATAAGTCAACTGATCACCATCACAACAAAATAAAAAAGTTCTGGATGGAGTGGAGTCAAATTAAATATCTGTGTGCTCCAGTGGTGTATTTAGATTTTGTGCTGCCCTAGGCAACAAAAAAATTGGCTCCCCCTCCCCCACACACACATGGAGAAACCCTGATACCGACCAACACCCCCCTTGCCCATGAACAGAGCCTGACATTGACCAACAACACCACAGTCAACCACCCCACCCGAAACAGCCTTCTACTACCACCACCCCCACCCCACCTGAGAGAGCCTTCTACTACCACCACCCCCCACCCCACCCTAGAGAGCCTTCTACTACCACCACCCCCCATACATTAGCTACCCCCCCCACCCCAGCGAGAGAGAAGAAACTCACTTCACAGCTCCAGACATCCCCGGGAACAAGAGTCGGGCTCCGCATACACCATCAAGCAGCCCGCAGCCTCTCTCAGATCCCACCTGGTCCCTATGCTGCACGTGTCCCTTCTTCCATCCCTTCTTCCAGGAGGCGGCACTGCCCCCTGAAAAATGCCGCCCTTGGCAAATGCCTTGTTTGCCTTGTGGTAAATACGCCCCTGGTGTACCCTTCAATTCAGTGCTGATCAGTGTTGTTGGACCTGAAAGACTACAAGGTTCAGTCCCACTCCACGGGACTCCAGAATCATTGGCGCCAATCCTTAACAGCCAAGGGTTGAGATCTTCTGGAGCCATGATCCATGGAAGCGCTCCTTGCCTACCAGTCAAACTTACATTTCAACTTCATCGTGTTCAGCATTCAGAAGACGTCTGCTACAAGTCAACTGATCACCATCACAACAAAGTTCTGGATGTAGTGGAGTCAAATTACAGTCATGGCCGAAATTGTTGGCACCCTTGATATTTCTCCAGGAAATCATGTATTTCTCACGAAACGTATTGCATTAACACATGTTTTGCTATACACATGTTTATTCCCTTTGTGTGTATTGGGACAAAACAAAAAAAGGGAGGAAAGAAAGCAAATTCGACATAATGTCACACAAACCTCCAAAAATGGGCTGGACAAAAGTATTGGCACCCTTTCACAACTGCGGATAAATAAGAATGTTACAAGCATGTGATGCTCCTGTAAACTCACCTGGGGCAAGTAACAGGTGTGGGCAATATAGAAATCACACCTGAAAGCAGATAAAAAGGAGAGACGTTCACTTAACCTTTGCATTGTGTGTCTGTCTGTGCCACACTAAGCATGGACAACAGAAAGAGGAGACGAGAACTGTCTGAGGACCTGAGAACCAAAATTGTGGCAAAATATCAACAATCTCAAGGTTACAAGTCCATCTCCAGAAAACTAGATTTGCCTTTGTCCACAGTGCGCAACATTATCAAGAAGTTTGCAACCCATGGCACTGTAGCTAATCTCCCTGGTCGTGGACGGATGAGGAAAATTGATGAAAGATTGCAACGCAGAATAGTCCGGATGGTGGATAAGCAGCCCCAAACATGTTCCAAAGACATTCAAGCTGTCCTGCAGGCTCAGGGAGCATCAGTGTCAGCGCGAACTATCCGTCGACATTTAAATGAAATGAAACGCTATGGCAGGAGACCCAGGAGGACCCCACTGCTGACACAGAGACATAAAAAAGCAAGACTACAGTTTGCCAAAATGTACTTGAGTAAGCCAAAAGCCTTCTGGGAAAACGTCTTGTGGACAGATGAGACCAAGATAGAGCTTTTCGGTAAAGCACATCATTCTACTGTTTACCGAAAACGGAATGAGGCCTACAAAGAACAAAACACAGTACCTACGGTAAAATATGGTGGAGGTTCAATGATGTTTTGGGGTTGTTTTGCTGCCTCTGGCACTGGGTGCCTTGACTGTGTGCAAGGCATCATGAAATCTGAGGATTACCAAAGGATTTTGGGTCGCACTGTAGGGCCCAGTGTCAGAAAGCTGGGTTTGCGTCCAAGATCCTGGGTCTTCCAGCAGGACAATGACCCCAAACATACGTCAAAAAGCACTCAGAAATGGATGGCAAAGAAGCGCTGGAGAGTTCTGAAGTGGCCAGCAATGAGCCCAGATCTAAATCCCATTGAACACCTGTGGAGAGATCTTAAAATTGCTGTTGGGAAAAGGTGTCCTTCCAATAAGAGAGACCTGGAGCTGTTTGCAAAGGAAGAGTGGTCCAAAATTCCGGGTGAGAGGTGTCAGAAGCTTATTGATGGTTATAGGAAGCGACTGATTTCAGTTATGTTTTCCAAAGGGTGTGCAACCAAATATTAAGTTAAGGGTGCCAATACTTTTGTCCAGCCCATTTTTGGGGTTTTGTGTGACATTATGTCATATTTGCTTTTCTGCCTCTGTTTTATATTTGTTCCAATACATACAAAGGGAATAAACATGTGTATAGCAAAACATGTGTTAATGCAATACCTTTTTTGTGTGAAATACTTGATTTTCAGGAAAAATATCAAGGGTGCCAACAATTTCGGCCATGACTGTAAATATCTGTGTGCCCTTTAATTCAGTGCTGATCAGTGTTTTTGGACCTGAAAGACTACAAGGTTCAGTCTAGTGGCGGGGGCTACTACAGTGATGGGTCCACAATGGGCCAGTGTAACTATACAAACATATTCAGAGCTGGAATTCAGCAGGAAAACTAATTTTCAAGATTAGACCCACTCCACGGGATTCCAGAATCATTGGCGCCAAGGGTTGAGATCTTCTGGCTCCATGGTCCATGGGAGCGCTCCTTGCCTACCAGTCAAACTTACATTTCAACTTCATCGTGTTCAGCATTCAGAAGACGTCCGCTACAAGTCGACTGATCGCCATCGCGACAAAGCAACCAAGTTCTGGATGTAGTGGAATCAAATTAAATATTCGTGTGCCCTTTAAGTCATTATTTTAATTATATCAACATTAATTTGCTGAGCAAAACAGGGAGGCAATTAGAGTGCAGCTGTTATTCTCCGGCAGAAAGAGCGAACCTCGTCTAGTTAATCAGCAGCTTTGCTGCAAAGAAAGTGTTCTTGTGTTGTTGTGTTTTGATTCTCCTCTTCAGAGCCCAGGTGTGGGGAATATTTATACCTCAAACTTGCCAATGCTGGATTACACGTCCTGCCTGCCAGACGCACCGACGAAAAAAAAGATGGAAACGTGAGATTTTTATTTTTAAAACAGTCATCAAAACTTCACATTATTTATTCCCGTTTGAATAAATTTCACAAATCCAGCGATGTGCACGCTCCCTCCTCATTAGCCGCGGGTGGCGCTGGTTTCCGCTGCTGTCAATTACAGCCAGTGAGCCAATGAGGAGGGAGTGGGGGCTGAGCAGCAGCTCTGTGTGCAAATGGACACGCAGAGCAGCAGCTCGAGAGCAAGCCTGCTTGGGTGCCCCCCTAGCAAGCTGCTTGCTCTGGGGACACTCGGCAGGAGGGAAGAGCCAGGAGCGCCGGCGAGGGACCCGAGAAGAGGAGGATCCAGGCTGCTCTGTGCAAAACCATTACACAGAGCAGGTAAGTATGTCATGTTTCGGTTTTAAAAAACAAACAAAAACAAGCCTTTGATATCACTTTAACCACTTAAGAGCAGATATACTGCTGCAGAGCGGCTCCACTGCACAAAATCATGTAAATACGCGCGATTTTGCATTTCCGGATAGGGGGCACGCTATTGGCTGCTGGGGATGTCAATTACTGGGTCCCAGCTGGCGATTCCCTGCAGCATGTCCTTGCTGACAGGGGAGAGACCTGTGTAAACAACACACAGATCCTGCCAGCAAGGACATGCTGCTTTGTATCTCTCTGCACAGCAGCATGTCTCCCTAGTAAAACACAACACAGCACACAGTTAACCCCTTGATTACCCCACATGTTAACCCCTTTGATCGCCCAATGACATGCTGCTTTGTATTTCTCTGCACAGCAGCATGTCTCCCTAGTAAAACACAACGCAGCACACAGTTAACCCTTTGATTACCCCACATGTTAACCCTTTTCATCGCCCAATGACACGCTGCTTTGTATTTCTCTGCACAGCAGCATGTCTCCCTAGTAAAACACACACAGCACACAGTTAACCCTTTGATCGCCCCACATGTTAACCCCTTTGATCGCCCAAGGACATGCTGCTTTGTATCTCTCTGCACAGAGTAAACACTAGTAAAACACTCCCAGCACACAGTTAACCCTTTGATCGTCCCACATGTTAACCCCATTAATCGCCCAAGGACATGCTGCTTTGTATCTCTCTGCACAGCAGCATGTCTCCCTAGTAAAACACACACAGCACACAGTTAACGCTTTGATCGCCCTGGATGTTAACCCCTTCCTGCCCAGTGCCATTAGTACAGTGTCAGTGGTTTTCATTAGCACTGATTGCTCTATTGGTGTCACTGGGGATGTCTGTTACAGTTAGTCAGTTCCCCCCCAGTGTCAGAATGGCCGCTGTAGTCCCGCTATAAGTCGCTGATTGCCACCATTACTAGTACAAAAAAATTTAAATCCCAGTCAGGGGCGGACTGACAACTTATGGGGCCCCGGGCAATAGGGGATCATGGGGCCCCTCTGTCCTCTCCCACACTCAAACCACACCCAAAAAAGCCTATGAAAGGTACCAGGGACATCTCATGGGGCCCCCTACTGACCCCAGGCCCTCGGGCAATGCCCGAGTTCCCCAATAGTCAGTCCGCCCCTGGTCACAGTATATATACCACCATTTGTAAACACTATAGCTTTCACGTAAACCAATTAATATACAATTATTGGGATTTTGTTTAGCAACGACATGGAGCAGAAAACATTTTGCCCTAAATATATGATGAAATTTGTATGTTTAATTGTTTTTTTTTAGCAAAAAAAGTAAAAAATATTGTTTTGGGTTTTCTTTCAAAATTGTCAGTCTTTTTTTTTATAGTGCAAGAAATTAAAAAAACACAGAGACAATAAAATACCACCAAAAGAAAGCTCTAATTGTGGGGGGAAAAATGACATAAATTTCACTTGGGTGCAGCGTTTCACGACCGCAAAATTATCACTTATAGTAACGCAGCGCCGTATCGCAAAAAAAAGGGGTAAATCATCTGGAGGGCAAAAAACCCGAACACTTTTACAGCCACTTTAACCACTTGAGCTCCAGAGGATTTACCCCCTTAATGACCACGCCTCTTTTTGCTACTCGGCGCTGCAGTAATTCAACTGATAATTGCGCGGTCATGCAATGCTGCACCCAAACTAAATTTACGTCCTTTTTTTCACACAAATAGAGCTTTCTTTCGGTGGTATTTGATCACCTGTGCGCTTTTTATTTTGTATAAACAAAAAAAGGCCAAAAATTTTGAAGAAAAACAATATTTTTTATTTTCAGCTATAAAAAAATATATAGTAAACTCAAAGTTGGTTGTAAATTTAGGCCAAAATGTATTCTGCTCCATGTTTTTGGTAAAAAAAATCCCAATAAGTGTATATTGATTGCTTTGTGTGGAAGTTATAGCGTCTACAAACTATGGGATAGATACTGCAATTTACGCCATTTTTCTGCTATACAGCGCTGCGCTAGTTTAACGGACAATTGCGCGGTCATGCAATATGGTACATAAATGAAATTTACATCCTTATTTTCCCCACAAATTGAGCTTTCTTTCGGTGGTATTTGATCGCCTGTGCAGTTTTTATTTTTTGTGCTATAAAAAAAAAAGCTGACAATTTTGAGGAAAAAAAAACAATATTTTGGACTTTTTGCTATAAAACATGTCCAGTAAAAAAAAATGCAAAAATCAAATTTAGTCATAAATTTCTGCCAAAATGGATTCTGCGGCATGTCTTTGCTAAAAAAACCCAATACATGTAAATTAATTGGTTTACGTGAAAGTTATAGCGTTTACAAATGGCGGGAAAGATACTGGGATTTTTAGGGTTTGTTTTTATACTAATAATGGCGGCGCCCAGCGAATTATGGCGGCGATCAGTGACTTATGGCGGCGATCAGTGACTTATGGAAGCGACCAGCGACTTATGGCGGGACTGCGGGACTGCGACGGACATTCTGACATTGGGGGGTACTGACTTCCCGAAAAACACTAATACAGTGATCAGTGCAAAAAAAAAAACACTGACACTGTACTAATGGCACTGGGGAGGAAGGGGTTAACTTTATTTTGCAGGGAAGGGTTATAGGAGTGAGGGGAATGTTTTACTAGGGGGCGGGCTGTGTACTGGATGGGACAAGGCTGATCGAGAGAAACTGTTCTTTCTCGATCAGCTCATCCTCGAGCTGACAGGGAAGTGACAGACAGCACGGCTACTGCAGCTGTGCTCTCTGTCACTGTTTGCCGCCGATAGCCGGGACATAGCCGCTAAGGAGCGGCTGTGACCCGGCGACTGACATCTGCAGCGGTGATCCGTGGGACAGATAGGGCGGCGGCGCGCCTCACGTGCACCCCCTATTTGTTTACAAAACACATGTTTTAAAACGTGGTTTTGCCTGTGAGTGCCGCCCTGCCGCCGTATATGTACAGTGGCAGGGCGGCAAGTGGTTAACATTTATATTTTCAACAGAAAAACAGCTGCAAAAGAAGGACTCACGTGCAGAGAAGCTTGGTGGTTTGCGGTTAAATGGTCCACTTGGTGCCGGTTCTAATGGTTCCATTCTTCTCAAGCTGGGATAAAGCACCCACTTAGCCCCGTTGTTGAAAATCGCTCTGTATAGGGGGTCTGCTTTCTTATCTAGAAAAGGTATTTTATGTTCTTTAGTCAAAAAAAAAAATAACAATCTGCTTGTTTTTTTAGTGTAAAACACATCATTTATATAGAAGGTTGGCTACAATGTTACTTTTATATCTCCGTGTCCACATCTCAATAGAAGCAAATGAACCCCTCGCCCTCCAGAGGATTCCCCCCCCTCCTGACCAGGCCACTTTTTGCGATACGGCACTGCGTTACTTTAACTGACAATTATGTGTAAATTAATTGGTTTACATGAAAGTTATAGCGTCTACAAATGGCGGTATATACAGGTGAAACTCGAAAAATTAGAATATCATGAAAAGTTCATTTATTTCAGTGCAGCAACTTAAAAGGTGAAACTAATATATGAGACTCATTACATGCAAAGCAAGATAGTTCAAGCCGTGATTTGTCATCATTGTGATGATTATGGCTTACAGCTCATGAAAACCCCAAATCCACAATCTCAGAAAATGAGAATATTCCATGCAATCAATAAAACAAGGATTGTACATAGAACAATATCGGACCTCTGAAAAGTAGAAGCATGCATATGTACTCAGGACTTGGTTGGGGCCCCTTTTGCAGCAATTACTGCCTCAATGCGGCGTGGCATGGAAACTATCAGCCTGTGGCACTGCTGAGGTGTTAAGGAAGACCAGGATGCTTCAATAGCGGCCTTCAGCTCTTCTGCATTGTTCAGTCTCATGTCTCTCATCTTTCTCTTGGCAATGCCCCATAGATTCTCTATGGGGTTCAGGTCAGGCGAGTTTGCTGGCCAATCAAGCACGGTAATCCCACGGTCATTGAACCAGGTTTTGGTGCTTTTGGCAGTGTGGGCGGTGCCAAGTCCTGCTGGAAAATGAAGTCAGCATCCCCATAAAGCTCGTCTGCGGAAGGAAGCATGAAGTGCTCCAAAATCTCCTGGTAGACGGCTGCGTTGACCCTGGACATAATGAAGCACAGTGGACCAACACCAGCAGATGACATGGCTCCCCAAATCAACACAGACTGTGGAAACTTCACACTGGACTTCAAGCATCTTGCAGTGTGTGCCTCTCCATTCTTCCTCCATACTCGGGGTCCTTGTGCCTCTCCATTCTTCCTCCATACTCGGGGTCCTTGTGCCTCTCCATTCTTCCTCCATACTCGGGGTCCTTGTGCCTCTCCATTCTTCCTCCATACTCAGGGTCCTTGTGCCTCTCCATTCTTCCTCCATACTCGGGGTCCTGGTGCCTCTCCATTCTTCCTCCATACTTGTGGTCCTTCTGCCTCTCCATTCTTCCTCCATACTCGGGGTCCTTGGGCCTCTCCATTCTTCCTCCATACTCGGGGTCCTTGGGCCTCTCCATTCTTCCTCCATACTCGGGGTCCTTGGACCTCTCCATTCTTCCTCCATACTCGGGGTCCTTGGACCTCTCCATTCTTCCTCCATACTCGGGGTCCTTGGGCCTCTCCATTCTTCCTCCATACTCGGGGTCCTTGTGCCTCTCCATTCTTCCTCCATACTCGGTGTCCTTGGGCCTCTCCATTCTTCCTCCATACTCGGGGTCCTTGGGCCTCTCCATTCTTCCTCCATACTCGGGGTCCTTGGGCTTCTCCATTCTTCCTCCATACTCGGGGTCCTTGGACCTCTCCATTCTTCCTCCATACTTGGGGTCCTTGGACCTCTCCATTCTTCCTCCATACTCGGGGTCCTTGGGCCTCTCCATTCTTCCTCCATACTCGGGGTCCTTGGACCTCTCCATTCTTCCTCCATACTCGGGGTCCTTGGGCCTCTCCATTCTTCCTCCATACTCGGGGTCCTTGTGCCTCTCCATTCTTCCTCCATACTCGGTGTCCTTGGGCCTCTCCATTCTTCCTCCATACTCGGGGTCCTTGGGCCTCTCCATTCTTCCTCCATACTCGGGGTCCTTGGGCTTCTCCATTCTTCCTCCATACTCGGGGTCCTTGGACCTCTCCATTCTTCCTCCATACTTGGGGTCCTTGGACCTCTCCATTCTTCCTCCATACTCGGGGTCCTTGGGCCTCTCCATTCTTCCTCCATACTCGGGGTCCTTGGACCTCTCCATTCTTCCTCCATACTCGGGGTCCTTGGACCTCTCCATTCTTCCTCCATACTCGGGGTCCTTGGACCTCTCCATTCTTCCTCCATACTCGGGGTCCTTGGGCCTCTCCATTCTTCCTCCATACTCGGGGTCCTTGTGCCTCTCCATTCTTCCTCCATACTCGGTGTCCTTGGGCCTCTCCATTCTTCCTCCATACTCGGGGTCCTTGGGCCTCTCCATTCTTCCTCCATACTCGGGGTCCTTGGACCTCTCCATTCTTCCTCCATACTCTGGGTCCTTGGACCTCTCCATTCTTCCTCCATACTCGGGGTCCTTGGGCCTCTCCATTCTTCCTCCATACTCCCAAGAAAAATATATTTGAAAGATATTTTAAAATATTCTTCACAAATATATTGACATATATTTGAAATGCTATAAATTTGACCATAATCAATCTATCTATCTATTATCTATTATCTATCTATCTATCTATCTATCTATCTATCTATCTATCTATCTATCTATCTATCTATCTATCTATCTATCTATCTATTATCTATCTATCTATCTATCTATCTATCTATTTATATCTATCTATCTATCTATCTATCTATTATCTATCTATCTATCTATCTATACTATATGTTGAAATGCATTTTTATTACAAAATAAATAAAAAATATTTTTAAAAATACATTTTCCAATATACTGTATGTGTTTAAAAAATACAAATCTACATTTTTGGAATACATTTACAAATATATGTAAAGCTATATAATAAAATTACTTTTTTATATGTTAAAATTAATCTGAAGAATATATTTAAATAATATATATTTTTAAAATATTTTGCATATACTTTTTAATATATAAAAAACGCATTTCAACATGCAGGGTATATATATACATATATATATATATATATATATATATATATATAATTTTTTTTTTTTTACTTTTTTTTTTTTAAATATATTGAATATGGCCACAATTGTAGTATTTCAAATATATGTCAATATATTTGGGAAGAATATTTTTAAAATATATTTCAACTATATTTTTCTTCCATGTGGGATATTTCTGCTATAGGACAGTCGGGAAGTGGTTAAGTATTTAAACCAGTTTCCATAATGTTTACAAGGTAGTGTGAAAATAGCATATTTTTGATTGCTATAAAGTGAGAGTGAATAGGCTTTTACAGAGGTGAGTATTTCTTGATGAAGCAAAAATAAGCATTTTATTGCCAATTTATTTACTTTAAAAAAATCGCAATTTCTCCTGCTGGTGAGTTAAGAAACTGAATGGCTCTTCAGCCCTTAACTGGGTGGTCAGTTTTCTCAGCAGGAAAATGGTACTTGGAGAGGTTCCCCGCTAAGAAAATGTTATAACTGTGCACCGCGTGAGGTCTCGCTGCAAAAATTTGTTATTTTATTATCGTCATCCTTTTCGCCAGTAATGGGAATAAAAAAATGAAGGGAAGTAAAACAAAAAGGGATTTGAGGTCATGTTCTTTACAAAAGTTGTTCAAGTTTAATAGAAATTAAATTTTTTGCTTGAAGTCTGCTGTCAATGTTGAGGAAAAAAAGATGTAAAACGCACATTGGCCTCCTGAGAAATTCCCAGGATGCTGGCTAAACTTTGCATGTGTCCTCTGATAACAAGGTGAAAAGTATACTTTATGGTACCGCTCCAGGCTATGGATGGAAGGAAAAAGATCACCCCACCGGCAAGTGAGAAGAGGGGAGCATGAGTCCGAGTGAATCCAGTGTCAACCAATACACGTGAAGGCATGGACACTGCTGAACCAACCTCAAGAGTCTAGAGGACCTTTGTGACCAAGCTGCAGTGGTTGAGATGAAACGCGACAGCTAGCATGACTAAAACAGCGGCTGAGGCCATTCCTCAATGTTGGACTCCGGGGGTCGGTTCAGCAGCATCTATCCCTTCACTTGTATCCTCTGATAACATGGTGAAAAGTATACTTCATGGCGCCGCTCAAAGGCTATGGATGGAAGGAAAAAGATCACCCCACCGGCAAGTGAGAAGAGGGGAACATGAGTCCGAGCGAATCCAGTGTCAACCAATACACATGAAGGCATGGGCACTGCTCAACTGACCTCAGGAGTCCAAAGGACCTCTGTGACCCTGCTCCAGTGGGTGGGACGAAACGCGTCTGAGGGCATGGCCAGAACAGAGGCTGAGACCATTCCTCAACATTGGGGTCCTGGGGCTGGGGTCGGTTCAGCAGCATCCATACCTTCACTTGTATCTTCTGATAACAAGGTGAAAAGTATACTTCATGGTACTTCTCCTAGATTGTAAGCTCGAAAGAGCAGGGCCCTCGATCCCCTCATGTTTTGCATTGTATTGTTATTGTTCTGTCACATGTTCTGTCCCCCTTTGTAATGTACAGCGCTGAGCGAACTATCGGCGCTTTATAAATACTGTATAATAATAATAATAATAATAATAATGGTGCCGCTCCAGGCTATGGATGGATGGAAAAGGATCACCCCCACCGACAAGTGAGAAGAGGGGAGCATGAGTCCGAGCGATTCCAGTGTCAACCAATACAAGTGAAGGGATGGACGCTGCTGAACCAACCTCATGAGTCTAGAGGACCTTTGTGACCAAGCTGCAGTGGTTGAGATGAAACGCATCAGATGGCATGACTATAACAGCAGCTGAGGCCATTCCTCAATGTTGGACTCCTGGGGTCGGTTCAGCAGTGTCCATCCCTTCACTTGTATCCTCTGATAACATGGTGAAAAGTATACTTCATGGCGCCGCTCCAGGCTATGGATGGATGGAAAAAGATCACCTCACCGGCAAGTGAGAAGAGGGGAGCATGAGTTCAAACGATTCCAGTGTCAGCCAATACACGTGAAGGCATGGACGCTGCTCAACCGACCTCAGGAGTCCAGAGGACCTCTGTGACCAAGCCCCGGTGGGCAAGACGAAACGCATCAGTAGGCATGGTCAGAACAGCGGATGAGGTCATTCCTCAACATTGAACTCCTGGGGTCAGTTCAGCAGTGTCCATCCCTTCACTTGTATCCTCTGATAACAAGGTGAAAAGTATACTTCATGGTGCCGATCCAGGCTATGGATGGAAGGAAAAGGATCACCCCACCGGCAAGTGAGAAGAGGGGAGCATGAGTCCGAGTGATTCCAGTGTCAGCCAATACAAGTGAAGGGATGGATGCTGCTGAACCAGCCTCATGAGTCTAGAAGACCTTTGTGACCAAGCTCCGGTGGTTTGGACAAAACGCATCTGTTAGCATGACCAGAACAGCGGCTGAGGCCATTCCTCAACATTGAACTCCTGGGGTCAGTTCAGCAGTGTCTATCCCTTCACTTGTATCCTCTGATAACAGGGCGAAAAGTATACTTCATGGCACCGCTGCAGGCTATGGATGGAAGGAAAAGGATCACCCCCACCGACAAGTGAGAAGCGGGGAGCATGAGTCCAAGCGATTCCAGTGTCAGCCAATACACGTGAAGGGATGGACGCTGATGAACCGACCTCAGGAGTCCAGAGGACCTCTGTGACCAAGCCCCGGTGGGCGGGACGAAACGCATCTGAGGGCATGGCCAGAACAGCAGCTGAGGCCATTCCTCAATATTGGACTCCTGGGGTCAGTTCAGCAGTGTCCATCCCTTCACTTGTATCCTCTGATAACAAGGTGAAAAGTTACTTCATGGTGCCGATCCAGGCTATGGATGGAAGGAAAAGGATCACCCCACCAGAAAGTGAGAAGAGGGGAGCATGAGTCCGAGCGATTCCAGAAAAAACGAAAATTACGTTAACCGAGGCGTTCGTAAATCGAGGTACACCTGTATAGTGATGGGCTGGGAAGGCGGTTAAACATCTCAGGCTCAAAGGATTAACTATGCCTTACCAGTGTTTTTGTGTTCACTTTCAGGAGTTTTTACTAAGGGATGTGCTGTTTTTTATTCCTTCACCAATGTGCGGGTGCCAGCATTCATCCATTGGCTGGCACCCACTGATCAGCTTCTACTGTGGCCAATCACAGCAGAAGTGGTGCATCGGCGGTGCACACGCGCCCTCTACCCAGAGCGGCCACCCTGTAGCTGTAGAGCAGTTGACAACTGGTTAAAAGAGAAATGTGTGTTTAAAATAAAAAATAAACACACATATTCACCTGGGTGGATGCAACATCTGTCCCCTGCTGCAGAGACAGAGAACTGAGCGATCAAAGACCGCTGATAGCTCAGCCCTCAGCCTTCAGTCCTGCCCCTCCAGCACTCAATAGAGTGCCAGGCTGTGCAGAGGGTGGGAGTGGCTGGCTCAGTCTCACTGAGAGCAGGGGTGTATTTACCACAAGGCAAACAAGGCATTTGCCTAGGGCAGCAATTTTCAGGGACGCAGTGCCCTGGAAGAAAATATGGAAGAAGGGACATATGCTGCATGGGGACCAGGTGGGAACCAAGAGGGACTGCGGACTGCTTGACAGTGTATATAGAGTCTGAATCTCGTTCCTGGAGCTGTGAAATTGAGTGTCTTTCTTCTCTTGCCGGGGGGATGGGGGGTGGCTAGTGTATGGGGAGCAATGGTAGTGGAAGGCTCTCTCGGGTGGGGGGACGAGGGTGTTGTTGATCGGTGTCAGGCTCTCTCTGCTTGGGGGGGGGGGGCAATTTTTGTGTTGCCTAGGGCAGCACAAAACCTAAATACACCACTGACTGAGAGGCTGCTGGTCCAAACATCTTGGTGGATCCCAACTTTAAAGTCAGGATCTTTTCAGTACCTGGTCCAGTTGAGGTACCTGAGTGACAAAGTGCACTCCTGTGATCCATAGAAGGATAGTCAGAATAGATTTTGTTATACTTCTCCTTTAATGAACACACAGCCAGCCACTCTGCATTGTCTCCACTCTTTCACTGGCTCAAATGAACTGTCTCGGAGTGTATTTGTAGGATTTTATCGTAACATTCAATTTGGATGGGGTGAAGGGAGCATGGGATATCCAAAAACCGGTAAACTGAACAATTTGAGGACTCTTGTCCGACCTGCTGAGCTGTACAAAAATACCCACCGAATCTCTAATGCCGACGGTGACTAGGACTTCTCCCACAAATGCTACATGTGACGGGAGTCACTTTGGGTGGAGGGCACATGGAACCCAGCTCACTTTGGAGAGGTGGGGAGACCCCTGTCTCAGCTCCCAATATCCCTATTATGTGTAAGTCACCCTGTGCCTGTTAGGGGTAAAGGGTGATCTGTTCTAATACTGTGGAGATAAGTGGGGTGGGGGGTTGTGGATTGTTTGGTGTTGTGTGGCTGCATCCCATTGTTCTATTGTGTGTCAGGCTTGAGAGCAATCTATTATGGGATGTATGTGTTTATGTGTATTGGCTTGGTAAGGGGTGTCTCCAGCAGCCCTCCCTCCTGTTGGGACTGTCTGCTGGTATATCTCTTGTTACTAAACGTAGATTGCACCGCCCTGTGTCATTATTCAGGGGGAGGGGTTGTCCCCTTAGTGTATATATCTTGTATCTGTGTTCAAATAAAGTAGTCTACCTTCTGGTTTACTTCAAGACTGGCGTCGTCTAGATTTGTATGGTCGGCTGTGGTGTCTGTTGTCGGTGTTCGGACGGGGAAGCGAGAGTCTAACGGAAGTACCCAAGTGCAGTCTGGGATAGTTTTGTTACACTACACACAGTCACTAACTCTCCAGAATTTTGGTTGTCTGCTCACACTGCCACATGGTCATCGGTTGTCTCCTTCAGATATCCGCCAGGCTCTCTCCAGTGAGGAAGCCATGGACTTACACCACTATAGAACAGTTGGACACTCTCCCCCAACTTCCTCTTTGCTTTCTTCAAGGAGCTTCTCCAGACTCAATTCCAGGACTAAGCTTTACAAATAGACCCCTCAGCTAAGGCTCTTATCTGGGACCTCAATGTCTTCTTAGGGGCACCTGTGATAGTCCTACCCCTCATCCAGTAGGACTGGACCCAGAAACTCTGGTCCTGCTGCCTCAGGCACCAGACTATTTATGGGCACTCCTACCACCTACTGGGCACACCTCTCCAGGGATTTGCTGGAGTCACATAAATATTCAGGCTGCCTACTCTTTTCTTTCTCCCTCTATAACCCTAGAACCCTATAGACTACAGGGGGAAGTAATCAGAGCAGCAACTAGTGAGGCACTGAGCAGTCCAGAACAGTAAACCCCTGCTCCTCTGATTACAGAAGATGTATCTACCATCCTACTCTACAGCTAGGAGAGTGCTCCCCCCGAGGAGGCATCAACACAAAGCTAACACAAGTATAGTGCATCATGGACTACAGGGGTGTATTTACCACAAGGCAAACAAGGCATTTGCCTTGGGCAGCATTTTTCAGGGGGGGCAGCACTGCCCCTCGGAAGAAGGGATGGAAGAAGGGACACACGAGGCATGGGGACCTGGTAGGTTCCGAGAGAGGCTGCGAGTTTCATGACAGTGTATGGACAGCCCGACTCTCATTCCCGTGGATTTCCAGAGCTGTTAAGGTGATTGTCTCTCTCTTTCGCCATGGGGGATGGTGGCTCGTGTGTGGGGGTGGTAGTGGAAGGCTCACCTGGGTGGGAGGCAGGGGTGTTGTTGGTCAATGTCAGGCTCTCTCTCTCAGGCGCCGATTTTTTGTGTTGCCTAGGGCAGCACAAAACCTAAATACACCACTGATGGACTACCCAGCATCAGTAATGTTTACCTAGCCCCAGAGAAGAGGCGAAGAAGAAGAGGAACCTGAACAATCACATGACCATCCTGAAGACATTGAAACAGGTTCATATCCGAAAAAAGAAAACAAAATTTGTTACCAGTGGGAGCCACAAGGAGAGGGGAGGGCGAATCTATTTTAGTGGATAGCACAGCATACAAAGTTAGACTTCAATTTACGCATTTACAGACGAGCCCAGGAACTCTGATCCCGCTGCCTCAGGCACCAGACTATTTATGGGCACTCCCACCACCTACTGAGCACACCTCTTCAGGGATTGGCTGGAGTCACACAAATATTCAGGCTGCCTACTCTTTTCTTTCTCCCACTATAGCAGGAGCCTCAAGGAGAAAGGAGGGCGAATCTATTTTAGTTGGGAGCACAGCGTCCAAAGTTTGACTTCAATTTACGCATTTACAGCGGAGACCAGGAACTCTGATCCTGCTGCCTCAGGCACCAGACTATTTATGGGCACTCCCACTACCTACTGGGCACGCCTCTTCAGGGATTGACTGGAGTCACATTCAGGCTGCCTACTCTTTTCTTTCTCCCACTATAGCAGGAGCCTCAAGGAGAGGGGAGGGCGAATTTATTTTAGTGGGGAGCACAGCGTACAAAGTTCGACTTCAATTTACGCATTTACAGCCGAGCAAAACCCTTCGATTGAAAATATTCTTTACCCGATAGCTTCACTTTCCATCTTGATGTTCTCTTCGAACGGCTTCCAAGATTTCACAACTTGTCTTTTTTTTACCTTCGGCTTAAAAAACCCCAAAAAAAACAGTAAATACAGCTAAAAATAAATAATTGACAGGTAACTTGTAACATTCAATAAAAGTAGAATTGGTAACAGTCTCTATAAAGTAGATCTTAGGGAGATTGATAGATACCAATTGAGAGACAGATCAATGCACTGTGTATAACATGTTTACCGCCGTTCTCCGGAACATCTCTCCCTCTCTGACACAGCACATCGCCTGTCTGCAGAGAGAAGATTCTTTATTCTAAAAAAAAAAAAAAAAAAAAAAATTCTTAAGAACTATTTTCACGGCAGAGAATAACCCGAGACAGTTTTCAACTTTTTATAAAAGGCAGAAAAGATTTTAGAAGTACGTTTTTTTGAAGTTGTATATGGCCTAGATAACAATGTGTAAAAAAAAAAAAAAGAAGAATTAAAAAAAAAAAAAAGATTTGATGAGTTGTTTATTGCTACAAATGTAACAATCTGTATTCTTCTATCACAATACCCTATTTAAGTCTGCTGTAGATAGTTTAGTGACCTGTGCAGTGGCTGTCATTGGCCGCATGTTTACTTTCTGCATGTTTGCTTCTTTCTGTCTGGCATTTCTTCTTTTTACATGTTTTAGGTTTAATGCATGCTGTGCTTCTTTGGACGCCTTTTCTCCTTACAGGAGAAAAGCAGCAAAAAAAAAAATGTTCACTGGATGCTTCGAGAAAATACTAAGGGGATCACCACATGAAAGAAAAATATATTTGAAATATATTTTAAAAATATTCTTCCCAAATGTATTGACATATATTTGAAATACTACAATTTTGGCCATAATCAATATATTTCAAAATATATGTCAATATTTATATATATATATATATATACTATATACTATATGTTGAAATGCGTTTTTATTACAAAATATATGAAAAATATTTTTAAAAATACATTTAATCTACATTTTTGGACTGCATATTTACAAATATATGTAAAAATATATGTTAAAATTACTTTTTTTATATGTTAAAAAAAATCTGAAGAATATATTTAAAACAACATATTTTTAAAAATATTTTCAATATATTTTGTAATATACAGAAAAACGCATTTCAACATGCAGTATATGTATGTATGTATGTATATATATATATATATATATATATATGTGTGTGTGTGTGTGTATTAAAATATATTTTTAAATATACTGAATACAGTTAAAATTGTAGTATTTCAAATATATGTCAATATATTTGGGAAGAATATTTTTATACTACATTGATGACAACTGCAATAATAACCACCAAAATTGGTGTCAGTAATCGCAATAAAACTTCCCATCACTGGTGCTAGTGACCACAATAATAACCACCGGCATTGGCGTCAGTGACCACAACAATACCCCAGCATTGGAGACAACTGCAATAATAACCACCAGCATTGGTGTCAGTAATTGCAATAAAACCTCCCATCATTGGTGATTGTGACTGCAATAATAACCATCGGCATTGCTGTCAGTGACCACAAAATTAACCGCCAGCATAGGTGACAACTGCAATAAAACCCACCAGCATTAAAACAGAAACGAAACGAGCGCTGGACAGGAACAGAAAGCGACTGGCATGAAAGGCAAACACCAGGAGCCTCCAAAGTATGAATGTAAAAAGAACATGCAGCGCTAATAGAATTCAATCATACATGTATAAATATAGATGGTACATATTAAAATGGTATAGTGAACACCACTAAATGATAAACTGTCTAAACGTTCACAAATAGCAACAGATATCTCCAGCAAGAGTGTTCTTGTGGTACATAGTGCAAAATTTCAAAATGAAGTGGTGAAAAAATTGGTGACTTCCGTGACCATATTCCTCCCACAGAAATGAGTGTAGATTGCACTAACCAGAAAGCGCAATGGTAATGCGCATTTGAGTGTTAACCAACTCCTGGTCATCCGCCTACTAAAACTGGATCACTGGGAGGGTCATCAAGCTTGCGTCAGCTGGGCAAAGTATCACAACCTCAGGATCTCCAGGTGTCAGGGGGTGTGCACTTGTCTCACCAGCAGGGGGAGATTAACCATTCCTGATGTGGCCACCAGATGATCCCAACAAGCCTTGAAGAGGGGGGGGCTTGGAAGTAACGAGCCAGAGCAACAAAAAGATCTAATAGTGTAGTACTTTATTATCCACAGGGGTAAATAGAACAAAGGAATAGAATATGCTACTTACATTAGTGGTAAGCAGCTGCTGACAAAGAATCCAAAACAATGGCCGCCGGCCGTCCACAGGGGCCGTGCGGTGTGACGTCACAGGGTATAAGGTAGGTGTGAGGCAACTCGCTAACGCATTTCGTGCGCTTGCACGTTTTCAAAGGGAAACCGTGCAAGCGCATGAAACGCGTTAGGGAGTTGCTTCACACCTACCTTATACCCTGTGACATCACACCGCACGGCCCCTGTGGACGGTCGGCGGCCATTGTTTTGGATTCCTTGACAGCAATAATAACCCCCTGCATCGGTGCCAGTTACAACAATAATAACCTCCAGCATTGGTTTCAGTGAGTGCAATAATAACCTATAGCATTGGCAACAGTGATCACAATAATAACCCCCAGCATTGGCGACAGTCATCACAATAATAACCCCCAGCATTGGCAACAGTGATCACAATAATAACCCCACCATTGGCGACAGTGATCACAATAATAACCCCGAGCATTGGCGAAAGTGATCATAATAATAACCCCGAGCATTGGCGAAAGTGATCACAATAATAACCACTAGCATTGGTGAAAGTGATCACAATAATAACCCCCAGCATTGATAAAAGTGATCACAATAATAACCCCCAGCATTGGCGACAGTGATCACAATAATAACCCCCAGCATTGGCAAAAGTGATCACAATAATAACCAATGGCATTGGCTAAAGTAATCACAATAATAACCCCCAACAATGGTGACAGAGACCACAATAATAAATTGTAGCAATGTTGTCAATGATCGCATGAATAACCCCCAGCATTGGTGTCAGTGACTGCAATAATAACCCTGAGCATGTGTTGGTTGCACAGTAATAATCCACAGCATTGGTGTCAGTGCCTGCAATATTAACCCCCAGCATGAGTCAGTTGCCACAATAACAATCCCCCAGCATTAGTGATAGTGAATACAATAGTAACCCCGAAAATGTGTTGGTCGCACAGTAATAATCCACAGCATTGGTGCCAGTGACTGCAATAATAGTCACCAGCATTGGTTTCAGTGACTGCAATAATAACCTATTACATTGGCAACAATGATCACAATAATAACCCCCAGCATTGGCGAAAGTGATCACAATAATAACCCCCAGCATTGGCGAAAGTGATCACAATAATAACCCCCAGCATTGGCGAAAGTAATCACAATAATAACCCCCTTGGTGGTTGGTGCTCACACACACTGGTGGTCAGTGACAGTGCTAGTTACCCTCCTTCCCACATTAATGGGCAGAAGCAACATAAATTAATTTGACCGAATTCAATTATATCAGCCACATACTGTATAAACAGTCTTTGTTCTCTAGCTGTACTCCGCGCTGCTTCTTTTACGGTAATTTTCTCTATTTCATCTCTCCCACTAACACTGTGAAAATATTTTTCATGCCTGATTAATAATATCCCACATAACTTGAGAAAATCACAAATCCCACTTAATGTGAGAAAATGACAAATAATAATGGTAAGCATGACAATACCGGCTTCTGTTTGACAGGACGGAGGGAACGTTCTGGGGAGCAATTACTGGGTAATAAATGAAATTATTTCACACCCCCCTATGTATGTGTGTGTGTGTGTGGGTGTGCGCACACGGTATATGTGTTTATGTATGGAACCTACAAAAGCAAACTGAATGTAACACTGAAGATACAAAGGATCTACTCAGCCCTGGAATGTGAAGATAATGAGATTTCACTAAACCGTAGGCTTGTATGTCATGGCGTCGATCGTGCGCAGATTGCCAAATCGTATTCTCACTGTATTTATTATGTGCCCATAATGCACGTGGACATGTGTGTAATCCAAATTGTGTGTGCAGTGAATACACAAAAATAGAGTCAAGGAATCAGGACCTCCTTCCTCCTGCTGGTGACCCCTCTAGTGTTATAAAGATCTATATAGAGGAATCAGGACCTCCTTCCTCCCACTGGTGACCCCTCTAGTGATGTACGGATCTATATAGAGGACCCAGGACCTCCTTCCTCCTGCTGGTGACCCTTCTAGTGATACAAAGATCTATATAGAGGAATCAGGACCTCCTTCCTCCTGATGGTGACCCCTCTAGTGATATAAAGATCTATATAGATGAATCAGGACCTCCTTCCTCCTGCCGGTGACACTTCTGATGATATAACGATCTATATAGAGGAATCAGGACCTCCTTCCTCCTGCTGGTGACCCCTCTAGTGATATAAAGATCTATATAGTGGAATCAGGACCTCCTTTCTCCTGGTGGTGATTTCGCTAGTGATCCTCATCCTCCAAAAACCTATATACAACAGAAGGGAGTCCATCACAATCAGCCAGGGGCAGACTGACAACGCATGGGGCCCCCGGGCAATAGGGGATCATGGGGCCCCAGGACAATAGGGGATCATGTCCTTGCCCAAAATCAAAAAAGCCTATGAAAAAGGTACCAGGGGCATCTTACTGACCCCGGGCCCTCAGGCAGTGCCTGAGTTTCCAAATGGTCAGTCCGCCCCTGGTCCTTCCTCCTGCCGGTGATCCCTCTAGTGATATACAGATCTATATAGAGGTATCAGGACCTCCTTCCTCCTGCTGGTGACCCCTCTAGTGATAGGATCTATATAGAGGAATCGGGACCTTCTTCCTCCTGCTGGTGAGGCCTCTAGTGATATAAAGATCTATATAGAGGAATCAGGACCTCCTTCCTCCTGCCGGTGACCCCTCTAGTGATATAAAGATCTATATAGAGGAATCAGGACCTCCTTCCTCCTGCTGGTGACCCCTCTAATGATATAAAGATATATATAGAGGAATCAGGACCTCCTTTCTCCTGGTGGTGATTTCGCTAGTGATCCTCATCCTCCAAAAACCTATATACAACAGAAGGGAGTCCATCACAATCAGCCAGGGGCGGACTGACAACGCATGGGGCCCCCGGGCAATAGGGGATCATGGGGCCCCGGTGTCCTTGCCCAAAATCAAAAAAGCCTATGAAAAAGGTACCAGGGGCATCTCATGGGTCTCCCTACTGAGCCCGGGCCCTCAGGCAGTGCCCGAGTTTCCAAATGGTCAGTCCGCCCCTGCTCCTTCCCCCTGCCGGTGACCCCTCTAGTGATATACAGATCTATATAGAGGTATCAGGACCTCCTTACTCCTGCTGGTGACCCCTCTAGTGATAGGATCTATATAGAGGAATCAGGACCTCCTTCCTCCTGCTGGTGACCCCTCTAGTGATAGGATCTATATAGAGGAATCAGGACCTCCTTCCTCCTGCTGGTGACCCCTCTAGTGATATAAAGATCTATATAGAGGAATCGGGACCTCCTTCCTCCTGCCGGTGACCCCTCTAGTGATATAAAGATCTATATAAAAGAATGAGGACCTCCTTCCTCCTGCCGGTGACCCCTCTAGTGATATAAAGATCTATATAATGGAATCAGGACCTCCTTTCTCCTGGTGGTGATTTCGCTAGTGATCCTCATCCTCCAAAAACCTATATACAACAGAAGGGAGTCCATCACAATCAGCACACAGTGTTCAGTGAAAGAAGCAATTGAGAGGAACCCGGGCGTGAGTTTCAGTATAAATGGCAGCCGATAGGACTGGGCAATAAAATTTTGCTAAAATTCTTGCAACGTGTGTATTTGCGCAGGTAAAGATTACGTTTTGTTTTGTTTTTTTTTTAAGCAAAAGTGGAGTCATGTTTTAGGAGTATAGCTGCTCTATAGACAGCAGCTTGCTGACACTGACAAGGACTGGCTGCCCAGAAAAAGAATTGATTTTCAAAGGTAGGCAAAGGCCATTATAAAGCCATTTAAAAAATGGTAGTTCCTAGATGTTCTTTGAGTCAGCTGTAATTTTCCTTTGAAGAATAATCATGCGCCTTTCATGTTTTTTTTTTTTTTTTCTAGTAATACCCATGGCACATATTTTTTTCTTTCAGAATAGAACATTAAAATGTGCATATTTTGAAATAATGATTAGACTTCAATTTCCTCAACCAGGAGCAACCCAACCTCCAGAATCGCAGTTAGAATGTGCTGCTGACTTTCTGAATGAATTTACAGTAAGTCTACAGAGGAGCTGAATCGGGTAATGAATAGCTATGGAGCTTTTTTACACCCAATGTCAGTGGTGTATTTAGCTCTCGTGCTGCCCTAGGCAACACTAAAATTGGGCACCTACCCCCCCCCCCCCCCCCACCACCACCACCACCACCACCACCAGGCGAGCGGCATGATGATGTCAGCATAAGCCCTTTCCGACGCATTTCATCTTCACAGATGTTCCCAAGAGGATCTAGAATTACCCTCAGAATGAATTATGTTCTATCACCCACTTGAATTGATCTTTCACTAACACATTGTGGGTATCCAGTGGTGTATTTAGGTTTTGTGCTGCCCCAGACAACACAAAAAATCTGACACCCAAAATCTGAGACCAGATATAGTGAATGCAGGGTCTGGGGAGACCAGATATAGTGAATGCAGGGTCCAGGGAGAGCGGATATAGGGAATTCAGGGTCCGGGGAGACCAGATATAGTGAATGCAGGGTCCGGAGAGAGCGGATATAGTGAATGCGGAGTCCGGGGAGAGCGGAGAGAGCGGAGAGAGCGGATGTAGTGAATGCAGGGTCCGGGGAGAGCAAATATAGTGAATGCGGGGACCGGGGAGAGCGGATATAGTGAATGCGGGGTCCGGGGAGAGCGGATATAGTGAATGCGGGGTCCGGGGAGAGCGGATATAGTGAATGCAGGGTCCGGGGAGACCAGATATAGTGAATGCAGGGTCCGGGGAGAGCAGATATAGTGAATGCAGGGTCCGGGGAGAGCGGATATAGTGAATGCAGGGTCTGGGGAGAGCGGATATAGTGAATGCAGGGTCCGGGGAGACCGGATATAGTGAATGCAGGGTCCGGGGAGAGCGGATATAGTGAATACGGGGTCCGGGGAGAGTGGATATAGTGAATGCGGGGTCCGGGGAGAGCGGATATAGTGAATGCGGGGTCCGGGGAGAGCGGATATAGTAAATGCGGGGTCCGGGGAGAGCGAATATAGTGAATGCGGGGTCCGGGGAGAGCGGATATAGTGAATGCGGGGTCCGGGGAGAGCGGATATAGTGAATGCGGGGTCCGGGGAGAGCGAATATAGTGAATGCGGGGTCCGGGGAGAGCGGATATAGTGAATGCGGGGTCCGGGGAGAGCGGATATAGTGAATGCGGGGTCCGGGGAGAGCGGATATAGTGAATGCTGGGTCCGGGGAGAGCGGATATAGTGAATGCAGGGTCCGGGGAGAGCGGATATAGTGAATTCAGGGTCCGGGGAGAGCGGATATAGTGAATGCAGGGTCCGGGGAGAGCGGATATAGTGAATGCTGAGTCCGGGGAGAGCGGATAAAGTGAATGCAGGGTCCAGGGAGAGCGGATATAGTGAATGCAGGGTCCGGGGAGAGCGGATATAGTGAATGCAGGGTCCGGGGAGAGCGGATATAGTGAATGCAGGGTCCTGGGTTTAGTAACACTTTAACTAAGTTCTATTGCTGGCTCACAGAGGGTTGAGCAATTTCCTCTATTTTATGATTTTTCTGGCTCCTCGGAATCAGGAACATCAGATACGCCAGCCTATTATTGTTACATTGTAAGTTCAATACCTATTTATAGGATGCTCATTGTGTCTGATATAAAGCAAATCTTTTGCCTAGAGTGGGCATGGTAAAGGTTTGCTTTCAAATAACATCCATCTTAGTGAAATGATCCTAATATAATAAAAGGTAAGAGATTAATTGCCAAGGCAAAAATTTTACAGTCAAGCGATTCTGGAAAAGTGGAGGAGGAGGACTACGGATAATGGGGATCCCAGTGAACTCTCCACCCCCTTTGGTGCACCTTTAAGCAAAACTAGTTCTATATTACAGCTTAGCCATCGACGTAATTGTGTGTCTTCTACGGTGCGGTCATGCAATCCTTCTCCCGCTCGTTTATGTGTTTACTGGATTTTCCACATTTGTGGCTATGCATAATTGACGGCTGATTTAAAATTAATTACGCTGCATTAAGAATGTTTTCAGCCTGGAGAGCCGGTAAAGTGGCAGCTCCGGAGTAAACCTTGATAAATATTACATGGGCTCCCCTTGGGAAAAATTACATTGTTTTAAGCCATGGAGCTTTCTCCTGCTTGGTTTGTCTTGCTATGGAACATGGGAGCAACTGACAGTTAAATGTCTTCTTGAATGTTTTTTGTTGGGAGATTGTATTGCCTTTGTATGAAAAGTATTATTTTTGGGGGTATGGAGCCTCTTTTGGAACATCTGGCCAAGTGCAAGGCACACCTGTAGTTTTTGTTGCTGGATTCCCTCATGGCAGGTGATATGGGCTCACCCAAGGTAGTTAGTCATGGGCGAGTGACCCTAGAGACAAAATGTCAATTGCCCTCAGGATGGCTTCAGCAAGAACATCAGAAACAGGATTGCTGAGATGTGGAGACTGGTCAAAGAACATGCTACAAAGAGACTTCTGGCCAAGTGCAAGGCACACCTGTAATTTTATTACTGGATTCCCCCTTGACAAGAGATGTAGGCCCACCCCAGGCAGGGAGTCATGGATCAGTGACCCTGGAGACCCCCAGGTTACTTTGTTGGAAAATGTAAAGGGCCCTCAGGACGGCCCCACCAAACAAATCAGAAACAGGATGGTTCCGATATGGAAACTGATCAGCAGCACTAGATTGGTCAAAATACAGTCTACAAAAGGACCTCTGGCCAAGTGCAAGGCACACCTATAATTTTATTACTGGATTCCACCTTGACAAGTGATGTGGGCTCACCCCAGACAGGGAGTCATGGATCAGTGACCCTAGAGACCCCCAGGTTACTTTGTTGGAAAATGTCAAGGTCCCTCAGGATGGCCCACCAACGAAATAAGAAACAGGATGGCTGTAATGTGGAGACTGGTCAGCGGCACTAGACTGGTCAAAATACAGTCTACAAAGGGACCTCTGGCCAAGTGCAAGGCACACCTGTAACTTTATTACTGGATTCCCCCTTGACAAGAGATGTGGGCCCACCCCAGGCAGGGAGTCATGGATCAGTGACCCTGGAGACCCCCAGATTACTCTGCTGCAAAATGTAAAGGGCCCTCAGGACGGCCCCACCAAAGAAATCAGAAACAGGATGGCTGCGATGTGGTGACTGGTCAGTGGCACTAGACTGGTCAAAATGCAGTCTACAAAAGGACCTCTGGCCATGTGCAAGGCACACCTGTATTTTTATTATTGGATTCCCCCTTGACAGGTGACGTGGGCTCATCCCAGGGAAGGAACCATGGGTCAATGACTCTAGAGACCCCCGGGCTACTTTGTTGCAAAATGTCAAGGGCCCTCAGGAAATCAGAAATAGGAAGACTGCGTTGTGGAGACTGGTCAGCAGCACTAGACTCGTCTGAATACAGACTACAAAGGGACCTTTCGCCATGTGCAAGGCACACCTGTGATTTTCATATTGTATTCCTCCTTTATGTGGGCTCACCCTAGGCAGGAAGCCATGGGCCAGTGATCCTAGATCCTAGTGATCCCAGGCTATTTTGTTGCTCATTGGTAATGGCCTCTGCATGGCCCCACCAATGAGATCAGAAACGATGTGGAAACTGATCAGCAGCACTAGACTGGTCAAAATACAGTCTACAAAAGGACCTCTGGCTAAGTGCAAGGCACACCTGAAATTTTATTACTGGATTCCCCCTTGACAAGTGATGTGGGCTCACCCTGGGCAGAGAGTCATGGATCAGTGACCCTGGAGACCCCCAGGTTACTTTGTTGGAAAATGTCAAGGTCCCTCAGGATGGCCCACCAAGGAAATCAGAAACAGGATGGTTACGATGTGGAAACTGATCAGCAGCACTAGACTGGTCAAAATACAGTCTACAAAAGGACCTCTGGCCAAGTGCAAGGCACACCTGAAATTTTATTACTGGATTCCCCCTTGACAAGTGATGTGGGCTCACCCCAGGCAGGGAGTCATGGATTAGTGACCCTGGAGACCCTCAGGTTACTTTGTTAGAAAATGTCAAGGTCCCTCAGGATGGCCCACCAAGGAAATCAGAAACAGGATGGCTTACTGGATTCCCCATTGGCAGGTGACGTGGCCAAGACAGGAAGCCATGGGTCATCACAATCGAAGAGAGTGCTACATTTAGAGGAATAACTATCAGAAAGCCTGGTTTATGAGTGAGAGCATCTTTTGATCCCTAACAGATACACTCCTACACTATACATTTTACTCTTTTAACTTTTCCTTTTAAACATTTTTCCTAAGCCATAGAGAGCTGTTATTTTAAATTTCCTTGAATTGCCATCTATATCAACACTTGTGTATTCAGCATGGGACCAGTTGTGGTTACCGGAGCACTGGGGAATGTCAGAATGAACAATTAAACCCGGCAATTACAGCAGACACTCTGTACTTATCGCTTGACATTACTTGTATTTTTCAGAATCATGTTTTGTGACATGACATCCACTTCATCAGAGCTGAAGAAACAAAGAAGTCACATTCTCTATCCCATTGTAATATCTGTTTAGTTGATGTTAATGTGAGCCATTGTTCTTTCTAGGTAATGCATTGATTTGCATCAACAAAAGACTTCATATTCCCCCATGTGTTGGGCTTTCTTTGACTCTGAAGATTGAGAGCGGAAGGTATTTGGTTCCTACTGTGAAATACATTTCAATTGTTGGATGCATTTATTTCCATGGAAGTGTAAGGGGATGATAACGCAGTGCTCCAACCATTTTTTTTATAGAGTACGGAGAGTAAAAACTTCTCTCTGGATTTTATTTCAGTCAGTGACCCCACAGAGGAGGTATTCCGAACTTCCAGTCACCCAGACCACAAATGGGAGGTGTAGTTGTCTTGTTACAGGGGTAGTAAAACTGGCCATAGTGAAGCTGGCTTAATGAGAGAAATCCATCCGTGCTGGATGGACAACATCCCACACGGGTGGAAGAATCTTCTAATGCTGGCTGCTTGCAGACTATTTTTCACCTGTCAAGGAGTCGTGGGTCAATGATCCTAGAGATCTCCAGGTAACTTTGTTGCAAACTGTCAATGGCCCTCAGGATGGCCCCACCAAGGAAATCAGGAACAGGCTACAAAGGGACCTCTGGTCATATGCAAGGTACACCTGTAATTTTATTACTGGATTCCTCCTTGGCAGGTTATGTGGGTTCACCCAAGGCATAGAGCCATGAGCCAGTGACCCTAGAGACACCCAGGCTAGTTTGTTGCAGAATGTCAATGGCCCTCAGAATGGCCCCACCAAGGAGATCAGAAACAGGATGGCTGCATTGTGGAAACTGGTCATCGGCACTAAACTGGTCAAAATACAGACTACAAAGGGACCTCTGGCCAAGTGCAAGGTACACCTGTAATTTTATTACTGTATTCCCCATTGGTAGGTGACGTGAGCTCATCCCAAGTCAGGGAACCATGGGCCAGTGATTTCAGACACCCCCCAGGGTACCTTGCTTCAAAATGTCAATGGTCCTTAGGATGGCCCCATTAGGGAGAACAGGAATAGGCTGGAAGCTATGTGGAGACTGGTCAGCGACATTAGACTAGTCAAAAAAATTTATTTTCACCTGGCTACTTTTATTTTTCAATTGAAGTTTGTTGTGTTGGGCGGGGTGTCCACCTATGCTTCAGATTTTAGAAAATTTGCACGAATTGCCCAAAATTCGAGCCATAGCAAAGACGGGCTTAACAAGAGAAATCCATAGATTCCCCCATTGACGCCAAACATGTGGGTGGACAAATCTCCCGCTGCAGTCAATGTCTGGCTGACTTTTTTGTGCCCTGCTCCTTTGATTTGTCATTTGAAGCTGGTTGTGTCTGGGGGCCACCCATGGCTTGAATTTCAGCCGATTCACAGGAATCCTATAAAACTCAAGTCATGTATGGCCAGCTTAAAGCAGACCTTGAACCACCCAAGCATGATCCTGCCTCTCCACCCAACCCCCTGTCCTTTGCAGGAATAGGGCTTCTTTTTTTACTTTTCTTTCCTTTTTTTTTAATAGAATGTGCGCCCTGCACATCACTCGCCTTAGGCGAATGATGAGCACATTTCCCGCTGTGCCACCTGGGATATGTATGTCACATATCCCAAGAGACATAGTCTTTCATTGAGGAAAGGAGGAGGAGGCCTGTCAGTGGGTTATCGGGAGGCGTGCTGGCTGAATCCGGAACAGCTGACAGCCTAGCGATGACATCACAGGGTAACATGGTGACATGGGACCAAATGCTGCCAGAAAAGAAGCTCTCAGTTGTGCAGTGCCAGATCTACTGGGTGGGTGCGTATCAAAAGTGACCAAAACTCACCACCCGGTAGAAAAGGCTTAAAAAAAAATATGGGGGGGGGGGGGGTAAAGTTCCGCTTTAAGGCAGAAACAGCAAAAAAAAAAAAACATATTGTGATATTTTCTAATCCTTCCCACTCAAGTAAAAAAGTTTTTCTAATGTTTTTATCCCATTATAAAGATTTACCAAAATGTTCTGTTCTGCTCTGAAAATTCACTTGCAAGTGGAAGTCCAGGATAGTTATTCTAATCTATCTAAGCTTACATGTGCCCCCACCTCCTTCTAACACCTATACTAATTTGTAGAAGGAAGGGGGTACTCAGTGGTATCCTAATGCATGGGCACCCCTGAGCACTGGCCAGGGGCCCCAGGTGCATTGGGACCTCAAGGCAATTTTGCATTACAACATAATTGCCAACTGTCCCGGATTTGCTGGGACAGTCATGCCTTTTACTAAGCTGTCCAAGGATGGCTGTGTCCCGAAAAGCATCCCGGAAGTTGTACTGTGCCCTTCTGATCCTAGTATTGTGCCCTCCTGATCCCCCTCGTCCTGTGCCCTTGTCCCCCCCTTCCTCCCTTACTGTGCGCTTTGTGTTGATTAGTCTTTGATTTATGGCATGTCTTCTTATTGTTTAAAATTGATTTTATTAAAAGTAATAATAAATATATATTTATTCTATTGACTATTTATTTATCTATCTCGTCTCCTCATCTCCTCCTCCCATGCTCATCTCCAGGACTTCTCCAGAGCTTCCCCCATTCTGTGGAACTCTCTACCCCAATTTATCAGACTATCGCCGACTCTGCTCACTTTTAGGCGATCTCTAAAAACCGATCTCTTCAGGGAAGCCTATCCTGCCCTCAGCTAATAATGGAATCTTCTACTCCTACCAGTCCATCCCCCACAGTTACTACCTTTGTACCACTAGCCCCTCCCTCTTAGATTGTAAGCTCCCAGGATCAGGGCCCTCCTAACCCTTTTGTATTGAACTGTATTATTGCTGTACTGTCTCCCTTTATATTGTAAAGCGCTGAGCAAACTGTTGGCACTATATAAATCCTGTATAATAATATAATAATGCTTTAATTCCTGAGAGTAAGTGCGCAAATTGGGGTAGGCTGGTAAGGGCCCCAGAGCATTTCTTCGCCTAGGGGCTCATGATGCTATTAAGATGGCCCTGGTTATACTTACCTATTCTGAGGGAGCTCTGGTCCGGTCACGTGATCGGCTCCCAGCAGCCAGCTTCAGGGGAGAGGAGGCACAGCCAACAACAGATACCCCATAGCAGGCCTCTGGGTGATGTCACTTCTTAGGCATTTCAGCCATTGACGAGGTTCTGTCCTCTTCCTTGAAGCCAGCCGCTGGGAAGACCACATGACCGGACCAGAGTGCCCTCAGAATAGACATCCTTCTACAGGGTAGTTATTATAGGATTTAGAAGGGGGGTGGGAGCAGATTTAATCAGATTGATCCAGGATTTCCACTTCAAAGCCTAATTTATACTCCTACCCTCCAAATCCTTCTCTCCCTGAAGCCCCATACTACTGCCACCCCAAAATTTTTTTCTTTTAATCCCAATGTACATACCTATTTTCTTGCAGTCTTCTGCCCAGTGCTTGACACCATGGGTCCTTCCTCTTCTCCTGACCTGGAAGTGGTGGGCAGTCCTTAAAGTGGTTATAAAGTCTTTTTTTACCTGAATGCATTCTCTGAATTGAAGTAAAACGCACCCCACTACCTGTCCCACCTATTGGTGTATTTAGGTTTCATGCTGTCCTAGGCAATACAAAAAGTGGCTCCCCCCCCTACAGAGAGACCCTGACACTGACCAACACCCCCCTTCCCCACAAAGAGAGCCTGACATTGACCAAGAACACCCCACCCCCACCCGAGAGAGCCTTCCACTAGCACCTCCCCTCATACACTGGCAACCACACCCCCCCCCCTGCGAGAGAGAAGACACACACCTTCACAGCTCTGGACATGCTCCGGGAACAACAGTTGGGCTCCACATGCACCATCAAGCAGCCCACAACCTCTCTCAGATCCCACCTGGTCCCCATGCTGTGTGTGTCCATTCTTCCATCCCTTTTGAGGGGCTGGGGTTGCCCCCCTGAAAAATGCCGCCCTAGGCAAATGCCTTGTTTGCCTTGTTGTAAATACGTCCCTGGTCCTACCCACCCCCATCCCTAAACATTTACCTGACTCCCACCACAGCTCAAGCACTGCTCTGCTCACTTCCTTGTCTCACAGGAGACACTGAAAGCAAAGGACATCATAGGCTCCTGTCGCTGTCAGTCAAACTCCAATGAGGAGGGAGTGGGTGCGTGGCTTACTGGCACGGTGTGTGTCTATGAGCCTGGCTCAGGAGTGTATGTGCATGGGTGCCTCCTTAGCACATGGCTTGCTAAGGAGGCACCTAGAGGAAGGAGAAGCTGACAGCACCAATGGGGGACTGCCGGAAGAGGAGGTAGGGGACATCTCGGAGGTAGGGGGACTTTAATCCTGGGCAGTGGAGTGCTCAGGTAATGACTTATGAGTTGGGTGCTGTCTGGGAGCACTGTGAACCCCGGCTGGGGTGTTGATTCCTCAAGACCTCAGGGAGGACCTTCAGGGAGGACCTTCAGGTAGGGAGCATGGCACTAATAGCATATCCAAGACCGGACATCACAGGATCAATAAGGAGCAGGGTGTTATGTGGCCGGTCCAAAGTCAATAAAATATAGTAAGTGAGAAAAAAAGCATAAAATACATGTGGGGAGGGCTCAAAGCGGGAAGGGGGAGCACAAAGCACTTAAACGGCAGTTGAGAAAGAACCACAAATCTGTCCAGCAATAGTACAGCAGACATCTCATTTTCTCTATGGGTTGAGGATACTTGAGCACCAATCTCTGAGTCACGTCATTAGCAGTTACTTGTCCTCTCTGCACTCCGGAGTTCGATGAACGGTAATTCTTCTGGCCTCTTATACTTAACCATGGTTTATCTTTCGCATTAAGCGCTTTTTCAATTAAAATGAAAGCCCGTCGATTGGTTGGTCCCGTCTACAACGCTGAAATTAGATTTACAGCTATCTGCGGAGTTGGATAAAATTACTTTACCGAAGCCCAGAATTTAGGGAAATGGTTTCATTAATTTCTCTAATGGCTCTAATATAAAAAGTGGCTCGAATGTTTTTTTTTTCCAACCAAAATTGTCTCGAGTGTTATTTCCTTAATTGTTCTTTCAACAAAAAGCAGAAATATTTTAACATAAAAGGGATTTGGTTTGCATCTGATTAACAAAATGCAGATTCAGAGTTGAAGTTTGGATTCTTATTTTTTTAGATGGTAGCAAAGGTTTGGTGTTCCTGAAACATATTTCAAAAGTAATTTTAAGAAAACCCTGCCAGATTTATTACAGGTTTATTTAGTGCAGGTACTTCTTTTATTGTGCTGTCAATTTACACAGCACTTTATATATAAATATATATATATATATATATATATATGTGTGTGTGTGTGTATATATATATATATATCTATCTCTCAACCCCCCACCTCACCCCCTCGGTCTCCGCCCGAATCACACACCTACTGAGTGACATATCAGACTGGATGTCGCTTCACTTCCTTAAACTGAACCTCTCCAAACCCGAGCTCCTAGTCTTCCCCCCAGCCCGGACACCACCCCCCATTGACTTCTCCATCATGTCCAACAACGCCACCATCAAACCCGCCCCACAGGCCAGAGTACTTGGTGTCATTCTGGACTCCAACCTATCCTTCCAGCCCCAAGTCCAATCTTTAACAAACTCGTGCAGACTCCACCTCCGCAACATCGCCAAAATCCGCACATTCCTATCCCCAGAAACCACTAAACAGCTCATCCACTCCCTCATCATATCACGACTCGACTACTGCAACTCCCTCCTCACTGGCCTGCCTCGCCGCTGGCTATCCCCGCTTCAGTCCATCCTGAATACGTCTGCCAGACTCATTCACCTTTCCAACCGCTCCGTCTCCGCCACCCCCCTCTGCCAATCCCTCCACTGGCCTCCACCCCCCTCTGCCAATCCCTCCACTGACCTCCACCCCCCTCTGCCAATCCCTCCACTGACCTCCACCCCCCTCTGCCAATCCCTCAACTGGCTTCCAATTGCGGATCAAATTCAAAATCCTAACACTGACGTACAAAGCCGTCCACCATACTGCCCCGAACTACATCACTGACCTAATATCCAAGTACCACCCAGCACGCACACTCCGCTCCTCACAAGACCTCCTTCTCTCTAGTTCCCTGGTCTCCTCCTCCCATGCCCGCCTCCAGGACTTCTCCAGGGTGTCACCCATCCTCTGGAACTCCCTGCCCCAACCCATCAGATTATCACCTACTCTCCTCTCCTTTAGGCGCACCCTGAAAACCCATCTCTTCAGGGAAGCCTACCCCACCCCCCCGCTAACTTGCCGACCTCCTCCACTCTTCCTACCACCCCATCCCCCACAGCTATCTCCTCCTGTGCCACCATCCCCTCCCTCCTAGATTGTAAGCTCCAAGGAGCAGGGCCCTCGATCCCCTCATGTTTTGCATTGTATTGGTATTGTTCTGTCACATGTTCTATCCCCCTTTGTAATGTACAGCGCTGAGCAAACTATTGACGCTTTATAAATACTGTATAATAATAATAATAATAATAATATATATTGCACATTCACATCAGATATAAAAGATCAACGTTTAATCCAGTTAAACTAATTAAATAAATGTATAAATTCATCTCATAGAAGTAACTGAATATCCATTTTCATAATATGATTACTATTATTATTATTACAAAAATGAACACTATAAAGAGTATTAATATTATTAAAATAATGTTATCATATTATTACATATATACAGTGTTTATTATTATTATTAGAGATGAGCGAATTATTAAAAAATTCGATTCGGCTGATTCGCCGAATTTGCGGAATAAATTCGATTCGATGCGAATTTATTCGCTGCGAATTTAACTTATTAAAAGGGTTTCTAGGCTTCAGAGAGCCTTTATATTAGTGCAGAACACTGTACCTTTAATTTAAATGCCCTTGGAGTCTGCTGGGGAAGAGAAATAATACTGTCAGTCAGTATGACATGCAGATGAGTGCCGTCGATCTTAGAATCACCGCACACTTCACTCATTTGGGCAGTCACGGGGCCAAAACCAGAGTGTGGAGCCACAGTGTGGCGGTGGAGGCAGCAGCAATGGGAGGCCATACAGCACCCTATGACAAAAATGGAACCCACCAGCAGTGTGAGGAGACCTGAAAGTGGCACATGGCAGAGTGTGGCGATGGAGACAGCAGCAATGGGAGGCCGTACAGGGACCCATGAGAGACTCTGGACCTGGCAGCAGCATGAGGAGGCGGTACGGGGGCCCATGACACACTCTGGACCTGGCAGCAGCATGAGGAGTCGGTACAGGGGCCCATGGCAGAGTGGCGAAGCGTAAGCAGCTTAAATTGAAGGCCATACAGAGGCCTATGTTAAAAAGTCCCCTCAGCAGCAGCGTGGGGAGACGACTATCAAGAGTCCAATGGCAGAGTGGCGGAGCAGAAGCAGCTTCAATTGAAGGCCAATAGTGGTTGTGAAGCAGAAAGTCAGTTTATTGTACACAATCGGTCAATTGCAGCTTGCCGTTGGCTGGAAACTGTACGTTTCTGTCACTGGAATGCATTAATCACCCAAAAAATATTACCGCCAGCCGGCGTGTAAATGGATTTACCTCTTTGAACGTACAATAGTGGTTGTGAAGCAGAAAGTCAGTTTATTTTGCACAATCGGCAAACTGCAGCACCAACTGTGCACGACAGCCACCAAAAAAAAAAGGGTGTATGTCACTTTTAATTTTCAATTCTTTGATAGCTGTGGCCCTAAGTAACGATTCTGTGTCCCTGAGTAACGATTCTGTGTCCCTGAGTAACGATTCTGTGTCCCTGAGTAACAATTCTGTGTCCCTGAGTAACGATTCTGTGTCCCTGAGTAACAATTCTGTGTCCCTGAGTAACGATTCTGTGTCCCTGAGTAACGATTCTGTGGCCCTAAAGTATCTGTGGCCCTAATGCAGGCCATAGATGGGTCGAAAATCGGCCGATTTTTCAGCCGAAAATAAAATCGGCCGATTTTCGGATCGTTAGTGGGCTATTTGGTCGGCCGTTTTTCGGTATTTTGGCCGTTTTTTTTTCTGTAAAGTTGGAAAAAAATCGGCCGATTTTGCCGATCGGCCGATTTTCGCGGCAATAGTGGGCAAATCGGACGATTTTTTGCCGATAAAAAATCTGCGCATGAGCAGTGACCTGCAAGAGGAAGACAAAAAGAAGAAAAAGAAGAAGAGGAAGAGGATGAAGAAGAGGATGAAGAAGAAGAAGAGGAAGAAGAGGATGAAAAAGAAGAGGATGAGGAAGAGGAAGAAGAAGAAGAAGAAGAGGATGAGGATGAAGAAGAAGAAGAAGAGGATGAGGATAAAGAAGAAGAGGAGGATGAGGATGAAGAAGAAGAAGAAGAAGAAGAAGAAGAGGATGAGGATGAGGAAGAAGAAGAAGAAGAAGATGAGGATGAGGATGAAGAAGAAGAAGAAGAAGAAGAGGATGATGGTGAGGAAGAAGAAGTAGAAGAAGAAGAAGAAGAAGAAGAAGAAGATGAAGAGGAACTAGGATGATGATGAAGAAGAAGAAGAAGAAGAAGAAGAAGAGGAGGATGAGGATGAAGAAGAAGAAGAGGATGAGGATGAAGAAGAAGAAGAGGATGAGGATGAAGAAGAAGAGGATGAGGATGAGGATGAAAAAGAAGAAGAAGAAGAGGATGAGGATGATGAAGAAGAAGAGGATGAGGATGAAGAAGAAGAAGAAGAAGAGGATGAGGATGAAGAAGAAGAAGAAGAAGAAGAAGAGGATGAGGAAGAAGAAGAAGAGGATGAGGATGAAGAAGAGGATGAGGATGAAGAAGAGGATGAGATTGAAGAAGAAGAAGAAGAAGAAGAAGAAGAGGATGATGGTGAGGATGAGGATGATGATGAAGAAGAAGAAGAAGATGAGGATGATGAAGAAGAAGAGGAGGATGAGGATGATGAAGAAGAAGAGGATGAGGATGATGAAGAAGAAGAGGATGAGGATGAAGAAGAAGAGGATGAGGATGAAGAAGAAGAAGAAGATGAGGAAGAAGAAGAAGAGGATGAAGATGAAGAAGAAGAAGAAGAAGAAGAGGATGAGGATGAAGAAGAAGAAGAAGAGGAGGAGGAGGATGATGAAGAAGAAGAAGATGAGGATGATGAAGAAGAAGAGGATGAGGATGAAGAAGAAGAAGAGGATGAGGATGAGGAAGAAGAAGAGGATGAGGATGAAGAAGAAGAAGAAGAAGAAGAGGATGAGGATGAGGATGAAGAAGAAGAAGAAGATGAGGATGAAGAAGAAGAAGATGAGGATGAGGATGAAGAAAAAGAAGAAGAAGAGGATGAGGAAGAAGAAGAAGAGGATGAGGATGATGAAGAAGAAGAGGATGAGGATGATGAAGAAGAAGAGGATGAGGATGAAGAAGAAGAAGAAGAGGAGGATGAGGATGAAGAAGAAGAAGAAGAAGAAGAGGATGAAGAAGAAGGGGATGAGGATGATGAAGAAGAAGAGGATGAGGATGAAGAAGAAGAGGATGAGGATGAAGAAGTAGAAGAAGAAGAGGATGAAGAAGAAGAGGATGAGGATGAAGAAGAAGAAGATGAGGATGAAGAAGAAGAAGAAGAAGAAGAAGAAGAGGATGATGAAGAAGAAGAAGAGGATGAGGATGAAGAAGAAGAAGAAGAAGAAGAGGATGAGGAAGAAGAAGAAGAGGATGAAGAAGAAGAAGAGGATGAGGATGATGAAGAAGAAGAGGATGAGGATGATGATGAAGAAGAAGAGGATGAGGATGAAGAAGAAAAAGAAGAAGAAGAAGAAGAGGATGAGGGTGAGGAAGAAGAAGAAGAAGAAGAAGAAGAAGAAGAAGAAGAAGAAGAAGAAGAGGATGAGGATGAAGAAGAAGAAGAAGAGGATGAGGGTGAAGAAGAGGATGATGAGGATGAAGAAGAAGAAGAAGAGGATGATGGTGAGGATGAGGATGATGATGAAGAAGAAGAAGAAGAAGAAGAGGAGGATGAGGATGAAGAAGAAGAAGAAGAGGATGATGAAGAAGAAGAGGATGAGGATGAAGAAGAAGAGGATGAGGAAGAAGAAGAAGAAGAAGAAGAAGAGGAAGAGGATGAGGAAGAAGAAGAAGAAGAAGAAGAGGATGAGGATGATGAAGAAGAAGAAGAGGATGAGGATGAAGAAGAAGAAGAAGAAGAAGAAGAAGAAGAGGATGAGGATGATGAAGAAGATGAGGATGAAGAAGAAGAAGAAGAAGAAGAAGAAGAAGAGGATGAGGATGATGAAGAAGAAGAGGATGAGGAAGAAGAAGAAGAAGAAGAGGATGAGGATGATGATGAAGTAGAAGAAGAAGAAGAACAAGAAGAAGAGGATGAGGCTGAGGATGAAGAAGAAGAAGAAGAAGAAGAAGAAGAGGATGAGGAAGAAGAAGAAGAAGAAGAAGAAGAAGCAGAAGAAGAAGAGGATGAGGATGAAGAAGAAGAAGAAGAGGATGAGGATGAAGAAGAAGAAGAAGAAGAGGATGAGGATGAGGATGAAGAAGAAGAAGAAGAAGAAGAGGAAGAGGAAGAGGAAGAAGAAGAAGAAGAAGAAGAAGAAGAAGATGAGGATGAAGAAGAAGAAGAAGATGAGGATGAAGAAGAAGAGGATGAGGATGAAGAAGAAGAAGAAGAAGAGGAAGAAGAAGAGGATGAGGATGAAGAAGAAGAAGAAGAAGAAGAAGAAGAGGATGAGGATGAGGAAGAAGAAGAAGAAGAAGAAGAGGATGAGGATGAGGAAGAAGAAGAAGAAGAAGAAGAAGAAGAAGAAGAGGGTGAGGATGAAGAAGAGGATGAGGATGATGAAGAAGAAAAGGATGATGGTGAGGAAGAAGAAGAAGAAGAAGAAGAAGAAGAAGAGGGTGAGGATGAAGAAGAAGAAGAAGAAGAAGAAGAAGAAGAAGAAGAAGAAGAGGAGGATGAGGATGAAGAGGAGGATGAGGATGAAGAAGAAGAAGAGGATGAGGATGAAGAAGAGGATGAGGATGAAGAAGAAGAGGATGATGAAGAAGAGAATGAGGATGAAGAAGAGGATGAGGATGAAGAAGAAGAAGAAGAGGAAGAGGATGTGGATGAAGAAGAAGAAGAAGAAGAGGATGAGGATGAAGAAGAAGAAGAAGAGGATGAGGATGAGGATGAAGAAGAAGAAGAAGAAGAAGAAGTAGGATGAAAATAAGAAGAATTCCAGTCCAGCAAAAAGTGTATCTGCAGAGAGCTCCGCTATTTCTGACAGTTCTCTGACAGTTCCTTCACATTTACAGCGGTTGAAACATTGTATCTATTTGTTTCCGAATAAAAACATCTGTATCCTAAATGGAAACAAATAGATACAATGTTTCAACCGCTGTAAATGTGAAGGAACTGTCAGAGAACTGTCAGAAATAGCGGAGCTCTCTGCAGGGACACTTTTTGCCGGCTGTAGAAGGGATGAAAATCGGCCGATCGGGGAAAATTCAATTCGTGCATCCGAAGTTTGCTAATTTTCGGATTCGGAGCGAATCAAATTTTTCCTAATATTCGAAACGAATTCCACTTCGTCATCTTCGATTCGCTCATCTCTAATTATTATTATTATCACAATGTAAAAAGTATTGTTTGGGTATTATCATTGCATTATTGTTATATTTTAATATAAAATTATTAACATTATTATTATTATTTGAACACTGCATTCTACACCAGGATCAACAGTCCAAACAAGAAAAGTCCACAGTAAAATAGTTCTAGTTATTATTATTAATATTATTATTATTATGAACTAAACACAAAGCAAAATAATTTAATAATCATTATTATTTTTTAATAATATTCTGTTATTAAGTGTTCTTGCATAGCAAGGAACACTTATTGTTATCTCACATATATATTCTTATTAAGTGTTCTTGCATAGCAAGGAACACTTATTGTTATCTCACATATATATTCTTATTCTTATTCTTATTATAGCCATATTTGCCACGCTAACTCCTCCCACAGTTTTTACACTACAAAGACAAGTAATATATCAAAATGTGCGCATTGATCCCGATCGGATTGCTATTACTTTGTAGAACGTTTCGCCGAATCGTTCAAGAAATATCGCGGTTTTTGCGGCGAAATTTTCCCATAGGAATGCATTGAGCAGCACAGCACAGCTAGAGTGTGCAAAGGAAAAATCAGAAAAATCAGAACATGATTTGTAAACTGCCATCACTCTTTCATTTTCAAGCCCACCTACACATATCTTATATCAAAACGTTCAGCTAACCCTGCTGTCACTAAAAATGTTCACGGCTAGGACATACTCCTGATAGTTTTCACAATATGACCATTTGTTTGGACCTCACACCTCCCATTGACTTTCATTGAAACTCCACTCTAGACACCAGACATTTTAAGGGACGTTTTTAAACTGCGACTGTGCCTTCATTTGTTATCTTTCAGAGACACACTATACATCAAACTGTAGGTCTTTTTCTTGTGATTGTCACAATATAAACCTTTTCACGGTAGCATTTATACTTTTAAAACTACAAGCGTTTGAAGATGGCAATCGCCAGTGAATTTGGCAAGTTTAAACAGCCTGTTTAGAGCACAGCTCCTCACACACCTGTGACTGACTGAGGTAACAGGTGCAAGCAAAGGTCACTCAGGGGGCAGCTGAGTCACATTAGAGTGAGAAAGCTACAATGTGAAAGGAAAAATCAGAACATGATTTGTAAACTGCCATAACTATGTCATTATCAAGCCCACCTACACATATCTTATATCAAAACGTTCAGCTAACCCTGCTGTCACTAAAAATGTTCACGGCTAGGACATACTCCTGATAGTTTTCAGAATATGACCATTTGTTTGCACCTCACTCCTCCCATTGACTTTCATTGAAACTCCACTTTAGACACAAGAAATTTTAAGGGACGTTTTTAAACTGCGACTGTGCCTTCATTTTTAATATTGCAGAGACATACTATATATCAAAATTTAGGTCTGTTTCTTGTGATTGTCACAATATAAGCCTTTTCACGGTAGCATTTATACTTTTAAAACTACAACCGTTTGAAGATGGCAATCGCCAGTGATGTCAGCAACTTGGAGCAGTTTGTTTATAACCATGACTCTGCCCTTGGTGTGGAGGGAGTTGCCATAGGAACCCAGCTGTGTGAGCAGGAAGCAGAGAGACAAAAGCTAACCTGCCCACTCCAGTTGTGTGGAGGCCAGAACACCACACAATTTCCACAGAAATTGTGAAGACGCCAGTGAAGTGAGCAATTTGAAGCAGTTTGTTTTTAACCGCTCTTCTCTGCCATATTTGAAATCTAATTCTTATTCTTATTATAGCCATATTTGCCACGCTATCTCCTCCCACAGTTTTTACACTACAAAGACAAGTAATATATCAAAACGTGCGCATTGATCCCGATCGGATTGCTATTACTTTGTAGAACGTTTCGCCGAATCGTTCAAGAAATATCGCGGTTTTTGCGGCGAAATTTTCCCATAGGAATGCATTGAGCAGCACAGCACAGCTAGAGTGTGCAAAGGAAAAATCAGAAAAATCAGAACATGATTTGTAAACTGCCATCACTCTTTCATTTTCAAGCCCACCTACACATATCTTATATCAAAACGTTCAGCTAACCCTGCTGTCACTAAAAATGTTCACGAATGCCAGTAGTGTACCGCGCTCCAATATATTCTACCTTATGTGATATAATGAATTCATAAGTGTACCACCGATAATCAAATAATTACATCAATTAATTATACTTAAATATATGATTTGTGTAAATATATAAAATAAATTAATTTATCAATGTGAAAAAACAAAAACTATGAATGAAAAATATAAATAAAAAATAAAAAATATTTGCAGTGGGAATGACAGTTCCTTCTGTATAAATGAGATGGTATTATTATTCAGTCTGGATAAAAATAAAAATAAAATAAAAATTTAATTAAAATAAAAAAAAAAAAAATTAAAATTAAAATAAAATTAAAAATAAAATAAAAATAAAAATTAAAATAAAAATAAAATTAAATTTAAAAAAAAATTTAAATCAAAATAAAATTAACATAAAATTAAAATAAAAATAAAATTAAAATAAAAATTAAAATAAAATTAAATTAACATAAAATTAAAATAAAAATAAAATTAAAATAAAAATAAAATTAAAAATAAAAATAAAATTAAAAATAAAATAAAATTAAAATTAAAATAAAAATAAAATTAAAATTAACATAAAATTAAAATAAAAATAAAATTAAAATAAAAATTAAAATAAAATTAAATTAACATAAAATTAAAATAAAAATAAAATTAAAATTAAAATAAAAATAAAATTAAAAATAAAAATAAAATTAAAAATAAAATAAAATTAAAATTAAAATAAAAATAAAATTAAAATTAACATAAAATTAAAATAAAAATAAAATTAAAATAAAATTAAAATTAAAATAAAAATAAACATAAAATTAAAATAAAATAAAAATAAAAATAAAATTAAAAATAAAATAAAATAATAAAAATTAAAATTAAAATAAAATTAAAAAAAAAAAAAAAAATTAAAATAAAAATAAAAATAAATTGATATCCCGGATAAGACACTATGTTTCTTTTCTTTAATATTTAATTAATACTAATTTTAGCACGCAATTGAACTTGGCAAGTTTAAAAAGCCTGTTTAGAACACACATGCTGACATTCCTCTCAGAGTGAGTTGTCATAGCAACCCAGCTGTCTCAGCACAGTGAGCCTACTCCGCCCTCTCCAGGTGCAGCAACCAAAGGTCACTCAAGAGGCAGATGACTCACGAGGCTGGACTGTGAGCTTCAAAATACAAGCTGAAATGCATTTCTCACTATCAGGCTTGCAATGTGCACTGCTTACATTTCATCAATCATTTGGTAAAGGTTGCGGCAAGAACACTTTACACAATTTCCCCAGAAATTGTAGATTGTCTAGTTCTTATTCTTATTCTTATTATAGCCATATTTGCCACGCTAACTCCTCCCACAGTTTTTACACTACAAAGACAAGTAATATATCAAAATGTGCGCATTGATCCCGATCGGATTGCTATTACTTTGTAGAACGTTTCGCCGAATCGTTCAAGAAATATCGCGGTTTTTGCGGCGAAATTTTCCCATAGGAATGCATTGAGCAGCACAGCACAGCTAGAGTGTGCAAAGGAAAAATCAGAAAAATCAGAACATGATTTGTAAACTGCCATCACTCTTTCATTTTCAAGCCCACCTACACATATCTTATATCAAAACGTTCAGCTAACCCTGCTGTCACTAAAAATGTTCACGGCTAGGACATACTCCTGATAGTTTTCACAATATGACCATTTGTTTGGACCTCACACCTCCCATTGACTTTCATTGAAACTCCACTCTAGACACCAGACATTTTAAGGGACGTTTTTAAACTGCGACTGTGCCTTCATTTGTTATCTTTCAGAGACACACTATACATCAAACTGTAGGTCTTTTTCTTGTGATTGTCACAATATAAACCTTTTCACGGTAGCATTTATACTTTTAAAACTACAAGCGTTTGAAGATGGCAATCGCCAGTGAATTTGGCAAGTTTAAATAGCCTGTTTAGAGCACAGCTCCTCACACACCTGTGACTGACTGAGGTAACAGGTGCAAGCAAAGGTCACTCAGGGGGCAGCTGAGTCACATTAGAGTGAGAAAGCTGCAATGTGGAAGGAAAAATCAGAACATGATTTGTAAACTGCCATAACTATGTCATTATCAAGCCCACCTACACATATCTTATATCAAAACGTTCAGCTAACCCTGCTGTCACTAAAAATGTTCACGGCTAGGACATACTCCTGATAGTTTTCAGAATATGACCATTTGTTTGCACCTCACTCCTCCCATTGACTTTCATTGAAACTCCACTTTAGACACAAGAAATTTTAAGGGACGTTTTTAAACTGCGACTGTGCCTTCATTTTTAATATTGCAGAGACATACTATATATCAAAATTTAGGTCTGTTTCTTGTGATTGTCACAATATAAGCCTTTTCACGGTACCATTTATACTTTTAAAACTACAACCGTTTGAAGATGGCAATCGCCAGTGATGTCAGCAACTTGGAGCAGTTTGTTTATAACCATGACTCTGCCCTTGGTGTGGAGGGAGTTGCCATAGGAACCCAGCTGTGTGAGCAGGAAGCAGAGAGACAAAAGCTAACCTGCCCACTCCAGTTGTGTGGAGGCCAGAACACCACACAATTTCCACAGAAATTGTGAAGACGCCAGTGAAGTGAGCAATTTGAAGCAGTTTGTTTTTAACCGCTCTTCTCTGCCATATTTGAAATCTTATTCTTATTCTTATTATAGCCATATTTGCCACGCTAACTCCTCCCACAGTTTTTACACTACAAAGACAAGTAATATATCAAAACGTGCGCATTGATCCCGATCGGATTGCTATTACTTTGTAGAACGTTTCGCCAAATCGTTCAAGAAATATCGCGGTTTTTGCGGCGAAATTTTCCCATAGGAATGCATTGAGCAGCACAGCACAGCTAGAGTGTGCAAAGGAAAAATCAGAAAAATCAGAACATGATTTGTAAACTGCCATCACTCTGCCATTTTCAAGCCCACCTACACATATCTTATATCAAAACGTTCAGCTAACCCTGCTGTCACTAAAAATGTTCACGAATACCAGTAGTGTACCGCGCTCCAATATATTCTACCTTATGTGATATAATGAATTCATAAGTGTACCACCGATAATCAAATAATTACATCAATTAATTATACTTAAATATATGATTTGTGTAAATATATAAAATAAATTAATTTATCAATGTGAAAAAACAAAAACTATGAATGAAAAATATAAATAAAAAATAAAAAATATTTGCAGTGGGAATGACAGTTCCTTCTGTATAAATGAGATGGTGTTATTATTCAGTCTGGATAAAAATAAAAATAAAATAAAATTAAAATAAAAATAAAATTAAAATAAAAAAAAAATTAAAATAAAAATAAAATTAACATAAATTTAAAATAAAAATAAAAATAAAATTAAAATTAAAATTAAAATAAAATTAAAATTAAAATAAAAATAAAAATACAATTAAAAATAAAATTAAAAATAAAATAAAATTAAAATTAAAATAAAAATAAAATTAAAATTAACATAAAATTAAAATAAAAATAAAATTAAAATAAAATAAAAATAAACATAAAATTAAAATTAAAATAAAATAAAAATAAAAATGAAATTCAAAATAAAATAAAATAAAATAATAAAAATTACAATTAAAATAAAATTAAAATAAAATAAAAATTAAAATAAAAATAAAAATAAATAATTGATATCCCGGATAAGACACTATGTTTCTTTTCTTTAATATTTAATTAATACTAATTTTAGCACGCAATTGAACTTGGCAAGTTTAAAAAGCCTGTTTAGAACACACATGCTGACATTCCTCTCAGAGTGAGTTGTCATAGCAACCCAGCTGTCTCAGCACAGTGAGCCTACTCCGCCCTCTCCAGGTGCAGCAACCAAAGGTCACTCAAGAGGCAGATGACTCACCAGGCTGGACTGTGAGCTTCAAAATACAAGCTGAAATGCATTTCTCACTATCAGGCTTGCAATGTGCACTGCTTACATTTCATCAATCATTTGGTAAAGGTTGCGGCAAGAACACTTTACACAATTTCCCCAGAAATTGTAGATTGTCTAGTTAAGTGTTCTTGCATAGCAAGGAACACTTATTGTTATCTCACAAGTATATTCTTATTTAAGTGTTCTTGCATAGCAAGGAACACTTATTGTTATCTCACATATATATTCTTATTAAGTGTTCTTGCATAGCAAGGAACACTTATTGTTATCTCACAAATATATTCTTATTCTTATTTTTATTAAGTGTTCTTGCATAGCAAGGAACACTTATTGTTATCTCACAAGTATATTCTTATTTAAGTGTTCTTGCATAGCAAGGAACACTTATTGTTATCTCACATATATATTCTTATTAAGTGTTCTTGCATAGCAAGGAACACTTATTGTTATCTCACAAATATATTCTTATTCTTATTTTTATTAAGTGTTCTTGCATAGCAAGGAACACTTATTGTTATCTCACAAGTATATTCTTATTCTTATTCTTATTCTTATTATTATAGCGAATTTGCCACGCTAACTCCTCCCACAGTTTTTACACTACAAAGACAAGTAATATATCAAAACGTGCGGATTGTTCCCGATCGGATTGCTATTACTTTGTGGAACGTTTCGCCGAATCGTTCAAGAAATATCGCGGTTTTTGTGGCGAAATTTTCCCATAGGAATGAATGGTGCATCTAGAGTGGCAGCAGAGCACAGCTAGAGTGTGCAAAGGAAAAATCAGAACATGATTTGTAAACTGCCATAACTATGTCATTTTCAAGCCCACCTACACATATCTTATATCAAAACGTTCAGCTAACCCTGCTGTCACTAAAAATGTTCACGGCTAGGACATACTCCTGATAGTTTTCACAATATGACCATTTGTTTGGACCTCACCCCTCCCATTGACTTTCATTGAAACTCCACTTTAGACACAAGAAATTTTAAGGGACGTTTTTAAACTGCGACTGTGCCTTCATTTTTTATCTTTCAGAGACATACTATACATCAAACTTTAGGTCTGTTTCTTGTGATTGTCACACTATCAACCTTTTCACGGTAGCTTTTATACTTTTAAAACTACAAGCGTTTGAAGATGGCAATCGCCAGTGAACTTGCCAAGTTTAAAAAGCCTGTTCAGAGCAGAGCTTCTCACACACCTGTGACTGACTGAGGTAACAGGTGCACCAAAGGTCACTCAGGGGGCAGCTGAGTCACATTAGAGTGAGAAGTGAGAAAGCTGCAGTGTGGAAGGAAAAATCAGAACATGATTTGTAAACTGCCATCACTCTTTCATTTTCAAGCCCACCTACACATATCTTATATCAAAACGTTCAGCTAACCCTGCTGTCACTAAAAATGTTCACGAATGCCAGTAGTGTACCGCGCTCCAATATATTCTACCTTATGTGATATAATGAATTCATAAGTGTACCACCGATAATCAAATAATTACATCAATTAATTATACTTAAATATATGATTTGTGTAAATATATAAAATAAATTAATTTATCAATGTGAAAAAACAAAAACTATGAATGAAAAATATAAATAAAAAATAAAAAATATTTGCAGTGGGAATGACAGTTCCTTCTGTATAAATGAGATGGTGTTATTATTCAGTCTGGATAAAAATAAAATAAAATTAAAATTAAAATAAAAAAATAAAATAAAATTAAAATTAAAATAAAAATAAAATTAAAAATAAAATAAAAATTAAATTAAATTAAATTAAAAAAAAAATTAAAATAAAAATAAAATTAACATAAAATTAAAATAAAAATAAAATTAAAATAAAAATAAAAATAAAATTAAAAATAAAATAAAATTAAAATTAAAATAAAATTAAAATTAACATAAAATTAACTTAAAATTAAAATTAACTTAAAATTAAAATTAACTTAAAATTAAAATAAAAATAAATAATTGATATCCCGGATAAGACACTATGTTTCTTTTCTTTAATATTTAATTAATACTAATTTTAGCACGCAATTGAACTTGGCAAGTTTAAAAAGCCTGTTTAGAACAGGCATGCTGACATTCCTCTCAGAGTGAGTTGTCATAGCAACCCAGCTGTCTCAGCACAGTGAGCCTACTCCGCCCTCTCCAGGTGCAGCAACGAAAGGTCTCTCAAGAGACAGATGACTCACGAGGCTGGACTGTGAGCTTCAAAATACAAGCTGAAATGCATTTCTCACTATCAGGCTTGCAATGTGCCCTGCTTACATTTCATCAATCATTTGGTAAAGGTTGCGGCAAGAACACTTTACACAATTTCCCCAGAAATTGTAGATTGTCTAGTTAAGTGTTCTTGCATAGCAAGGAACACTTATTGTTATCTCACAAGTATATTCTTATTCTTATTCTTATTCTTATTATTATAGCAAATTTGCCACGCTAACTCCTCCCACAGTTTTTACACTACAAAGACAAGTAATATATCAAAACGTGCGGATTGTTCCCGATCGGATTGCTATTACTTTGTGGAACGTTTCGCCGAATCGTTCACGAAATATCGCGGTTTTTGTGGCGACATTTTCCCATAGGAATGCATTGAGCAACTAGAGTGAGAAGTGACAAATCTAGAGTGTAGAAGGAAAAATCAGAACATGATTTGTAAACTGCCATCACTCTGCCATTTTCAAGCCCACCTACACATATCTTATATCAAAACGTTCAGCTAACCCTGCTGTCACTAAAAATGTTCACGGCTAGGACATACTCTTGATAGTTTTCAGAATATGACCATTTGTTTGCACATCACCCATCCCATTGACTTTCATTGAAACTCCACTGTAGACACCAGACATTTTAAGGGACGTTTTTAAACTGCGACTGTGCCTTCATTTTTTATCTTTCAGAGACATACTATACATCAAACTGTAGGTATTTTTCTTGTGTTTGTCACACTATCACCCTTTTCACGGTAGCTTTTATACTTTTAAAACTACAAGCGTTTGAAGATGGCAATCGCCAGTGAACTTGACAAGTTTAAAAAGCCTGTTCAGAGCACAGCTAATCACATTCCTGACAGAGTGAGTTTCTATAGCAACCAAACATGACTCACACGCAGCTGAGTCACACAGTCTGGACTGTGAGATGGTAAATACAAGCTGAAATGCATTTCTCCCTCTGTCAGGCTTGCAATGTGCACTGCTTACATGTCATCATTACTTGGTAAAGGTTGCGGCAAGAACACTTTAAACAATTTCCCCAGAAATTGTAGATTTTCTAGTTCTTATTCTTATTATTATAGCCAAATTTGCCACGCTAACTCCTCCCACAGTTTTTACACTACAAAGACAAGTAATATATCAAAACGTGCGGATTGTTCCCGATCGGATTGCTATTACTTTGTGGAACGTTTCGCCGAATCGTTCAAGAAATATCGCGGTTTTTGCGGCAAAATTTTCCCATAGGAATGAATGGTGCATCTAGAGTGGCAGCAGAGCACAGCTAGAGTGTGCAAAGGAAAAATCAGAACATGATTTGTAAACTGCCATCACTATGTCATTTTCAAGCCCACCTACACATATCTTATATCAAAACGTTCAGCTAACCCTGCTGTCACTAAAAATGTTCACGGCTAGGACATACTCCTGATAGTTTTCACAATATGACCATTTGTTTGGACCTCACCCCTCCCATTGACTTTCATTGAAACTCCACTTTAGACACAAGAAATTTTAAGGGACGTTTTTAAACTGCGACTGTGCCTTCATTTTTAATATTGCAGAGACATACTATATATCAAAATTTAGGTCTTTTTCTTGTGATTGTCACAATATAAACCTTTTCACGGTAGCATGTATACTTTTAAAACTACAAGTGTTTGAAAATGGCAATCGCCAGTGAACTTGGCAAGTTTAAACAGCCTGTTTTCAGCAGAGCTTCTCACACACCTGTGACTGACTGAGGTAACAGGTGCAAGCAAAGGTCACTCAGGGGGCAGCTGAGTCACATTAGAGTGAGAAATCTACAGTGTGAAAGGAAAAATCAGAACATGATTTGTAAACTGCCATAACTATGTCATTATCAAGCCCACCTACACATATCTTATATCAAAACGTTCAGCTAACCCTGCTGTCACTAAAAATGTTCACGGCTAGGACATACTCCTGATAGTTTTCAGAATATGACCATTTGTTTGCACCTCACTCCTCCCATTGACTTTCATTGAAACTCCACTTTAGACACAAGAAATTTTAAGGGACGTTTTTAAACTGCGACTGTGCCTTCATTTTTAATATTGCAGAGACATACTATACATCAAAATTTAGGTCTGTTTCTTGTGATTGTCACAATATAAGCCTTTTCACGGTAGCATTTATACTTTTAAATCTACAAGCGTTTGAAGATGGCAATCGCCAGTGATGTCAGCAACTTGGAGCAGTTTGTTTATAACCATGACTCTGCCCTTGGTGTGGAGGGAGTTGCCATAGGAACCCAGCTGTGTGAGCAGGAAGCAGAGAGACAAAAGCTAACCTGCCCACTCCAGTTGTGTGGAGGCCAGAACACCACACAATTTCCACAGAAATTGTGAAGACGCCAGTGAAGTGAGCAATTTGAAGCAGTTTGTTTTTAACCGCTCTTCTCTGCCATATTTGAAATCTAATTCTTATTCTTATTATAGCCATATTTGCCACGCTAACTCCTCCCACAGTTTTTACACTACAAAGACAAGTAATATATCAAAACGTGCGCATTGATCCCGATCGGATTGCTATTACTTTGTAGAACGTTTCGCTGAATCGTTCAAGAAATATCGCGGTTTTTGCGGCGAAATTTTCCCATAGGAATGCATTGAGCAGCACAGCACAGCTAGAGTGTGCAAAGGAAAAATCAGAAAAATCAGAACATGATTTGTAAACTGCCATCACTCTGCCATTTTCAAGCCCACCTACACATATCTTATATCAAAACGTTCAGCTAACCCTGCTGTCACTAAAAATGTTCACGAATGCCAGTAGTGTACCGCGCTCCAATATATTCTACCTTATGTGATATAATGAATTCATAAGTGTACCACCGATAATCAAATAATTACATCAATTAATTATACTTAAATATATGATTTGTGTAAATATATAAAATAAATTAATTTATCAATGTGAAAAAACAAAAACTATGAATGAAAAATATAAATAAAAAATAAAAAATATTTGCAGTGGGAATGACAGTTCCTTCTGTATAAATGAGATGGTGTTATTATTCAGTCTGGATAAAAATAAAAATAAAATAAAATTAAAATAAAAATAAAATTAAAAATTAAAATTAAAACAAAATAAAAATTAAAAATAAAATAAATATTAAATAAAAATTAAAATAAATAAAAAATATTTGCAGTGGGAATGACAGTTCCTTCTGTATAAATGAGATGGTATTATTATTCAGTCTGGATAAAAATAAAAATAAAATAAAAATTTAATTAAAATAAAAAAAAAATAAAATTTAAATTAAAATAAAATTAAAAAAAAAATAAAAATAAAAATTAAAATAAAAATAAAATTAAAATTAAAAAAAAATTAAAATAAATAAAAAATATTTGCAGTGGGAATGACAGTTCCTTCTGTATAAATGAGATGGTATTATTATTCAGTCTGGATAAAAATAAAAATAAAATAAAAATTTAATTAAAATAAAAAAAAATTAAATTAAAATAAAATTAAAAATAAAATAAAAATAAAAATTAAAATAAAAATAAAATTAAAATAAAAATTAACATAAAATTAAAATTAACATAAAATTAAAATAAAAATAAAATTAAAATAAAATTAAAATTAAAATTAAAATTAAAATAAAATTAAAATTAAAATAAACATAAAATTAAAATTAAAATAAAATAAAAATAAAAATAAAATTAAAAATAAAATAAAATAAAATAAAATAATAAAAATTAAAATTAAAATAAAATTAAAATAAAAAAAAAATTAAAATAAAAATAAAAATAAATAATTGATATCCCGGATAAGACACTATGTTTCTTTTCTTTAATATTTAATTAATACTAATTTTAGCACACAATTGAACTTGGCAAGTTTAAAAAGCCTGTTTAGAACACACATGCTGACATTCCTCTCAGAGTGAGTTGTCATAGCAACCCAGCTGTCTCAGCACAGTGAGCCTACTCCGCCCTCTCCAGGTGCAGCAACCAAAGGTCACTCAAGAGGCAGATGACTCACCAGGCTGGACTGTGAGCTTCAAAATACAAGCTGAAATGCATTTCTCACTATCGGGCTTGCAATGTGCACTGCTTACATTTCATCAATCATTTGGTAAAGGTTGCGGCAAGAACACTTTACACAATTTCCCCAGAAATTGTAGATTGTCTAGTTCTTATTCTTATTCTTATTATAGCCATATTTGCCACGCTAACTCCTCCCACAGTTTTTACACTACAAAGACAAGTAATATATCAAAATGTGCGCATTGATCCCGATCGGATTGCTATTACTTTGTAGAACGTTTCGCCGAATCGTTCAAGAAATATCGCGGTTTTTGCGGCGAAATTTTCCCATAGGAATGCATTGAGCAGCACAGCACAGCTAGAGTGTGCAAAGGAAAAATCAGAAAAATCAGAACATGATTTGTAAACTGCCATCACTCTTTCATTTTCAAGCCCACCTACACATATCTTATATCAAAACGTTCAGCTAACCCTGCTGTCACTAAAAATGTTCACGGCTAGGACATACTCCTGATAGTTTTCACAATATGACCATTTGTTTGGACCTCACACCTCCCATTGACTTTCATTGAAACTCCACTCTAGACACCAGACATTTTAAGGGACGTTTTTAAACTGCGACTGTGCCTTCATTTGTTATCTTTCAGAGACACACTATACATCAAACTGTAGGTCTTTTTCTTGTGATTGTCACAATATAAACCTTTTCACGGTAGCATTTATACTTTTAAAACTACAAGCGTTTGAAGATGGCAATCGCCAGTGAATTTGGCAAGTTTAAATAGCCTGTTTAGAGCACAGCTCCTCACACACCTGTGACTGACTGAGGTAACAGGTGCAAGCAAAGGTCACTCAGGGGGCAGCTGAGTCACATTAGAGTGAGAAAGCTGCAATGTGAAAGGAAAAATCAGAACATGATTTGTAAACTGCCATAACTATGTCATTATCAAGCCCACCTACACATATCTTATATCAAAACGTTCAGCTAACCCTGCTGTCACTAAAAATGTTCACGGCTAGGACATACTCCTGATAGTTTTCAGAATATGACCATTTGTTTGCACCTCACTCCTCCCATTGACTTTCATTGAAACTCCACTTTAGACACAAGAAATTTTAAGGGACGTTTTTAAACTGCGACTGTGCCTTCATTTTTAATATTGCAGAGACATACTATATATCAAAATTTAGGTCTGTTTCTTGTGATTGTCACAATATAAGCCTTTTCACGGTACCATTTATACTTTTAAAACTACAACCGTTTGAAGATGGCAATCGCCAGTGATGTCAGCAACTTGGAGCAGTTTGTTTATAACCATGACTCTGCCCTTGGTGTGGAGGGAGTTGCCATAGGAACCCAGCTGTGTGAGCAGGAAGCAGAGAGACAAAAGCTAACCTGCCCACTCCAGTGTGTGGAGGCCAGAACACCACACAATTTCCACAGAAATTGTGAAGACGCCAGTGAAGTAAGCAATTTGAAGCAGTTTGTTTTTAACCGCTCTTCTCTGCCATATTTGAAATCTAATTCTTATTCTTATTATAGCCATATTTGCCACGCTAACTCCTCCCACAGTTTTTACACTACAAAGACAAGTAATATATCAAAACGTGCGCATTGATCCCGATCGGATTGCTATTACTTTGTAGAACGTTTCGCCGAATCGTTCAAGAAATATCGCGGTTTTTGCGGCGAAATTTTCCCATAGGAATGCATTGAGCAGCACAGCACAGCTAGAGTGTGCAAAGGAAAAATCAGAAAAATCAGAACATGATTTGTAAACTGCCATCACTCTGCCATTTTCAAGCCCACCTACACATATCTTATATCAAAACGTTCAGCTAACCCTGCTGTCACTAAAAATGTTCACGAATGCCAGTAGTGTACCGCGCTCCAATATATTCTACCTTATGTGATATAATGAATTCATAAGTGTACCACCGATAATCAAATAATTACATCAATTAATTATACTTAAATATATGATTTGTGTAAATATATAAAATAAATTAATTTATCAATGTGAAAAAACAAAAACTATGAATGAAAAATATAAATAAAAAATAAAAAATATTTGCAGTGGGAATGACAGTTCCTTCTGTATAAATGAGATGGTGTTATTATTCAGTCTGGATAAAAATAAAAATAAAATAAAATTAAAATAAAAATAAAATTAAAAATTAAAATTAAAATAAAATTAAAAATAAAAATAAAATTAAAAATAAAATAAAATTAAAATTAAAAAAAAAATAAAATTAAAATTAACATAAAATTAAAATAAAAATAAAATTAAAATAAAATTAAAATTAAATAAAAATTAAAATAAATAAAAAATATTTGCAGTGGGAATGACAGTTCCTTCTGTATAAATGAGATGGTATTATTATTCAGTCTGGATAAAAAAAAAAAATAAAATAAAAATTTAATTAAAATAAAAAAAAAATAAAATTAAAATTAAAATAAAATTAAAAATAAAATAAAAATAAAAATTAAAATAAAAATAAAATAAAAATTAAAATCAAAATAAAATTAACATAAAATTAAAATAAAAATAAAATTAAAATAAAAATTAAAATAAAATTAAATTAACATAAAATTAAAATAAAAATAAAAATAAAAATAAAAATAAAATTAAAAATAAAAATAAAATTAAAAATAAAATAAAATTAAAATAAAAATAAAAATAAAAATAAAATTAAAATTAACATAAAATTAAAATAAAAATAAAATTAAAATAAAATTAAAATTAAAATAAAAATAAATATAAAATTAAAATAAAAATAAATATAAAATTAAAATAAAAATAAATATAAAATTAAAATAAAATAAAAATAAAATTAAAAATAAAATAAAATAATAAAAATTAAAATTAAAATAAAATTAAAATAAAAAAAAATTAAAATAAAAAAAAAATAAATAATTGATATCCCGGATAAGACACTATGTTTCTTTTCTTTAATATTTAATTAATACTAATTTTAGCACGCAATTGAACTTGGCAAGTTTAAAAAGCCTGTTTAGAACACACATGCTGACATTCCTCTCAGAGTGAGTTGTCATAGCAACCCAGCTGTCTCAGCACAGTGAGCCTACTCCGCCCTCTCCAGGTGCAGCAACCAAAGGTCACTCAAGAGGCAGATGACTCACCAGGCTGGACTGTGAGCTTCAAAATACAAGCTGAAATGCATTTCTCACTATCAGGCTTGCAATGTGCACTGCTTACATTTCATCAATCATTTGGTAAAGGTTGCGGCAAGAACACTTTACACAATTTCCCCAGAAATTGTAGATTGTCTAGTTTTATTCTTATTCTTATTATAGCCATATTTGCCACGCTAACTCCTCCCACAGTTTTTACACTACAAATACAAGTAATATATCAAAACGTGCGGATTGTTCCCGATCGGATTGCTATTACTTTGTGGAACGTTTCGCCGAATCGTTCAAGAAATATCGCGGTTTTTGCGGCGAAATTTTCCCATAGGAATGCATTGAGAAGCAGAGCACAGCTAGAGTGTGTAAAGGAAAAATCAGAAAAATCAGAACATGATTTGTAAACTGCCATCACTCTGCCATTTTCAAGCCCACCTACACATATCTTATATCAAAACGTTCAGCTAACCCTGCTGTCACTAAAAATGTTCACAGCTAGGACATACTCCTGATAGTTTTCACAATATGACCATTTGTTTGGACCTCACCCCTCCCATTGACTTTCATTGAAACTCCACTTTAGACACAAGAAATTTTAAGGGACGTTTTTAAACTGCGACTGTGCCTTCATTTTTTATCTTTCAGAGACATACTATACATCAAAATTTAGGTCTGTTTCTTGTGATTGTCACAATATAAACCTTTTCACGGTAGCATTTTTACTTTTAAAACTACAAGCGTTTGAAAATGGCAATCGCCAGTGAACTTGGCAAGTTTAAACAGCCTGTTTTCAGCAGAGCTTCTCACACACCTGTGACTGACTGAGGTAACAGGTGCAAGCAAAGGTCACTCAGGGGGCAGCTGAGTCACATTAGAGTGAGAAAGCTGCAGTGTGAAAGGAAAAATCAGAACATGATTTGTAAACTGCCATAACTATGTCATTATCAAGCCCACCTACACATATCTTATATCAAAACGTTCAGCTAACCCTGCTGACACTAAAAATGTTCACGGCTAGGACATACTCCTGATAGTTTTCAGAATATGACCATTTGTTTGCACCTCATCCCTCCCATTGACTTTCATTGAAACTCCACTTTAGACACAAGAAATTTTAAGGGACGTTTTTAAACTGCGACTGTGCCTGCATTTTTTATCTTTCAGAGACATACTATACATCAAAATTTAGGTCTGTTTCTTGTGATTGTCACAATATAACCTACACATATCTTATATCAAAACGTTCAGCTAACCCTGCTGTCACTAAAAATGTTCACGAATGCCAGTAGTGTACCGCGCTCCAATATATTCTACCTTATGTGATATAATGAATTCATAGGTGTACCACCGATAATCAAATAATTACATCAATTAATTATACTTAAATATATGATTTGTGTAAATATATAAAATAAATTAATTTATCAATGTGAAAAAACAAAAACTATGAATGAAAAATATAAATAAAAAATAAAAAATATTTGCAGTGGGAATGACAGTTCCTTCTGTATAAATGAGATGGTGTTATTATTCAGTCTGGATAAAAATAAAATAAAATTAAAATTAAAAAAAAAAAAATAATAAAATTAAAATAAAAATAAAAATAAAATTAAAATTAAAATAAATAAAAAATATTTGCAGTGGGAATGACAGTTCCTTCTGTATAAATGAGATGGTATTATTATTCAGTCTGGATAAAAATAAAAATTATATTAAAATTAAATTAAAATAAAATTAAAAATAAAAATAAAAATTAAAATAAAAAAATTAAAATTAAAATAAAAAATTAAATAAAAATAAAAATAAAAAAATTAAAATAAAATTAAAAATAAAATAAAAATAAAAATTAAAATAAAAATAAAATTAAATAAAAAAAAAAATTAAAATAAAAATAAAATTAACATAAAATTAAAATAAAAATAAAATTAAAAAAAAAAATAAAAATAAAATTAACATAAAATTAAAATAAAAATAAAAATAAAATTAAAAATAAAATAAAAATAAAATTAAAATAAAATAAAAATTAAAAATAAAATAAAATAAAAATTAAAATTAAAATTAAAATAAAAAAAAAATTAAAATAAAAATAAAAATAAATAATTGATATCCCGGATAAGACACTATGTTTCTTTTCTTTAATATTTAATTAATACTAATTTTAGCACGCAATTGAACTTGGCAAGTTTAAAAAGCCTGTTTAGAACAGGCATGCTGACATTCCTCTCAGAGTGAGTTGTCATAGCAACCCAGCTGTCTCAGCACAGTTAGCCTACTCCGCCCTCTCCAGGTGCAGCAACCAAAGGTCACTCAAGAGGCAGATGACTCACGAGGCTGGACTGTGAGCTTCAAAATACAAGCTGAAATGCATTTCTCACTATAAGGCTTGCAATGTGCACTGCTTACATTTCATCAATCATTTGGTAAAGGTTGCGGCAAGAACACTTTACACAATTTCCCCAGAAATTGTAGATTGTCTAGTTCTTATTCTTATTCTTATTATTATAGCGAATTTGCCACGCTAACTCCTCCCACAGTTTTTACACTACAAAGACAAGTAATATATCAAAACGTGCGGATTGTTCCCGATCGGATTGCTATTACTTTGTGGAACGTTTCGCCGAATCGTTCAAGAAATATCGCGGTTTTTGTGGCGAAATTTTCCCATAGGAATGAATGGTGCATCTAGAGTGGCAGCAGAGCACAGCTAGAGTGTGCAAAGGAAAAATCAGAACATGATTTGTAAACTGCCATAACTATGTCATTTTCAAGCCCACCTACACATATCTTATATCAAAACGTTCAGCTAACCGTGCTGTCACTAAAAATGTTCACGGCTAGGACATACTCCTGATAGTTTTCACAATATGACCATTTGTTTGGACCTCACCCCTCCCATTGACTTTCATTGAAACTCCACTTTAGACACAAGAAATTTTAAGGGACGTTTTTAAACTGCGACTGTGCCTTCATTTTTTATCTTTCAGAGACATACTATACATCAAACTTTAGGTCTGTTTCTTGTGATTGTCACACTATCAACCTTTTCACGGTAGCTTTTATACTTTTAAAACTACAAGCGTTTGAAGATGGCAATCGCCAGTGAACTTGCCAAGTTTAAAAAGCCTGTTCAGAGCAGAGCTTGTCACACACCTGTGACTGACTGAGGTAACAGGTGCAACCAAAGGTCACTCAGGGGGCAGCTGAGTCACATTAGAGTGAGAAGTGAGAAAGCTGCAGTGTGGAAGGAAAAATCAGAACATGATTTGTAAACTGCCATCACTCTTTCATTTTCAAGCCCACCTACACATATCTTATATCAAAACGTTCAGCTATCCCTGCTGTCACTAAAAATGTTCACGAATGCCAGTAGTGTACCGCGCTCCAATATATTCTACCTTATGTGATATAATGAATTCATAAGTGTACCACCGATAATCAAATAATTACATCAATTAATTATACTTAAATATATGATTTGTGTAAATATATAAAATAAATTAATTTATCAATGTGAAAAAACAAAAACTATGAATGAAAAATATAAATAAAAAATAAAAAATATTTGCAGTGGGAATGACAGTTCCTTCTGTATAAATGAGATGGTGTTATTATTCAGTCTGGATAAAAATAAAAAAAAATTTAAATTAAAATAAAAAAATAAAATAAAATAAAATTAAAATAAAAATAAAATTAAAAATTAAAATTAAAATAAAAATAAAATGAAAAATAAAATAAAAATTAAATTAAAATTAAAATAAATAAAAAATATTTGCAGTGGGAATGACAGTTCCTTCTGTATAAATGAGATGGTATTATTATTCAGTCTGGATAAAATTAAAAAAAAAATTAAAAATAAAATTAAATTAAAATAAAATTAAAATTAACATAAAATTAAAATAAAATTAAAATAAAAATAAAATTAAAATAAAAATAAAAATAAAATAAAAATTAACATAAAATTAAAATTAAATTAAAATAAAAGTAAATATAAAATAAAAATAAAATAAAATAAAAATTAAAATTAAAATAAAAAAAAAATTAAAATAAAAATAAAATTAAAATAACATAAAATAAAAATAAAATTAAAATAAAAATAAAATTAAAAATAAAATTAAATTAAAATAAAATAAAAATAAAAATAAAATTAACATAAAAATAAAATTAAAATTAACATAAAATTAAAATTAAATTAAAATAAAAATAAAATTAAAATTAAAATTAAAATTAAAATAAAAAAAAAATTAAAATAAAAATAAAAATAAATAATTGATATCCCGGATAAGACACTATGTTTCTTTTCTTTAATATTTAATTAATACTAATTTTAGCACGCAATTGAACTTGGCAAGTTTAAAAAGCCTGTTTAGAACAGGCATGCTGACATTCCTCTCAGAGTGAGTTGTCATAGCAACCCAGCTGTCTCAGCACAGTGAGCCTACTCCGCCCTCTCCAGGTGCAGCAACCAAAGGTCACTCAAGAGGCAGATGACTCACGAGGCTGGACTGTGAGCTTCAAAATACAAGCTGAAATGCATTTCTCACTATCAGGCTTGCAATGTGCACTGCTTACATTTCATCAATCATTTGGTAAAGGTTGCGGCAAGAACACTTTACACAATTTCCCCAGAAATTGTAGATTGTCTAGTTAAGTGTTCTTGCATAGCAAGGAACACTTATTGTTATCTCACAAATATATTCTTATTCTTATTTTTATTAAGTGTTCTTGCATAGCAAGGAACACTTATTGTTATCTCACATATATATTCTTATTCTTATTCTTATTATAGCCATATTTGCCACGCTAACTCCTCCCACAGTTTTTACACTACAAAAACAAGTAATATATCAAAACGTGCGGATTGTTCCCGATCGGATTGCTATTACTTTGTGGAACGTTTCGCCGAATCGTTCACGAAATATCGCGGTTTTTGTGGCGACATTTTCCCATAGGAATGCATTGAGCAACTAGAGTGAGAAGTGACAAATCTAGAGTGTAGAAGGAAAAATCAGAACATGATTTGTAAACTGCCATCACTCTGCCATTTTCAAGCCCACCTACACATATCTTATATCAAAACGTTCAGCTAACCCTGCTGTCACTAAAAATGTTCACGGCTAGGACATACTCCTGATAGTTTTCAGAATATGACCATTTGTTTGCACATCACCCCTCCCATTGACTTTCATTGAAACTCCACTCTAGACACCAGACATTTTAAGGGACGTTTTTAAACTGCGACTGTGCCTTCATTTGTTATCTTTCAGAGACATACTATACATCAAACTGTAGGTCTTTTTCTTGTGATTGTCACAATATAAACCTTTTCACGGTAGCATTTATACTTTTAAAACTACAAGCGTTTGAAGATGGCAATCGCCAGTGAATTTGGCAAGTTTAAACAGCCTGTTTAGAGCACAGCTCCTCACACACCTGTGACTGACTGAGGTAACAGGTGCAAGCAAAGGTCACTCAGGGGGCAGCTGAGTCACATTAGAGTGAGAAAGCTGCAGTGTGAAAGGAAAAATCAGAACATGATTTGTAAACTGCCATAACTATGTCATTATCAAGCCCACCTACACATATCTTATATCAAAACGTTCAGCTAACCCTGCTGTCACTAAAAATGTTCACGGCTAGGACATACTCCTGATAGTTTTCAGAATATGACCATTTGTTTGCACCTCACTCCTCCCATTGACTTTCATTGAAACTCCACTTTAGACACAAGAAATTTTAAGGGACGTTTTTAAACTGCGACTGTGCCTTCATTTTTAATATTGCAGAGACATACTATATATCAAAATTTAGGTCTGTTTCTTGTGATTGTCACAATATAAGCCTTTTCACGGTAGCATTTATACTTTTAAAACTACAACCGTTTGAAGATGGCAATCACCAGTGATGTCAGCAACTTGGAGCAGTTTGTTTATAACCATGACTCTGCCCTTGGTGTGGAGGGAGTTGCCATAGGAACCCAGCTGTGTGAGCAGGAAGCAGAGAGACAAAAGCTAACCTGCCCACTCCAGTTGTGTGGAGGCCAGAACACCACACAATTTCCACAGAAATTGTGAAGACACCAGTGAAGTAAGCAATTTGAAGCAGTTTGTTTTTAACCGCTCTTCTCTGCCATATTTGAAATCTAATTCTTATTCTTATTATAGCCATATTTGCCACGCTAACTCCTCCCACAGTTTTTACACTACAAAGACAAGTAATATATCAAAACGTGCGCATTGATCCCGATCGGATTGCTATTACTTTGTAGAACGTTTCGCCGAATCGTTCAAGAAATATCGCGGTTTTTGCGGCGAAATTTTCCCATAGGAATGCATTGAGCAGCACAGCACAGCTAGAGTGTGCAAAGGAAAAATCAGAAAAATCAGAACATGATTTGTAAACTGCCATCACTCTGCCATTTTCAAGCCCACCTACACATATCTTATATCAAAACGTTCAGCTAACCCTGCTGTCACTAAAAATGTTCACGAATGCCAGTAGTGTACCGCGCTCCAATATATTCTACCTTATGTGATATAATGAATTCATAAGTGTACCACCGATAATCAAATAATTACATCAATTAATTATACTTAAATATATGATTTGTGTAAATATATAAAATAAATTAATTTATCAATGTGAAAAAACAAAAACTATGAATGAAAAATATAAATAAAAAATAAAAAATATTTGCAGTGGGAATGACAGTTCCTTCTGTATAAATGAGATGGTGTTATTATTCAGTCTGGATAAAAATAAAAATAAAATAAAATTAAAATAAAAATAAAATTAAAAATTAAAATTAAAATAAAATTAAAAATAAAAATAAAATTAAAAATAAAATAAAATTAAAATTAAAAAAAAAATAAAATTAAAATTAACATAAAATTAAAATAAAAATAAAATTAAAATAAAATTAAAATTAAATAAAAATTAAAATAAATAAAAAATATTTGCAGTGGGAATGACAGTTCCTTCTGTATAAATGAGATGGTATTATTATTCAGTCTGGATAAAAAAAAAAAATAAAATAAAAATTTAATTAAAATAAAAAAAAAATAAAATTAAAATTAAAATAAAATTAAAAATAAAATAAAAATAAAAATTAAAATAAAAATAAAATAAAAATTAAAAAAAATTAAAATCAAAATAAAATTAACATAAAATTAAAATAAAAATAAAATTAAATTAAAAATTAAAATAAAATTAAATTAACATAAAATTAAAATAAAAATAAAAATAAAAATAAAATTAAAAATAAAAATAAAATTAAAAATAAAATAAAATTAAAATAAAAATAAAAATAAAATTAAAATTAACATAAAATTAAAATAAAAATAAAATTAAAATAAAATTAAAATTAAAATAAAAATAAATATAAAATTAAAATAAAAATAAATATAAAATTAAAATAAAATAAAAATAAAATTAAAAATAAAATAAAATAAAATAATAAAAATTAAAATTAAAATAAAATTAAAATAAAAAAAAATTAAAATAAAAAAAAAAAAAATAATTGATATCCCGGATAAGACACTATGTTTCTTTTCTTTAATATTTAATTAATACTAATTTTAGCACGCAATTGAACTTGGCAAGTTTAAAAAGCCTGTTTAGAACACACATGCTGACATTCCTCTCAGAGTGAGTTGTCATAGCAACCCAGCTGTCTCAGCACAGTGAGCCTACTCCGCCCTCTCCAGGTGCAGCAACCAAAGGTCACTCAAGAGGCAGATGACTCACCAGGCTGGACTGTGAGCTTCAAAATACAAGCTGAAATGCATTTCTCACTATCAGGCTTGCAATGTGCACTGCTTACATTTCATCAATCATTTGGTAAAGGTTGCGGCAAGAACACTTTACACAATTTCCCCAGAAATTGTAGATTGTCTAGTTCTTATTCTTATTATTATAGCCAAATTTGCCACGCTAACTCCTCCCACAGTTTTTACACTACAAAGACAAGTAATATATCAAAACGTGCGGATTGTTCTCGATCGGATTGCTATTACTTTGTGGAACGTTTCGCCGAATCGTTCAAGAAATATCGCGGTTTTTGCGGCGAAATTTTCCCATAGGAATGAATGGTGCATTTAGAGTGGCAGCAGAGCACAGCTAGAGTGTGCAAAGGAAAAATCAGAACATGATTTGTAAACTGCCATCACTCTGCCATTTTCAAGCCCACCTACACATATCTTATATCAAAACGTTCAGCTAACCCTGCTGTCACTAAAAATGTCCACGGCTAGGACATACTCCTGATAGTTTTCACAATATGACCATTTGTTTGGACCTCACCCCTCCCATTGACTTTCATTGAAACTCCACTTTAGACACAAGAAATTTTAAGGGACGTTTTTAAACTGCGACTGTGCCTTTATTTTTTATCTTTCAGAGACATACTATACATCAAAATTTAGGTCTGTTTCTTGTGATTGTCACAGTATAAACCTTTTCACTGTAGCATTTATACTTTTAAAACTACAAGCGTTTGAAAATGGCAATCGCCAGTGAACTTGGCAAGTTTAAATAGCCTGTTTAGAGCAGAGCTGTCACACACCTGTGACTGACTGAGGTAACAGGTGCAAGCAAAGGTCACTCAGGGGGCAGCTGAGTCACATTAGAGTGAGAAAGCTGCAGTGTGAAAGGAAAAATCAGAACATGATTTGTAAACTGCCATCACTATGTCATTATCAAGCCCACCTACACATATCTTATATCAAAACGTTCAGCTAACCCTGCTGTCACTAAAAATGTTCACGGCTAGGACATACTCCTGATAGTTTTCAGAATATGACCATTTGTTTGGACCTCATCCCTCCCATTGACTTTCATTGAAACTCCACTTTAGACACAAGAAATTTTAAGGGACGTTTTTAAACTGCGACTGTGCCTTCATTTTTTATCTTTCAGAGACATACTATACATCAAAATTTAGGTCTTTTTCTTGTGATTGTCACAGTATAAACCTTTTCACGGTAGCATTTATACTTTTAAAACTACAAGCGTTTGAAAATGGCAATCGCCAGTGAACTTGGCAAGTTTAAACAGCCTGTTTAGAGCAGAGCTCATCACACACCTGTGACTGACTGAGGTAACAGGTGCAACCAAAGGTCACTCAGGGGGCAGCTGAGTCACATTAGAGTGAGAAAGCTGCAGTGTGAAAGGAAAAATCAGAACATGATTTGTAAACTGCCATCACTCTTTCATTTTCAAGCCCACCTACACATATCTTATATCAAAACGTTCAGCTAACCCTGCTGTCACTAAAAATGTTCACGAATGCCAGTAGTGTACCGCGCTCCAATATATTCTACCTTATGTGATATAATGAATTCATAAGTGTACCACCGATAATCAAATAATTACATCAATTAATTATACTTAAATATATGATTTGTGTAAATACATAAAATAAATTAATTTATCAATGTGAAAAAACAAAAACTTTGAATGAAAAATATAAATAAAAAATAAAAAATATTTGCAGGGCGAATGACAGTTCCTTCTGTATAAATGAGATGGTGTTATTATTCAGTCTGGATAAAATTAAAATAAAATTAAAATTATAATAAAAAAATAAAATAAAATAAAATTAAAATAAAAATAAAATTAAAAATTAAAATTAAAATAAAAATTAAATGAAAAATAAAATAAAAATTAAATTAAAATTAAAATTAAAATAAATAAAAAATACTTGCAGTGGGAATGACAGTTCCTTCTGTATAAATGAGATGGTATTATTATTCAGTCTGGATAAAAATAAAAATAAAATAAAAATTAAATTAAAATAAAAAAAAATAAAACTAAAATTAAAATAAAATTAAAAATAAAAATAAAAATTAAAATAAAAAAATTAAAATTAAAATAAAAAATTAAATAAAAATAAAATTAAAAATAAAATTAAATTAAAATAAAATAAAAATAAAATTAAAATTAACATAAAATTAAAATTAACATAAAATTAAAATAAAAATAAAATTAAAAAAAAAATTAAAAAAAAATTAAAATTAACATAAAATTAAAATAAAAATAAAATTAAAATAAAATAAAAATTAACATAAAATTAAAATTAACATTAAATTAAAAATAAAATAAAATAATTAAAATTAAAATAAAAATAACTAATTGATATCCTGGATAAGACACTATGTTTCTTTTCTTTAATATTTAATTAATACTAATTTTAGCACGCAATTGAACTTGGCAAGTTTAAAAAGCCTGTTTAGAACAGACATGCTGACATTCCTCTCAGAGTGAGTTGTCATAGCAACCCAGCTGTCTCAGCACAGTGAGCCTACTCCGCCCTCTCCAGGTGCAGCAACCAAAGGTCACTCAAGAGGCAGATGACTCACGAGGCTGGACTGTGAGCTTCAAAATACAAGCTGAAATGCATTTCTCACTATCAGGCTTGCAATGTGCACTGCTTACATTTCATCAATCATTTGGTAAAGGTTGCGGCAAGAACACTTTACACAATTTCCCCAGAAATTGTAGATTGTCTAGTTAAGTGTTCTTGCATAGCAAGGAACACTTATTGTTATCTCACATATATATTCTTATTCTTATTCTTATTATAGCCATATTTGCCACGCTAACTCCTCCCACAGTTTTTACACTACAAAGACAAGTAATATATCAAAATGTGCGCATTGATCCCGATCGGATTGCTATTACTTTGTAGAACGTTTCGCCGAATCGTTCAAGAAATATCGCGGTTTTTGCGGCGAAATTTTCCCATAGGAATGCATTGAGCAGCACAGCACAGCTAGAGTGTGCAAAGGAAAAATCAGAAAAATCAGAACATGATTTGTAAACTGCCATCACTCTTTCATTTTCAAGCCCACCTACACATATCTTATATCAAAACGTTCAGCTAACCCTGCTGTCACTAAAAATGTTCACGGCTAGGACATACTCCTGATAGTTTTCACAATATGACCATTTGTTTGGACCTCACACCTCCCATTGACTTTCATTGAAACTCCACTCTAGACACCAGACATTTTAAGGGACGTTTTTAAACTGCGACTGTGCCTTCATTTGTTATCTTTCAGAGACACACTATACATCAAACTGTAGGTCTTTTTCTTGTGATTGTCACAATATAAACCTTTTCACGGTAGCATTTATACTTTTAAAACTACAAGCGTTTGAAGATGGCAATCGCCAGTGAATTTGGCAAGTTTAAATAGCCTGTTTAGAGCACAGCTCCTCACACACCTGTGACTGACTGAGGTAACAGGTGCAAGCAAAGGTCACTCAGGGGGCAGCTGAGTCACATTAGAGTGAGAAAGCTGCAATGTGGAAGGAAAAATCAGAACATGATTTGTAAACTGCCATAACTATGTCATTATCAAGCCCACCTACACATATCTTATATCAAAACGTTCAGCTAACCCTGCTGTCACTAAAAATGTTCACGGCTAGGACATACTCCTGATAGTTTTCAGAATATGACCATTTGTTTGCACCTCACTCCTCCCATTGACTTTCATTGAAACTCCACTTTAGACACAAGAAATTTTAAGGGACGTTTTTAAACTGCGACTGTGCCTTCATTTTTAATATTGCAGAGACATACTATATATCAAAATTTAGGTCTGTTTCTTGTGATTGTCACAATATAAGCCTTTTCACGGTACCATTTATACTTTTAAAACTACAACCGTTTGAAGATGGCAATCGCCAGTGATGTCAGCAACTTGGAGCAGTTTGTTTATAACCATGACTCTGCCCTTGGTGTGGAGGGAGTTGCCATAGGAACCCAGCTGTGTGAGCAGGAAGCAGAGAGACAAAAGCTAACCTGCCAACTCCAGTTGTGTGGAGGCCAGAACACCACACAATTTCCACAGAAATTGTGAAGACGCCAGTGAAGTAAGCAATTTGAAGCAGTTTGTTTTTAACCGCTCTTCTCTGCCATATTTGAAATCTAATTCTTTTTCTTATTATAGCCATATTTGCCACGCTAACTCCTCCCACAGTTTTTACACTACAAAGACAAGTAATATATCAAAACGTGCGCATTGATCCCGATCGGATTGCTATTACTTTGTAGAACGTTTCGCCGAATCGTTCAAGAAATATCGCGGTTTTTGCGGCGAAATTTTCCCATAGGAATGCATTGAGCAGCACAGCACAGCTAGAGTGTGCAAAGGAAAAATCAGAAAAATCAGAACATGATTTGTAAACTGCCATCACTCTGCCATTTTCAAGCCCACCTACACATATCTTATATCAAAACGTTCCACTAACCCTGCTGTCACTAAAAATGTTCACGAATACCAGTAGTGTACCGCGCTCCAATATATTCTACCTTATGTGATATAATGAATTCATAAGTGTACCACCGATAATCAAATAATTACATCAATTAATTATACTTAAATATATGATTTGTGTAAATATATAAAATAAATTAATTTATCAATGTGAAAAAACAAAAACTATGAATGAAAAATATAAATAAAAATAAAAAATATTTGCAGTGGGAATGACAGTTCCTTCTGTATAAATGAGATGGTGTTATTATTCAGTCTGGATAAAAATAAAATAAAATTAAAATTAAAATAAAAAAATAAAATAAAATTAAAATAAAAATAAAATTAAAAATTAAAATTAAAACAAAAATAAAATGAAAAATAAAATAAAAATTAAATTAAAATAAAAATTAAAATAAATAAAAAATATTTGCAGTGGGAATGACAGTTCCTTCTGTATAAATGAGATGGTATTATTATTCAGTCTGGATAAAAATAAAAATAAAATAAAAATTAAATTAAAATAAAATTAAAATAAAATAAAAATAAAAATTAAAAAATAAAATAAAATTAAAATTAAAAAAAAATTAAATAAAAATAAAATTAACATAAAATTAAAATAACATAAAATAAAAATAACATAAAATAAAAATAAAATAAAAATAAAATTAAAATTAACATAAAATTTAAATTAAATTAAAATAAAAATAAAATTAAAAATAAAATAAAAATTAACATAAAATTAAAATAAAAATAAAATTAAAATTAACATAAAATTAAAATTAAATTAAAATAAAAATAAAATTAAAAATAAAATAAAATAAAAATTAAAATTAAAATAAAAAAAAATAAAAATAAAAATAAATAATTGATATCCCGGATAAGACACTATGTTTCTTTTCTTTAATATTTAATTAATACTAATTTTAGCACGCAATTGAACTTGGCAAGTTTAAAAAGCCTGTTTAGAACACACATGCTGACATTCCTCTCAGAGTGAGTTGTCATAGCAACCCAGCTGTCTCAGCACAGTGAGCCTACTCCGCCCTCTCCAGGTGCAGCAACCAAAGGTCACTCAAGAGGCAGATGACTCACCAGGCTGGACTGTGAGCTTCAAAATACAAGCTGAAATGCATTTCTCACTATCAGGCTTGCAATGTGCACTGCTTACATTTCATCAATCATTTGGTAAAGGTTGCGGCAAGAACACTTTACACAATTTCCCCAGAAATTGTAGATTGTCTAGTTCTTATTCTTATTATTATAGCCAAATTTGCCACGCTAACTCCTCCCACAGTTTTTACACTACAAAGACAAGTAATATATCAAAACGTGCGGATTGTTCCCGATCGGATTGCTATTACTTTGTGGAACGTTTCGCCGAATCGTTCACGAAATATCGCGGTTTTTGTGGCGACATTTTCCCATAGGAATGCATTGAGCAACTAGAGTGAGAAGTGACAAATCTAGAGTGTAGAAGGAAAAATCAGAACATGATTTGTAAACTGCCATCACTCTGCCATTTTCAAGCCCACCTACACATATCTTATATCAAAACGTTCAGCTAACCCTGCTGTCACTAAAAATGTTCACGGCTAGGACATATTCCTGATAGTTTTCAGAATATGACCATTTGTTTGGACCTCATCCCTCCCATTGACTTTCATTGAAACTCCACTTTAGACACAAGAAATTTTAAGGGACGTTTTTAAACTGCGACTGTGCCTTCATTTGTTATCTTTCAGAGACATACTATACATCAAAATTTAGGTCTGTTTCTTGTGATTGTCACAATATAAACCTTTTCACGGTAGCATTTATACTTTTAAAACTACAAGCGTTTGAAAATGGCAATCGCCAGTGAACTTGGCAAGTTTAAATAGCCTGTTTAGAGCAGAGCTGTCACACACCTGTGACTGACTGAGGTAACAGGTGCAAGCAAAGGTCACTCAGGGGGCAGCTGAGTCACATTAGAGTGAGAAAGCTGCAGTGTGAAAGGAAAAATCAGAACATGATTTGTAAACTGCCATCACTCTGTCATTTTCAAGCCCACCTACACATATCTTATATCAAAACGTTCAGCTAACCCTTCTGTCACTAAAAATGTTCACGAATGCCAGTAGTGTACCGCGCTCCAATATATTCTACCTTATGTGATATAATGAATTCATAAGTGTACCACCGATAATCAAATAATTACATCAATTAATTATACTTAAATATATGATTTGTGTAAATATATAAAATAAATTAATTTATCAATGTGAAAAAACAAAAACTATGAATGAAAAATATAAATAAAAAATAAAAAATATTTGCAGTGGGAATGACAGTTCCTTCTGTATAAATGAGATGGTGTTATTATTCAGTCTGGATAAAAATAAAATAAAATTAAAATTAAAATTAAAATAAAAAAATAAAATAAAATTAAAATAAAAATAAAATTAAAAATTAAAATTAAAATAAAAATAAAATGAAAAATAAAATAAAAATTAAAATTAAAATAAATAAAAAATATTTGCAGTGGGAATGACAGTTCCTTCTGTATAAATGAGATGGTATTATTATTCAGTCTGGATAAAAATAAAAATAAAATAAAAATTAAATTAAAATAAAAAAAAAATAAAATTAAAATAAAATTAAAAATAAAAATTAAAATTAAAATAAAAATAAAATTAAAATTAAAAAAAAAAATTAAATAAAAATAAAATTAACATAAAAATTAAAATAAAAATAAAATTAAAATAAAAATAAAAATAAAATTAAAAATAAAATAAAATTAAAATAAAATTAAAATAAAATTAAAATAAAAATAAAATTAAAATTAGCATAAAATTAAAATTAACATAAAATTAAAATTAACATAAAATTAAAATAAAAATAAAATTAAAATAAAAATAAAAATAAAATTAAAATTAACATAAAATTAAAATTAAATTAAAATAAAAATAAAATTAAAATAAAATAAAAATTAAAATTAAAATAAAAATAAAATTAAAATTAAAAAAAAAAATTAAATAAAAATAAAATTAACATAAAATTAAAATAAAAATAAAATTAAAATAACATAAAATAAAAATAAAATTAAAATAAAATTAAAATAAAAATAAAAATAAAATTAAAAATAAAATAAAATAAAAATAAAATTTAAATTAACATAAAATTAAAATTAAAATAAAATTAAAATAAAAATAAAATTAAAATTAAAATAAAAATTAAATTAAAATAAAAATAAAATTAAAATAAAAATAAAATTAAAATAAAAATAAAATAAAAATTAACATAAAATTAAAATTAAATTAAAATAAAAATAAAATAAAATAAAAATTAAAATTAAAATAAAAAAAATTAAAATAAAAATAAAAATAAATAATTGATCCCGGATAAGACACTATGTTTCTTTTCTTTAATATTTAATTAATACTAATTTTAGCACGCAATTGAACTTGGCAAGTTTAAAAAGCCTGTTTAGAACAGTCATGCTGACATTCCTCTCAGAGTGAGTTGTCATAGCAACCCAGCTGTCTCAGCACAGTGAGCCTACTCCGCCCTCTCCAGGTGCAGCAACCAAAGGTCACTCAAGAGGCAGATGACTCACGAGGCTGGACTGTGAGCTTCAAAATACAAGCTGAAATGCATTTCTCACTATCAGGCTTGCAATGTGCCCTGCTTACATTTCATCAACCATTTGGTAAAGGTTGCGGCAAGAACACTTTACACAATTTCCCCAGAAATTGTAGATTGTCTAGTTAAGTGTTCTTGCATAGCAAGGAACACTTATTGTTATCTCACAAGTATATTCTTATTCTTATTCTTATTCTTATTATTATAGCCAAATTTGCCACGCTAACTCCTCCCACAGTTTTTACACTACAAAGACAAGTAATATATCAAAACGTGCGCATTGTTCCCGATCGGATTGCTATTACTTTGTGGAACGTTTCGCCGAATCGTTCAAGAAATATCGCGGTTTTTGTGGCGAAATTTTCACATAGGAATGAATGGTGCATCTAGAGTGGGAGCAGAGCACAGCTAGAGTGTGCAAAGGAAAAATCAGAACATGATTTGTAAACTGCCATCACTCTGCCATTTTCAAGCCCACCTACACATATCTTATATCAAAACGTTCAGCTAACCCTGCTGTCACTAAAAATGTTCACGGCTAGGACATACTCCTGATAGTTTTCAGAATATGACCATTTGTTTGCACATCACCCCTCCCATTGACTTTCATTGAAACTCCACTCTAGACACCAGACATTTTAAGGGACGTGTTTAAACTGCGACTGTGCCTTCATTTGTTATCTTTCAGAGACATACTATACATCAAACTGTAGGTCTTTTTCTTGTGATTGTCGCAATATAAACCTTTTCACGGTAGCATTTATACTTTTAAAACTACAAGCGTTTGAAGATGGCAATCGCCAGTGAATTTGGCAAGTTTAAATAGCCTGTTTAGAGCACAGCTCCTCACACACCTGTGACTGACTGAGGTAACAGGTGCAACCAAAGGTCACTCAGGGGGCAGCTGAGTCACATTAGAGTGAGAAAGCTGCAATGTGAAAGGAAAATCAGAACATGATTTGTAAACTGCCATAACTATGTCATTTTCAAGCCCACCTACACATATCTTATATCAAAACGTTCAGCTAACCCTGCTGTCACTAAAAATGTTCATGGCTAGGACATACTCCTGATAGTTTTCAGAATATGACCATTTGTTTGCACCTCACTCCTCCCATTGACTTTCATTGAAACTCCACTTTAGACACAAGAAATTTTAAGGGACGTTTTTAAACTGCGACTGTGCCTTCATTTTTAATATTGCAGAGACATACTATATATCAAAATTTAGGTCTGTTTCTTGTGATTGTCACAATATAAGCCTTTTCACGGTAGCATTTATACTTTTAAAACTACAACCGTTTGAAGATGGCAATCGCCAGTGATGTCAGCAACTTGGAGCAGTTTGTTTATAACCATGACTCTGCCCTTGGTGTGGAGGGAGTTGCCATAGGAACCCAGCTGTGTGAGCAGGAAGCAGAGAGACAAAAGCTAACCTGCCCACTCCAGTTGTGTGGAGGCCAGAACACCACACAATTTCCACAGAAATTGTGAAGACGCCAGTGAAGTGAGCAATTTGAAGCAGTTTGTTTTTAACCGCTCTTCTCTGCCATATTTGAAATCTAATTCTTATTCTTATTATAGCCATATTTGCAGTGGGAATGACAGTTCCTTCTGTATAAATGAGATGGTATTATTATTCAGTCTGGATAAAAATAAAAATAAAATAAAAATTTAATTAAAATAAAAAAAAAATAAAATTAAAATTAAAATAAAATTAAAAATAAAATAATAATAAAAATTAAAATAAAAATAAAATTAAAATTAAAAAAAAATTAAAATAAAAATAAAATTAACATAAAATTAAAATAAAAATAAAAATAAAATAAAAATAAAAAAAAACATAAAATTAAAAATAAAATAAAATAAAAATAAAATTAAAAATAAAATAAAATAAAATAATAAAAATTAAAATTAAAATAAAATTAAAATAAAAAAAAAATTAAAATAAAAATAAATAATTGATATCCCGGATAAGACACTATGTTTCTTTTCTTTAATATTTAATTAATACTAATTTTAGCACGCAATTGAACTTGGCAAGTTTAAAAAGCCTGTTTAGAACACACATGCTGACATTCCTCTCAGAGTGAGTTGTCATAGCAACCCAGCTGTCTCAGCACAGTGAGCCTACTCCGCCCTCTCCAGGTGCAGCAACCAAAGGTCACTCAAGAGGCAGATGACTCACCAGGCTGGACTGTGAGCTTCAAAATACAAGCTGAAATGCATTTCTCACTATCAGGCTTGCAATGTGCACTGCTTACATTTCATCAATCATTTGGTAAAGGTTGCGGCAAGAACACTTTACACAATTTCCCCAGAAATTGTAGATTGTCTAGTTCTTATTCTTATTATTATAGCCAAATTTGCCACGCTAACTCCTCCCACAGTTTTTACACTACAAAGACAAGTAATATATCAAAACGTGCGGATTGTTCCCGATCGGATTGCTATTACTTTGTGGAACGTTTCGCCGAATCGTTCAAGAAATATCGCGGTTTTTGTGGCGAAATTTTCCCATAGGAATGAATGGTGCATCTAGAGTGGCAGCAGAGCACAGCTAGAGTGTGCAAAGGAAAAATCAGAACATGATTTGTAAACTGCCATCACTCTGCCATTTTCAAGCCCACCTACACATATCTTATATCAAAACGTTCAGCTAACCCTGCTGTCACTAAAAATGTTCACGGCTAGGACATACTCCTGATAGTTTTCAGAATATGACCATTTGTTTGCACATCACCCCTCCCATTGACTTTCATTGAAACTCCACTCTAGACACCAGACATTTTAAGGGACGTTTTTAAACTGCGACTGTGCCTTCATTTGTTATCTTTCAGAGACATACTATACATCAAACTGTAGGTCTTTTTCTTGTGATTGTCACAATATAAACCTTTTCACGGTAGCATTTATACTTTTAAAACTACAAGCGTTTGAAGATGGCAATCGCCAGTGAATTTGGCAAGTTTAAATAGCCTGTTTAGAGCACAGCTCCTCACACACCTGTGACTGACTGAGGTAACAGGTGCAAGCAAAGGTCACTCAGGGGGCAGCTGAGTCACATTAGAGTGAGAAAGCTGCAATGTGAAAGGAAAAATCAGAACATGATTTGTAAACTGCCATAACTATGTCATTATCAAGCCCACCTACACATATCTTATATCAAAACGTTCAGCTAACCCTGCTGTCACTAAAAATGTTCACGGCTAGGACATACTCCTGATAGTTTTCAGAATATGACCATTTGTTTGCACCTCACTCCTCCCATTGACTTTCATTGAAACTCCACTTTAGACACAAGAAATTTTAAGGGACGTTTTTAAACTGCGACTGTGCCTTCATTTTTAATATTGCAGAGACATACTATATATCAAAATTTAGGTCTGTTTCTTGTGATTGTCACAATATAAGCCTTTTCACGGTAGCATTTATACTTTTAAAACTACAACCGTTTGAAGATGGCAATCGCCACTGATGTCAGCAACTTGGAGCAGTTTGTTTATAACCATGACTCTGCCCTTGGTGTGGAGGGAGTTGCCATAGGAACCCAGCTGTGTGAGCAGGAAGCAGAGAGACAAAAGCTAACCTGCCCACTCCAGTTGTGTGGAGGCCAGAACACCACACAATTTCCACAGAAATTGTGAAGACGCCAGTGAAGTAAGCAATTTGAAGCAGTTTGTTTTTAACCGCTCTTCTCTGCCATATTTGAAATCTAATTCTTTTTCTTATTATAGCCATATTTGCCACGCTAACTCCTCCCACAGTTTTTACACTACAAAGACAAGTAATATATCAAAACGTGCGCATTGATCCCGATCGGATTGCTATTACTTTGTAGAACGTTTCGCCGAATCGTTCAAGAAATATTGCGGTTTTTGCGGCGAAATTTTCCCATAGGAATGCATTGAGCAGCACAGCACAGCTAGAGTGTGCAAAGGAAAAATCAGAAAAATCAGAACATGATTTGTAAACTGCCATCACTCTGCCATTTTCAAGCCCACCTACACATATCTTATATCAAAACGTTCAGCTAACCCTGCTGTCACTAAAAATGTTCACGAATGCCAGTAGTGTACCGCGCTCCAATATATTCTACCTTATGTGATATAATGAATTCATAAGTGTACCACCGATAATCAAATAATTACATCAATTAATTATACTTAAATATATGATTTGTGTAAATATATAAAATAAATTAATTTATCAATGTGAAAAAACAAAAACTATGAATGAAAAATATAAATAAAAATAAAAAATATTTGCAGTGGGAATGACAGTTCCTTCTGTATAAATGAGATGGTGTTATTATTCAGTCTGGATAAAAATAAAAATAAAATAAAATTAAAATAAAAATAAAATTAAAAATTAAAATTAAAACAAAATAAAAATTAAAAATAAAATAAAAATAAAATAAAAATTAAAATAAATAAAAAATATTTGCAGTGGGAATGACAGTTCCTTCTGTATAAATGAGATGGTATTCTTATTCAGTCTGGATAAAAATAAAAATAAAATAAAAATTTAATTAAAATAAAAAAAAAAAAAATTAAAATTAAAATAAAATTAAAAATAAAATAAAAATAAAAATTAAAATAAAAATAAAATTAAATTTAAAAAAAAATTAAAATCAAAATAAAATTAACATAAAATTAAAATAAAAATAAAATTAAAATAAAAATTAAAATAAAATTAAATTAACATAAAATTAAAATAAAAATAAAATTAAAATTAAAATAAAAATAAAATTAAAAATAAAAATAATATTAAAAATAAAATAAAATTAAAATTAAAATAAAAATAAAATTAAAATTAACATAAAATTAAAATAAAAATAAAATTAAAATTAAAATAAAAATAAAATTAAAAATAAAAATAAAATTAAAAATAAAATAAAATTAAAATAAAAATAAAATTAAAATTAACATAAAATTAAAATAAAAATAAAATTAAAATAAAATTAAAATAAAAATAAACATAAAATTAAAATAAAATAAAAATAAAAATAAAATTAAAAATAAAATAAAATAATAAAAATTAAAATTAAAATAAAATTAAAATAAAAAAAAAATAAAAATAAAAATAAAAATAAATAATTGATATCCCGGATAAGACACTATGTTTCTTTTCTTTAATATTTAATTAATACTAATTTTAGCATGCAATTGAACTTGGCAAGTTTAAAAAGCCTGTTTAGAACACACATGCTGACATTCCTCTCAGAGTGAGTTGTCATAGCAACCCAGCTGTCTCAGCACAGTGAGCCTACTCCGCCCTCTCCAGGTGCAGCAACCAAAGGTCACTCAAGAGGCAGATGACTCACCAGGCTGGACTGTGAGCTTCAAAATACAAGCTGAAATGCATTTCTCACTATCAGGCTTGCAATGTGCACTGCTTACATTTCATCAATCATTTGGTAAAGGTTGCGGCAAGAACACTTTACACAATTTCCCCAGAAATTGTAGATTGTCTAGTTCTTATTTTTATTCCGTTTCTTATTATAGCCATATTTGCCACGCTAACTCCTCCCACAGTTTTTACACTACAAAGACAAGTAATATAACAAAACGTGCGGATTGTTCCCGATCGGATTGCTATTACTTTGTGGAACGTTTCGCCGAATCGTTCACGAAATATCGCGGTTTTTGTGGCGACATTTTCCCATAGGAATGCATTGAGCAACTAGAGTGAGAAGTGACAAATCTAGAGTGTAGAAGGAAAAATCAGAACATGATTTGTAAACTGCCATCACTCTGCCATTTTCAAGCCCACCTACACATATCTTATATCAAAACGTTCAGCTAACCCTGCTGTCACTAAAAATGTTCACGGCTAGGACATATTCCTGATAGTTTTCAGAATATGACCATTTGTTTGGACCTCATCCCTCCCATTGACTTTCATTGAAACTCCACTTTAGACACAAGAAATTTTAAGGGACGTTTTTAAACTGCGACTGTGCCTTCATTTTTTATCTTTCAGAGACATACTATACATCAAAATTTAGGTCTGTTTCTTGTGATTGTCACAATATAAACCTTTTCACGGTAGCATTTATACTTTTAAAACTACAAGCGTTTGAAAATGGCAATCGTCAGTGAACTTGGCAAGTTTAAATAGCCTGTTTAGAGCAGAGCTGTCACACACCTGTGACTGACTGAGGTAACAGGTGCAAGCAAAGGTCACTCAGGGGGCAGCTGAGTCACATTAGAGTGAGAAAGATGCAGTGTGAAAGGAAAAATCAGAACATGATTTGTAAACTGCCATAACTATGTCATTTTCAAGCCCACCTACACATATCTTATATCAAAACGTTCAGCTAACCCTGCTGTCACTAAAAATGTTCACGGCTAGGACATACTCCTGATAGTTTTCAGAATATGACCATTTGTTTGCACCTCATCCCTCCCATTGACTTTCATTGAAACTTCACTCACAGCCACCTGAAATGTTAAGGGACGTTTTTAAACTGCGACTGTGCCTTCATTTTTAATATTGCAGAGACATACTATACATCAAAATTTAGGTCTGTTTCTTGTGATTGTCACAGTATAAACCTTTTCACGGTAGCATTTATACTTTTAAAACTACAAGCGTTTGAAGATGGCAATCGCCAGTGAATTTGGCAAGTTTGAGCACTGTGTTTAGAGCAGAGCTGTCACACACCTGTGACTGACTGAGGTAACAGGTGCAACCAAAGGTCACTCAGGGGGCAGCTGAGTCACATTAGAGTGAGAAGTGAGAAAGCTACAGTGTGGAAGGAAAAATCAGAACATGATTTGCAAACTGCCATCACTCTTTCATTTTCAAGCCCACCTACACATATCTTATATCAAAACGTTCAGCTAACCCTGCTGTCACTAAAAATGTTCACGAATGCCAGTAGTGTACCGCGCTCCAATATATTCTACCTTATGTGATATAATGAATTCATAAGTGTACCACCGATAATCAAATAATTACATCAATTAATTATACTTAAATATATGATTTGTGTAAATATATAAAATAAATTAATTTATCAATGTGAAAAAACAAAAACTATGAATGAAAAATATAAATAAAAAATAAAAAATATTTGCAGTGGGAATGACAGTTCCTTCTGTATAAATGAGATGGTGTTATTATTCAGTCTGGATAAAAATAAAATAAAATTAAAATTAAAATAAAAAAATAAAATAAAATTAAAATAAAAATAAAATTAAAAATTAAAATTAAAATAAAAATAAAATGAAAAATAAAATAAAAATTAAATTAAAATTAAAATTAAAATAAATAAAAAATATTTGCAGTGGGAATGACAGTTCCTTCTGTATAAATGAGATGGTATTATTATTCAGTCTGGATAAAAATAAAAATAAAATAAAAATTAAATTAAAATAAAAAAAAAATTAAATTAAAATAAAATTAAAAATAAAAATTAAAATTAAAATAAAAATAAAATTAAAATTAAAAAAAAAATTAAATAAAAATAAAATTAACATAAAATTAAAATAAAAATAAAAATAAAATTAAAAATGAAATAAAATTAAAATAAAATTAAAATAAAAATAAAATTAAAATTAACATAAAATTAAAATTAACATAAAATTAAAATAAAAATAAAATTAAAATAAAAATAAAAATAAAATTAAAATTAACATAAAATTAAAATTAAATTAAAATAAAAATAAAATTAAAAATAAAATAAAATTTAAAATTAAAATAAAAATAAAATTAAAATTAAAAAAAAAAATTAAATAAAAATAAAATTAAAATAACATAAAATAAAAATAAAATTAAAATTAAAATTAAAATAAAAATAAAATTAAAAATAAAATAAAAATAAAATTTAAATTAACATAAAATTAAAATTAAAATAAAATTAAAATTAAAATTAAAATAAAATTAAAATTAACATAAAATTAAAATTAAATTAAAATAAAAATAAAATAAAATTAAAATTAAAATAAAAAAAATAAAAATAAAAATAAATAATTGATATCCCGGATAAGACACTATGTTTCTTTTCTTTAATATTTAATTAATACTAATTTTAGCACGCAATTGAACTTGGCAAGTTTAAAAAGCCTGTTTAGAACAGTCATGCTGACATTCCTCTCAGAGTGAGTTGTCATAGCAACCCAGCTGTCTCAGCACAGTGAGCCTACTCCGCCCTCTCCAGGTGCAGCAACCAAAGGTCACTCAAGAGGCAGATGACTCACGAGGCTGGACTGTGAGTTTCAAAATACAAGCTGAAATGCATTTCTCACTATCAGGCTTGCAATGTGCCCTGCTTACATTTCATCAATCATTTGGTAAAGGTTGCGGCAAGAACACTTTACACAATTTCCCCAGAAATTGTAGATTGTCTAGTTATTATTATTATTATTATGAACTGAACATGCATTCCACACTAAGATCAACCAGGGCCAGATCTAGCCTGACTGATGTGGGGGTGCAATAAAAAATGTCAGGAGGGCAGAGGATGGGAGGTCAACAGGGCAGTGTACAGGGGGTCAGCAGTGCAGAGAATAGGGTCAACAGTTTGTAGGGCAGTGTACAGTAGTCGGCAGGGCGGAGCACAGGGGTCAACAGAGCTGAGAACAGGGTTCAACAGAATGACAGGGGTCACATCTGGCAGGGAAGAGGACAGGAGTCACTGCTGGCAGGGCAGAGGACAGGGGTCACAGGGTGCAAGACTGAGGGGGAGGAGCTGGTACACCTGTGCAAGACTGAAGGGGAGGAGCCAGTACACCTGTGCAAGACTGGAGGGGAGGAGCCGGTACACCTGTGCAAGACTAAAGGGGAGGAGCCGGTACACCTGTGCAAGACTGAAGGGGAGGAGCTGGTACACCTGTGCAAGACTGAAGGGGAGGAGCTTGTACACCTGTGCAAGACTGAAGGGGGGGGAGCTTGTACACCTGTGCAAGACTAAAGGGGAGGAGCCAGTACACATGTGCAAGACTGAGGGGGAGGAGCATGTACACCTGTGCAGAACTGAAGGGGAGGAGCCAATACACCTGTGCAAGACTGAAAGGGAGGAGCCGGTACACCTGTGCAAGATTGAGGGGGAGGAGCCGGTACACCTGTGCAAGACTGAAGGGGAGGAGCCGGTACACCTGTGCAAGACTAAAGGGGAGGAGCCGTAACACCTGTGCAAGACTGGAGGGGAGGAGCTGGTACACCTGTGCAAGACTGAAGGGGAGGAGCTGGTACACCTGTGCAAGACTGAGGGGGAGGAGCTGGTACACCTGTGCAAGACTGAAGGGAAGTCCGGAGATCAGCTATAAACAAATAATCAATATTCGGTTGTTTATTATGTCGGTGAGCAGCAGGATGAGTACTGTGGGTGTCATATATACATTGTTTCAGACATTGGCAGTCAGAATGGCAGTTGGAAATTTGCAGTGACATTCATTGATTGTAATGACCTGACATATGTCTTCCTATTCACAGACCTCTCTGGTTAGACTGTTATATAAGAATCTGCATTGCGGGATGATAACTGGCGGGATGTTTCATTATCACCTGCGCAGCGCCGGGATGTGAGAATACAAACCTACGGCTGTGATAACAATAAATATTCATTAATTCACAATAAGGACTCCGGGGAAATCATAATAGTTTATTTTAAACCCAACCCGGCCTCACGTGACTGCGAGGTTCTGCCGCCCAACGGATTTATTTAAAGGATTTGTTTACAGGTTTTTCTCCACTGTTGATTCCAACACCTTTTTGAATTAATTCTTCCGGGATGGAAGACATTGTTGCAGTCATTTTCAAGATAAGATACATTTGTTGTCATTTTAAAAGTTAACAATGTGTATGTCAGAAAACATTAAACAGCGCAAATATGTAAAAATAAATAAATACAAACTGCAAAAAAAAATAAAAAATAATAACAAGTCCCACTGCAAATCGATAGTGACAAAAAAGATATAAAATAAAAAAATATTAAAAAATACATATAAAAATATATATTCATGAAAGTCCTCTTCCAAAACAATGCAAATATGTAAAAAATAAATGCAAACTGCAACAAAAAATGGAAAATAATAATAAGTCCCACTGCAAATCGATAGTGACAAAAAAATATAAAATTAAAAAATATAAAAAAATATATATTCATGAATGTCCTCTTCCAAAACAACGCAAATATGTAAAAAATAAATAAATAAATACACACTGCAACAAAAATTGGAAAATAATAATAAGTCCCACTGCAAATCGATAGTGACAAAAAAAATATAAAGTTAAAAAATATTAAAAATATTTTAAAAATACATTAAAAAAATATATATTCATGGAAGTCTTCTTCCAAAACAACACAAATATGTAAAAAATAAATAAATAAATACACACTGCAACAAAAAATGGAAAATAATAATAAGTCCCACTGCAAATCGATAGTGATAAAAAAATATAATAAATATAAACAGTTGCAAGAAAAAGTATGTGAACCCCTTGGGATTACGTGAGTTTTGCATGAATTGGGCATAAAATGTGCTCTGAACGTCATCTAAGTCACAACAATAGAAGAACACAGTCTGCTGAACATAATACTACACAAACATTAGATGTTGCCATGGTTTAATTGCACATAACATGTAAACATTCACAGTGCAGGGAGGAAAAAGTATGTGAACCTTTGGACGTAATAACTGGTTGACCCTCCTTTGGCAGCAATAACCTCAACCAAATGTTTCCTGTAGTTGCAGATCAGACCTGCACAACGATCTGGAGTCATTTTGGACCACTCCTCTTCACAAAACTGTTTCAGTGTAGCAATATTCTTGGGATGTCTGGTGTGAATCGCTCTCTTAAGGTCATGCTACAGCATTTCAATGGGGTTGAGGTCAGGACTCTGACTGGGCCACTCCAGAAGGCATATTCTGTGCTGTTGCAGCCATTGTTTTGTTGAATGACTTGTATGCTTTGGGTCATTGTCCTGTTGCATCACCCATCCTCTGCGGAGCTTCAGTTGGCGGACAGATGGTCGTACGTTTTCCTGCAAAATGTCTTGATAAACTCTGGAATTCATTTTCCCATCAATGACAACAATCCGTCCAGGCCCTGAGGCAGCAAAGCAGCCCCAAACCATGATGCTCCCTCTGCCATGTTTCACAGTGGGGATGAGGGTTTGATGTTGGTGTGCTGTGCCTTTTTTTCTCCACACATAGTGTTGTGTGTTCTTCCCAAACAACTCAATCTTGGTTTCATCTGTCCACAGTATATTTTGCCAGTAGTGCTGTGGAACATCCAGGTCCTGTCACTCCTGTCCTGCCACTCCTGTCAGCTAAGAACAGGAAATGGAGGCCACAATTCACACAGGCTCACCAAAATTGAAGTTTGGAAAAACTTTGCCTGGTCTGATGAGTCTCAATTTCAGCCGCTACATTCAGATGGTTGGGTCAGAATTTGGCGTAATCAACATGAAAGCATGGATTCATCCTGCCTTGTATCAATGGTTCAGGCTGGTGGGGGTGTCATGGTGAGGTGGATCCATCCTGCCTTGCATCAACAGTTCAGGCTGGTGGTGGTGTCATGGTGTTGTGGATCCATCCTGCCTTGCATCAAGAGTTCAGGCTGGTGGTGGTGTAATGAGGAGAATGGGCCAACATGAAAGTATAGATCCATTCTGCCTTGCATCAGCAGTTCAGGGTGGTGGTGGTGGTGTAATGAGGAGAATGGGCCAACAACATGAAAGCATGGATCCATCCTGCCTTGTATCAACGGTTCAGGCTGGTGGCGGTGGTGTCATGGTGAGGTGGATCCATCCTGCCTTATATCAATGGTTCAGGCTGGTGGTGGTGGTGTCATGGTGAGGTGGATCCATCCTGCCTTGTATCAACGGTTCAGGCTGGTGGTGGTGGTGTCATGGTAAGGTGGATCCATCCTGCCTTGTATCAACGGTTCAGGCTGGTGGCGGTGGTGTCATGGTGAGGTGGATCCATCCTGCCTTATATCAATGGTTCAGGCTGGTGGTGGTGGTGTCATGGTGAGGTGGATCCATCCTGCCTTGTATCAACGGTTCAGGCTGGTGGTGGTGGTGTCATGGTAAGGTGGATCCATCCTGCCTTGTATCAACAGTTCAGGCTGGTGGTGGTGGTGTCATGGTGTGGTGGATCCATCCTGCCTTGTATCAACGGTTCAGGCTGGTGGTGGTGGTGTCATGGTAAGGTGGATCCATCCTGCCTTGTATCAACAGTTCAGGCTTTTGGTGGTGTCATGATGTGGGGGATCCATCCTGCCTTGTGTCAATGGTTCAGGCTTTTGGTGGTGTCATGGTGTGGTGGATCCATCCTGCCTTGTATCAATGGTTCAGGCTGGTGCTGGTGGTATCATAGTGAGGTGGATCCATCCTGCCTTGTACATTCTTGGTGAGGTTGGGAAAATTCGGGATCTTGAGAAAGACAGGCTGCGGCGTAGGGCTTGGATGGAGGCGTGGAGGAACATCAAGCCTGTTGCTGCGGTCTGTTGATCTCGGGTGATGAGAACTGTCCCTGTTTTCTGCCTCTTGCACTCCCTAGCTTTTGCGTTTCGGTCTTTTTGGTAGCCTTTTCTGGTAGGTTGTAGGTGTCAGACGTGGAAGATCTGCGGGTTCCTTAGCCCTCCCCCGTAGTGTATATGATGGTTAGGTGTTTTTTGTGTATAGTTTGGGCCATACAGGCCGTAAGCGGCAGGTTTAATATGGAAATTGTTTATGGTTTATGTTTATGTCTGAGCCATAAAGGCTCCTAATTATATGGTCTTGGCCATAAAGGCCTTGTACTGTACATATTGTATATAAGTTCCGTTTTTTCCTTTCAGGTTATGGACTTTTATGTTCTTTGTTTATTATTTCTCCCACAGGGGTTGTTGGGACTTTTTCAGTTTCTTTGTTTAGTTTTGTATTTATTTATTCTATTTATTATACTTTGTACTTTTATATATAAGTTGAGGATGGATATGTATGACATTAATACATAAATAAAAAATCTCCATCCTACCTTGTATCAATGGTTTAGGCTGGTGGTGTCATGGTGTGGTGGATCCATCCTGCCTTGTATCAACGGTTTAGCCTGGTGGTGGTGTCGTGGTGAGGTGGATCCATCCTGCCTTGTATCAACAGTTCAGGCTGGTGCTGGTGGTGTCATGGTGAGGTGGATCCATCCTGCCTTGTATCAATGGTTCAGGCCGGTGGTGGTGTCATGGTGAGGTGGATCCATGCTGCCTTGTATCAATGGTTCAGGCCGGTGGTGGTGTCATGGTAAGGTGGATCCATCCTGCCTTGTATCAATTGTTCAGACTGGTGGTGTAATGGTGTGGGGAAGATTTTCTTGACAGACTTTGGGCCCCTTAGTACCAATTGAGCATCGTTTAAACAGCAGGGCCTACCTGAATATTGTTGCTGACCATGTCCATCCCTTTATGACTCCAGTGTCCCCATCTTCTGGTGGCTCCTTCCAGCAGGACAATACTCCATGTCACAAAGCTCAAATCATCTCACACTGGTTTCTTGAACATGACAATGAGGTCCCTGCACTCCAATGGCCTCCACAGTCATCAGATCTCCATCCAACAGAGCACCTTTGGGATGTGGTGGAATGGGAGATTGGCATCATGGATGTGCAGCCGACAAATCTGTAGCAACTGGACCAATATGGACCAAAATCTCTGAGGAAGGTTTCCAACACCTTGTTGAATCTATGCCACGAAGAATGAAGGCAAAAGGGGGTCCAACCCGGGACTAGCAAGGTGGACCTAATAAAGTGGGCGGTGAGTGCATACCGATCTGCGCATGCGCATCTTACTTTAATTTAAAGATGTTTTTGAACAGGACAGTATTAAGCTTTTTTTTTTGCAGCAGCAGCAGAGACACTTTACTAAATGCAAATAGACAAGGGAAGTTGCACTTTGCAAGGGAATTTTCCAAAGAGCTTAGTGAATGAGGTTAAGCTCTGCTGACTTCCATCATCCAATCATGTGCAAGCAAAAATACTGTTTTATTTTTTTCTTCCTTGCACCTGATTGGGTATTCTTTGCAAAGTGAAAATTCACCACAATCACTAAGCTCTGGGGAAAATCCCCTTGCAAAATATGACTCCTTTTGCGACGTGAGCAGCTTATTTGCCTTTAGTAAATCAACCTTACAATCTTGCATATGTTCAGGGGCAGACTGACCATTTGGAAACTCGGGCACTGCCCGAGGGCCCGGGGTCAGTAGGGGGCCCCATGAGATCCCCCTGGTACCTTTCTCATAGGCTTTTTTGAGTTTGGGCAAGGACACAGGGGCCTCATGATCCCCTATTGCCCGGGGGCCCCATGAGTTGTCAGTCCGCCCCTGTATATGTCCGATCAAGATTGGTTCTCCTAAATACATGTTCCGTACTATGTTGCCATGTTGTACGCTCTTCCGAAAAGGGCCGTTTGCTTCCGCAGTTGTTTGATTCCCCTGGAGAAGGCAGAAACTTGGCAAGCGAGGGACTCGCGATATAATATATTATCAGTTCCATATGCCAACAAACATCCAAAGACATTCCGCTCCTCAATTTATGTTGACAAACAGCAATGAAGGATGAGAGGGAGATTTAATTTGAATAAATTACAATATTTACATGTGCTGAAACCCATAAAGCATAATGGTTTGAAGAAACACTCACATCATGATATTATGTGCCGCTGCCGCGAGCCTCTTGGGGCGTCTTTACCATGGATCTTCCGAAACTCTAACCGCTCCGGTGTGGAAATTCATTTGATGGTAATGTAAGGCTGCAACAGTTATTGCTTATTATTGTTGTGCTGTTCTACTACGCCGCTACTTGTGGTAATGGATTTGATGTTACACGGCCACGTACCAATCATCAAAAAGGAAATTTGAAAGGGGAGTCAGTAGTGACCTGGTAGTTGGAGCGAGACAGGTTGATATCAAAACTAGGTTTTGGGGGGGAGGCCACAAGAGTTTGTTGGTGGGTGGTGGGCTGCATTGCACATGGCTTAAGCGAGCAGACCCTAAACTTCTGGGCAGGGGCGTACTGACAACTCATGGGGCCCCCCGGGCAATAGGGGATCATGGGGCCCCTGTGTCCTTGCCCAAACTCAATAAAGCTTATGAAAAAGGTACCAGGGGCATCTCATGGGGCCCCCTACTGACCCTGGGCCCTCGGGCAGTGCCCGAGTTTCCAAATAGTCAGTCCTCCCCTGCTTCTGGGCAATATAGGACTTTGTCCAACGACTCTCCCTAAAGTGTGGGTGGCGGGTGGAGACCCCTGGTCCACCCTCCTGACTGTATGCTTTATCCCTTTCACTCCCTGGGGTTTGGAGTCAGACACTAAGCACCTTCTCCAGTCCCAGCAGCCAGGGACCACCAGTAGAACTCACGCTCACTTTGTTTAGAGCAGCATTCCTACCGAAGAAATTTCCACAAGGCTAAATGTGGTTCATGTTCTTTTGCTGAAAGCCTCAGTTGATACATGGCTCCATAAGAACACAGTTCGGCAACGAAACGGACTCTTGGACCCAGGCTATGATGGATGATGGATAGGCCTCATTTTTTTCTTGGCTAAGGATGGAGGAAACAGAGGGGTAAACTGCTCCATTTCTGCCACCCCCCTCTGCCAATCCCTCCACTGGCTTCCGATTGCGCAACGGATCAAATTCAAAATCCTAACACTGACGTACAAAGCTGTCCACCATACTGCCCCGAACTACTACACCGACCTAATATCCAAGTACCGCCCAGCACGCACACTCCGCTCCTCACAAGACCTCCTTCTCTCTAGTTCCCTGGTCTCCTCCTGCCATGTCCACCTCCAGGACTTCTCCAGGGTGTCACCCATCCTCTGGAACTCCCTGCCCCAACCCATCAGATTATCATCTACTCTCCTCTCCTTTAGGCGCACCCTGAAAACCCATCTCTTCAGGGAAGCCTACCCCACCTCCTGCTAACCTGCCGACCTCCTCCACTCTTCCTACCATTCCATCCCCTACAGCTATCTCCTCCTGTGCCACCATCCCCTCCCTCCTAGATTGTAAGCTCCAAGGAGCAGGGCCCTCGATCCCCTCATGTTTTGCATTGTATTGGTATTGTTCTGTCACATGTTCTCTGTCCCCCTTTGTAACGTACAGCGCTGAGCGTACTATTGGCGCTTTATAAATACTGTATAATAATAATAATAACAGAGGGGTAAACCAGCTCCATGGCATTCTCTTTGCACTCCTAGGAATAGGATAAGAACCCCAAGGCATCCTGCCCTCTCCCAAGAGGGGGGAGAGCAGGAGGACAGCAGATGATGTTGCCTCCTCCTCTTCCTTCCCTAGACTGTCCACCTCCCAACTGTGACCTGCCTACTCTCCCAACCTTCTCTCAGGGGGAGGAGGCACTTTAAATGGGACCCCAATCCACCTACAAGTTGATTCCAAAATGTGGACCCAGTTTTTATCCATTTCGCTGACCCAGCCTGAATCCGAATTTCAGAATTTCAAAATGCTTCTGAACAAACTTAAGTTGACTTCCAGTGGCCGGTCCAACCTTTCAATCTTAGCACCCTTGGCAGAATTTGTAAAGAAAGTGTCTCAGGCTGTTTTTCTGCCCCATTATCTCATTGGCCAGGCTAAGCTTAGCCAAAACTGATACCCATGGAAAAGTACTATTCTTCCCACTGACACCAATGATGGGGCACTATTTCTTCCCCAGATACCAACAATAGGGCACTATTCCTCCCACTGACACCAATGATGGGACACTATTCCTCCCAGTGACACCAGGAGTCTGGGAGGGGGCCTAGATGGAGAGGGGCTCACCTACAGGCAGTGAAGCTTGGAAATGGATAAAAACTGGGTCCACATTTTGGATTCAACTTGTAGGCAGGTGGTGGGTTGGGGTCCCCTTTAAGGTGCCTCCTACTTGCAACTACCTAGGGCTTTCTTCTCTTAGAGTGACAGATACTAGATCCCCTGCCCAGGGATTCACCCAGAATGGCTGGATAAGGAGTATCTAGGATCTAAGGTGGTACAACAGGGGATAATGGCTAGCTCTCCAAGAAGAAGGATCTGTTCTTTGTTCTTAAAGAGACTTGTACATAGTTCAGGAAGATTGTCCTCACTTGTTCTTACCCTTGGGCATCTCATACACCCCTTACCCCACCCAAGTTGAATTCCCCTAATAAAATCCAAAAAAAAACAAGCTCAAGGACTGGTTACTGTTTCCTGTATACAAGTCTGTATGGAAAATTCTGTTGCGTGCAGGACTATAGGGGGACCTAAACTTCAGCAACTCCTAGGGGGGGAGTGCTACACCAATGATGGGGCACTATTCCTCCAGTACACTGGCCCTTCATTTAGAAAGTCTGGAGACCCCTGCCTAAGTCTAAACAAGCACATAACCCTTGCAGTGCGGGCACGGTCCCGCTGCAAGGAATCATTTTCAAACTTCCTGGACTTGGGCCTTAAGCGTTGATCTCAGATAGTCATACCACATTCTGGAATACAGAAACCTTCACCAAAGTTCACTGAACTTCCATTCACGGCCAACAAATCTTCATGAAGCCTAATTAGTAACTGCATTGGTAAGCTTGATAATTCTCTGCAACAACTGTGGAAGATCTTATAAAATTCTGTTCTGAGCCGAGACAAATTTATACCGCCCTTGTGAAAAATATTATGGTGGCAGCAGGAAGAGACAAGTCCTTTATAAAGTAAATACAACATTAGTTAGCATTTAAAAAGGAAGGAAATCTCTATGTAAAGGTTCTGAAATTTGAAATGAACCAATTATCCCATTGAAGGGAGCGGCAGAGCTGCGGCGCAGTCTACTCTACTTATGAAAATGGAATAATTCATCTTCTTCCCGATATGATAATTTTTCCTTTTCCGCTCCCTTCTTAATGCCGACATAAATGGACTTTTACAAAACTTCGGCTTCAAGGCTTCCTGTGTGCCGGAGAGGATAAGAAAAGACGTGGAGGAGAACGTCTATTAACACTTCAGAACGAAGAAAAAAGAACAAATTATAAATATTTGGTCACCTTTCCTTCGTCTTCTTACTTTTCTTTTAAGAATAAAATGCTCGGTTTGTGAATACTTTGCAAATTTTCCACTTTTGCAGGTTTGGAAGGATTGGAGAGGGGAACCAGAGGAGAAAGGAGAGGTAATAGCACCTTCTTCATATTTTAAAGGGTCTGTCTATCTTAAGTGTTAGCTTTTTCCATCCTTCAACATCTATCACCAGACCAGTGCACTGTTATAGTTAAAATATGAGTTCTATACGTTCCTTCAACCTAACCTCCCTCTCCTCACGTAGAACTGCAAAGCAAAGAATGCTTTCTATATCTACACAATATTTATTATATATATAACAAACAGACACAACATTGTGACCACCCACCATAACCCACCCAGGCATGGACTCCACTAGACCTCTGAAGGTATGCTGTGGTATCTGGAACCAAGCCGTCAGTAGCAGATCCTTTAAGTCCTGTAAGTTGCAAGGTGTGGCCTCTATGAATCAGACTTGTTTTTCCAGCACGTCCCACATATGTTCAGTTGGATTGAGATCTGGAAAATTTGGAGGCCAAGTCATGACCCCAAACGCATTGTTGAGTTCCTCAAACCAGCCTTGAGTTCATCAGACCAAGCCAACTTCTTCCATTGCTCCGTGGTCCAGTTCTGATGCTCACGTGCCCATTGTAGGCACTTTTGGCTGTGAACATGGGTCAACATGGGCCCCCTGCAGGTCTGTGGGTGCACAGCCCCATACACAACAAACTGCGATGCCCTGTGTGTTCTGATATTTTTCTATCAGAACCAGCATTAATTTTTTCAGCAACTGTAGCTCCAGTAGCTCTTCTATTGAATTGCACTACATGGGCAACATAGATAAAGACCTCCAAACTTTGAGTGGCCTTCGGATTAGCACAACAACAGTGCATAGAGAGCTTCATGGAATGGGTTTCATCCAAGGGTGGACTGACCATTTGGAAACTCGGGCACTGCCCGAGGGCCGGGGTCAGTAGGGGGCCCCATGAGATGCCCCTGGTACCTTTTTCATAGGCTTTTTTGAGTTTGGGCAAGGACACAGGGGCCCCATGATCCCCTATTGCCCAGGGGCACCATGAGTTGTCAGTCCGCCCCTGGTTCCATCACAAGCCTTACATCACCAAGTGCAATGCAAAGCGTCGGATGCCGTGGTGTAAAGCAAGCCGCCACTGGACTCTAGAGCAGTGGAGATGTGTTCTCTTGGGTGACCAATCAAGCTTCTCTGTCTGGCAAGCGGATTGAGGTGTCTGGGTTTTGTGGTTGCCAGGAGAACTGTACTTGCCTGACTGCATGGTGCCAAGTGTAAAGTTTGGTTGAGGGGGGGATTATGGTGTGGGGTTGCTTTTCAGGGGTTGGGCTTGGCCTCCTAGTTCCAGTCAAGGGAACTCTTATGGCATCAGCATACCAAGACATTTTGGACAATTTCATGCTCTCAATTTTGTGGGAAGAGTTTGGCGATGGCCCCCTCCTGTTCCAACATGACTGCGCACCAGTGCACAAAGCAAGGTCCATAAAGACATGGAGGAGCCAGTTTGGGGTGGAGGAACTTGGCTGGCCTGCACAGAGTCCTGACCTCAACCCCATAGAACACCTTTGGGATGAATTAGAGTGGAGACTACGAGCCAGGCCTCCTCCCCCGACATCAGTGCCTGACCTGACAAATGTGCTTCTGGAAGAATGGTCCAACCTTCCCATAGACACCCTCCTAAACCTTGTGGACGGCCTTCCCAGAAGAGCTGAAGCTGTTATAGCTGAAAAGGGCGGGGCCAACTCAATATTGAACCCTACGGACTAAGACTGGGGGGCCATTGAAGTTCATGTGCGTGGAAAGGCCGGCGTCCCCATACATCTGGATATATAGTGTGTATATGTATATATATATATACACACGTATATATATATATATATATATATATATATATATATATATATATATGTATATGTACAGTATATATATTTATATATATATATATATAGGCTGTATATATATATATATATATATATATATATAGTATCTTCATCCCGTAAGTAAACATGGACAGACAACCTCTCGTTCCCCACTTACTTTGTATCCTTTACAAGAATTGGGGGATTTCCTGATCGAACTCCCCGGGGTGAGTTTTATTTGTACAAATTTCATCAAAGTGCGACTCAGCGCAGATCAGAGCTCTGGCAGCGTTACACAGGCTCCAGCGGGGGATCTCCGGGAAGTGGCTGATAGAAATAAGTTGAACAAATATATTGAAGGTCAAGGGGAGGACTAACAAGAGGATTTGCAGAGAATGCCAATGTATCCTTTTATATTTAGGAAGAGATTTCTGCTTGGGCGGAGCCGGGGATTCGTCATGTTAAGGGGCAATTAAACAAAATATGAAATCGCCAAACAAATATTTACTAACCCCGACACATCAGTGTTTTAGAGGTCGTATTAGAGGAGAGCTGGACACGGATTTTCACAGGTTATCAAAAAGTCATTACTTGAGTCCAATTGGCCTGGGTTTGGCATACCAGGTGCACACAAAATAACCTGAGCATGCAAGCCGATAGCTGGAGGTGTCTGCACAATGTAGCAGCGTCCAGGATAAGTTTCAAGGATGATTAGGTATATTTAGTTTTTTTGGCTCCCATGTAATCAGTGGAGCACTTTGTGATTGCTTTGGGCTGTTCTTGGCTTCGCTGGTGTCAAGGTCCTACCTTTTCCCAGAGTTTATGCTGCTCCATGTGCTGGCATCCATCTTGGATTTCTGCAGAGCATGGTGGGAGTCTTTTTTGCCTTCAGACCTCTGCGGTCCCTCCCCCAGAGGGTTGTGGTTGATCACATATAAGCCTGTTGTCCGCACGTGCCCTTTGCATTCGTGTCTTGTATGTTTGTTTTGCAACAAGCTCTGTTTCTACTCTCGTGGCTCTCCTGGAAACCGACTCGGCTTTTGACTAGACTATTCTCAGCTTTATCCCTTTATCTGACCTCCCTTTGCTGAACCCAGCCTGTGACCTGTTATTCTTGTCTACCGTTCTGTACTGTCTGTCCCGTTGTTATCGACCCGGCCTGCCCGACTACGCTATTGTCTTCTGGTTCCTACCAGCTATACGCCATTAGCGGCGGCCATTACCGCAGCTGGGGTGTCTCGGGGGCCGCGACCTGGTCCCTGGCTGCGTCAAGTCCATCCCCACCATCAGGGGCCCTGGTGAAGGGCAGCCTGGGACTTAGACTCCGCGCCCTGAGGGATTCCGGTCTGTGGGTGGTGGTTGTCGTCAGTCGGTGCGTGACCCTGCCATTAGGCCTGCCTGTCCGTTACACAGCTCCTGCCCTGACACTTGGCTTGATTGGTTTGATTGCTTCCCCATCTTCTAGAGGATTCTAAAATGATTGCAGTTGGTGGAAACGGCAAGTCAATAGCCTGAATATTTATGCTGTCCCAGCCAATCCTTAGGGGAGGGTGTCCGGTAGGTGGCTGGGGGGGTATATAAATAGCCTGGGCCCTGAGGCAGCCCAGTGCTTGTCCAGAAGGAGAAGTCCCCAGTCTGAAGGGCTGCTGCCCTTATGGGCTGTCTGGTTGAAGTTTTAGATGTGCTCATCGAGGTCTCAGCTATGCTAGAGCTGGGGGGGATTGCCCTGCTGATAATTTCTGGAACTGATTAAGGGATTTCACTGAGGATTTGGACTGGAGAGTTCACAGGAGAAATATCTGGCTGATACTGGAAGGAGGCATCCAAGTATCCAGCGACATTTTGTCTACAAACCAAAGTGTAGGATCCTGGTGAATGTTTGCTGCAACCATCCCTTGTGCATCAGTGCCAGAGCTTGCTCGAGTTGGGAAATTTCTTGTGGTGTCTCAGTGCTGCTCATTCCTCTGGAGGGCGAGGGGTTAAGATAAGGGTCTGGTATAAATGAATGGAGTTTGTTTACAAACAAAACAAAATAGCTGGGAGCTTTCATTTTGCCGGCAATTTAAACATTTTTCTCTGTAAATGTTGGTGCTGTTGTAGTAGGTTGCCTACGTTGCGCGGATGCACCACTGCACAGGCAGGCATGAAAATGGAGTTACTCTTTAAGATACTACCATTTCCCTCATCCCTGTATACTGTGTTTATTAAAATGCCCATTAAAAGTTTTTCTTTTAAATATCTACCCTCTGCGCTGGCACCACTAACTGTAGAAGGGAGTTCCACATCCTCACTGCTCTGACAGTAAAGAACCCCTTACGCAGTTTAAGATTAAACCATTCCTTGCCTAACTTCATTGAGTGGCCCCATGTCTTTCCAAGCAACCTGAGACTGAAACGTTTGCTAGGATCACCATAGAGATATTTGTATCATATCTCCTTTAAAGTATCCCTTCTCCAAGAAGAGTATGTTTAATGTTTGTAGTTGTTCCTCATAACTGAGGTCCTACAACCCCCTTGTTAGCTTTGTTGACCTTCTCTGGATTCTCTCCAGTTCCAGCACATCCTTCCTGAGGAATGGTGACCAGAACTGGACGGCATACTCAAGGTGTGGTGGGACCAGAGTTTTGTAAAGTGGTAACATTATAGATTTATCGCTTAAGTCAATCAGATTTCAGTAAAATAAAGTCCCTATATTCAATGCATGTGTCACGCACCCCCTAAAGAGCCATTTGTGAACTCAGTTCTTTTCCCCCAGTCAAAGCCAGGCACATGGAATTTCCTCCACTCCTCCACTGGCTCGAATGAACAGTCTAGGGGTGTTATTTTAGGGCTGTATTGTAGCAATGAACTTGGATGTGGTGAAGGAAGCATGGGATACTCCGAAACTGGTTAACTGAACAATTTGAGGAACCTTCTCTAGCTGGCTAAGATGCACAAAAATGTCCCACTGATGCTAATGGTGACTAGGACTCTCCAGCACTGGGGCCATCTTCACACACTGCCACAGGATCATTGGTTGTCACCTTCCAATATCCTCCCAGCACGCTTCAGTAAGGCAGGGGCGTATTTACCACAAGGCAAACAAGGCACTTACCTAGGGTGGCATTTTTCAGGGGGGGCAGCACCTCCCCCCAGTAGAAGGGATGGAAGGGAAGGGACATGAGTGCCATGGGAACCAGGTGGGATCTGAGAGAGGCTGCGGGCTGCTTGATGGTGTATGTAGAGCCCAGGGGCGGACTGACCATTTGGAAACTGCCCGAGGGCCCGGGGTCACTAGGGGGCCCCATGAGATGCCCCTGGTACCTTTTTCATAGGCTTTTTTGAGTTTGGGCAAGGACACAGGGGCCCCATGATCCCCTATTGCCCGGGGGCCCCATGAGTTGTCACTCCGCCCCTGGTAGAGCCCCATTCTCGTTCCCGGGGATTTACGAAGCTGTGAAGATGAGTGTCTTTCTCTCTATCGTTGGAGAGGCTAGTGGAAGGCTTTCCCAGGTGGGGGGTAGGGGTGTTGTTGGTCGATGTCAGGCTCTCTCTGTGGGAGGGGGAGGGGGGTGGTGTTGGTTGGTGTCCGGGAGGGAAGACGACTTTTGTGTTGCCTGGGGCAGCACAAAACCTAAATACACCACTGCAGTAAGGGACACACAGACTCACTTCACCAAAGGACAGCTGGACAGTTTTCCCCAACTTCCTAATGGCTCCCTCCAGTGAGTTTTTCCAGACCCAAACCGATTCCAGATCTGAGCTTGTGACTAGGCCCCCCCAGGCTTTATCTTTATCTATGTCTTCTCAGGAACACCTCAAATAGTCCTGCTCCAGGGGCAGAGCCCCTATACAGGGTTCTCCTGAAGCAGGATCGGACCCAGGAACTTTCTCCCTTCTGTCTCAGGCCTCAGACTATTTGTGGGCTCTCCAGCCACATACTGGGCACTCCTCCCCAAGGATTGGCTGGAATCCCATAAATATTCATGCTGCTCTCTATGTTCTTCCCCCCACTATAATTATAGAATCCTCTAGAACAAAGGGAGAATCAATTAGAGCAGCAGCAGCCTATGAGACACTAAGCAGGCCTGAACAATCAACCCCTGCTCCACTGACTACAGAGGAGTTGACAATATTTACCTAACAACCGAAAATAATCTAGGAAGGTGCTATACCTGCAAGATTGTGTTTATGTGAATATTTCTGGGGAGGGAGTTTATTGCTTTCATTAGATTCCTTAAAGGGGATCTTCACCCTCTTACTCACCCTCATCTTCCTTCCTCTGCACTCATCCTCCCCTCCTCTGGGTTTTTATTTTGTTGTAGTTATTTAGCTTTTTTTTTGTACAAACTCTTCTTGCCCATCCCCCATTATTTGCCTAGGCGAATGAAGTGCACTTTGCCCCCTGTGCCCCCTGGGAAATGCACTTCACATATCCCAGGTGGCATTAGCTGACATTAAGAAAAGAGGAGGGGGGAGGGCCTAGTAGTGAGTCAATGGGAGAGCCGCCAGTTGAACCTGGAAAAGCCACTTCACAATGACGTCACGCATGAAGATGGCAGTGTGAGACCAAGCACGGGGCAGAAGGGAGGAGGATTTCAGCCAGACACTGCTGGACCAGTTGAACCTGGATTAACCGACAGCTTCCCAATGATGTCACGCATGATGATGGCGGTGTGAGACCAGCAATGAGGCAGAAGGGAGGAGGATCTCAGCTGGAAACCACTGGACCTGGTGCATGTCACATATCCTGGGTGGCATTACTTTGGCATTGAGAAAAGAGGAGGGGGGGGCGGGCCTAGTAGTGAGTCATTGGGAGAGTGCCAGTTGAACCTGGAACAGCCACTGACTTCACAATGACCTCACGCATGAAGATGACGGTAGGAGACTAAGCATGGAGGAGAAGGGAGGAGGATCTCAGCCGGACACCGCTAGACCAGTTGAACCTGGAATAGCCAGCAGCTTTCCAATGAAGTCACGCATGAAGATGGCGGTGTGAAACCAAGCATGAGGCAAAAGAGAGGAGGACTTCAGCCAGACACCGCTGGACCTGGTGGACGTCACATATGCTAGGTAACATTACTTGACACTGAGAAAAGAGGAGGGGGGTGGGCCTAGTAGTGAGTCATTGGGAGAGCCGCCAGTTGAACCTGGAATAACTGCCAGCTTCCCAATGACGTCGCACATGAAGATGGCAGTGTGAGACCAAGCATGGGGCAGAAGGGAGGAGGATCTCAGCCGGACACCGCTGGACCAGTTGAACCTGGAATAGCTGGCAGCTTCCCAATGACGTCACGCATGAAGATGGTGGTGTGAGACCAAGCATGGGGCAGTAGGAGAGGAGGATCTCAGCCGGAAACCGCTGGACCCGGGGGGTGGGTGAGTATGTTACCTGTGGAGGACCTGCAACCAGGTAAGCAGGGGATGAGAAAACAATAATGAGGTGGGAGAAGGATCGCTGACTCAAAAAAAGTTAAGAACCACTCTGTAGAAGGATATGCTTTGTTCATTTGTCATTTCAGAGGTTTCCAACCTCTTCTCCCTTCACCTCCCCCCTCATTTTTTATTTCCTTATCCCCTGCTTACCTGGTTCCAGGTTACCAGGTAACATACTCACCCACCCACCCACCAGGTCCAGTGGTTTCCAGCTGAGATCCTCCTCCCTTCTGCCTCATGCTTGGTCTCACACTGCCAGCTTCATGCATGACGTCATTGGGAAGCTGCTGGCTATTCCAGGTTCAACTGATCCAGCAGTGTCCGGTTGAGATCCTCTTCCCTTCTGCCCTATGCTTGGTCTCACACCGCCATCTTCATGCGTGACGTCATTGGGAAGCTGCCGGCTATTCCAGGTTCAACTAGTCCAGCAGTGTCCTGTTGAGATCCTCCTCCCTTCTGCCCCATGTTTGGTCTCACACCGCCATCTTCATGCGTGACGTCATTGGGAGACTGCCGGCTATTCCAGGTTCAATTGGTCCAGCAGTGTCCTGTTGAGAACCTCCTCCCTTCAGCCCCATGCTTGGTCTCACACCGCCATCTTCATGCACAGGTTTTAAAAGTTGTGATGTTCCCTTTATAACAGTCATGGCAGGTTTGCTTTATGGCTTTCTTTTATAAAGTTGCAAACCTTCCTTGGCGCACTGCTGCACACAAATATGCCCTTGTCACCAGTTTGCTGCTGGAAGGCCGGTTACAGAAACCACATCCTGTGGAAAGAGTTAAAAGATATATTCACAACTCTTGGCAGCGTACACATGCCCGGTGGACAAGAAGAGCGATGGAAGACATTTATAATGGAAAAATAAATGAAGAAGTAATAGTCAGCGAAGCCTGAACACCTTGCCCAAAGGCGGTAATGGACTCCAAAGTACAGAGGACACTGGAGGATGTCACGACGGACACGCACCGCCAACAAGTAGGAAATGGACAGAAGTGATGAAACAGGAGTTTTGTGTTGCCAGCAACGGGGAATATTCTCCTCTGAAACTTTGTGTTCTTTGTTCGGCTCCTGAGCCGTTCGGAAATAAAGCGCTAATGTCAGTGTAGATGTAAAACATTTGATCAGATTACCACGTATCAGCATCAAGCTCAACCTCAGCCCAAACTTTTTTCTTTTACTTTTGAAGACCAGAAGAGTTCAACCTTTCAGATTTTTATCCCCCTAGCGAACGTTTTATAATACATAGAGAGACTATGCAAGGCAGATCCTGTCGAACCTTACATGAACACATTTAACTCATTTTTTCACAGAATGACTTTTATCAGCCAATCATCGTTAAATACACATCACAGAGCTGGAACATTCATTCACTGACTCCTACCATAGCACATGGCTCTGCTCGAAGATTCAATCAAAGACAGCCGAAAAGCAGGCAGACACTAAAGTTCTGTTTCATTGGATAACCCGTAGTGCTCTGCAAATCCATTGTCATATATTACTTTTTTTTTTTTTAAGAAACAAATATTGTATACACTTAGTAAAAAAAATAATAAAAAATGGTGACGTTTGAAACTTTCTGTAACATTGAAATAAGTACTGATTTGAGCAGAAAAGTAAGTGCAGTTGCAACCCCTTTAGACTTTTACATGTGAGACAATTCACCTGGGGACTGTCAGAGGAAGACACAGTTACTTATGTAGTCCACCCTATCTGACTGACTACAGTATATATATATATATATATATATATATATATATTCATATATATATATATACTATATTGGCAAAAGTATTGGGCAAGCCCTCCAAATCATGTGATTCAGGTGTTCCAATCCCCTCCATGGCCACAGGTGTATACAATCACACCCCTAGGCATGCAGACTGCTTCTACAAACATTGGAGAAAAAATGGGTTGCTCTCAGGAGCTCAACTGTTAGTGGGATTATAACAAAGTGGAAGCAACTGGGAACAACAGCAACTCAGCCACCAAGTGGTAGGCAATGTCACATGACAGAGTGGGGTCAGCGCATGCTGTCACCAACTGTCTGCAGAATCAATAGGTAAAGACCTCCAAACTTGGTGTGGCCTTCAGATTAGCACAACAGCAGTGTGTAGAGAGCTTCATGGAATGGGTTTTCATGGCCGAGCAGCTGCATCCAAGCCTTACATCACCAAGTGCAATGCAAATCATCAGATGCCGTGGTGTAAAGCATGCCGCCACTGGACTCTAGAGCAGTGGGGGCGTGTTCTCTGGATTGATGAATCACGTTTCTCTGTCTGGCAATCCGATGGACGTGTCTGGGTTTGGCGGTTGTCAGGAGAATGGTACTTGCCTGACTGCACTGTGCCAAGTGTAAAGTTTGGTGGAGGTGGGATTATGGTGTGGGGTTTTTTCTCAGGGGTTGAGCTTGGCCCCCTAGTTCCAGTGAAGGGAACCCTTAAAGCAGCAGTAGCATACCAAGACATTTTGGACAATTTCAAGCTCCCAACTTTGTGGGAAGAGTTTGGGGACGGTCCCTTCCTGTTCCAACATGACTGCGCACCAGTGCACAAAGCAAGGTCCATAAAGACATGGGTTTGGGGTGGAGGAACTTGACTGTACAGAGTCCTGACCTCAACCCAATAGAACACTTTTGGGATGAATTAGAGTGGAGACTACGAGCCAGGCCTTCTCGTCTTTTCAGAATTCTCCATAGGTGTTCAGTTGGGTTTAGATCAGGAGACATACTTGGCCTCTGAATCACTTTGACCTTGTTCTTCTTCAGAAATGCAACAGTGACCTTAGATGTGTGTTTTGGATCATTGTCATGTTGAAAAACCAAGGGCACGGAGTGATGGTAGCATCCTCTCTTTCAATATAGAGCAGTACATCTGTGAATTCATGATACCATCAAGGAAATGCAGCAGCACTCATGCAGCCCCACGAAAGGTCACCACCATTATTATTATTATTATTATACAGTATTTATATAGCGCCAAAGGGTTTGCTCAGCGCTGTACAGTAGCAAGGGGGACAGAACATGAGACAAGACAGTAACAATACAATACACGAGGGGTTCGAGGGCCCTGCTCTTTCGAGCTTACAATCTAGGAGGGAGGGGAAGGTGGTACAGGAGGAGATGGCTGTGGGGGATGGAGTGGTGGGAGGAGTGGAGGAGGTTAGTTGTTAGGTGAGGTCGGGTGTTAGGGGAGGTTGGGGTAGGCTTCCCTGAAGAGGAGGGTTTTCAGGGTGCGCCTGAAGATGAGGAGGGTAGGTGACAGTCTGATGGATTGGGGTAGGGAGTTCCAGAGGAGGGGGAAGTCCTGGAGAAGTCCTGTAATCGGGCGTGAGAGGAGGAGACCAGGGAGCTAGAGAGTAGGAGGTCCTGAGAGGAGCGGAGGGCACGGGTAGGGTAGTACTTGGGTATCAGGTCAGTTATGTAATTCGGGGCGGCATTGTGAATGGCTTTGTAGGCCAGAGTTAGCAGTTTGAATTTGATGCGTTGGGCAATTGGGAGCCAATGAAGGGATTGGCAGAGGGGGGAGGCAGATGTGGAGCGCTTGGTGAGGTGGATGAGTCTAGCCGCTGAGTTTAGGATTGACTGGAGTGGGGATAGCGTTCGTTTGGGTAGGCCAGAGAGAAGGGAGTTGCAGTAGTTCAGGCGTGAGATGATGAGGGAGTGTACGAGTTGTTTGGTGGTGTCTGGGGTGAGGAATGTGCGTATCTTGGAGATGTTGTGGAGGTGGAGCCTGCAAGATCTGGATAGCAGTTGGATGTGGGGTAGGAAGGAGAGGTGGGAGTCCAGGGTGACACCCAGGACTTTGGCGTGTGGGGTGGGAGAGATGGTGGCATTGTTAGTAGTGATGGAGAGGATGGAGGGGGGCACAGGGTGGGGGGAATACCAGGAGCTCAGTTTTGGATAGGTTAAGTTTGAGGAAATGGAGCGACATCCAGTCTGATATGTCGTTTAGAAGGTGGGCGATGCGGGAAGAGAGTGAGGGGGTGAGGGGGGTGGAGAGGTAAATTTGTGTGTCGTCGGCATAGAGGTGATAATTGAAGCCGTGGGAGTGAATAAGTTTGCCAAGGGAGGAGGTATAGATGGAGAAGAGGAGGGGCCCGAGGACAGAGCCTTGGGGGACCCCAACAGAGAGGGGGAGGGAGGGGGAGGTGGCAGCAGTGTTGTAGGTGAAGCTGAAGGAGCGTTGGGAGAGGTAGGAGGAGAACCAGGAGAGAGCAGCGTCCCTGATGCCAAGGGAGTGCAGTTTAATAAGGAGGAGAGGGTGGTCAACAGGGTCGAAGGCCGCGGACAGGTCGAGGAGCAGGAGGATAGAATAGTGGCCATTGGCTTTGGCGGTTAGCAGGTCATTGATGATTTTAAGTAGGGCGGTTTCGGTGGAGTGGAGGGGGCGGAAGCCAGACTGTAGGGGGTCAAGGAGGTTGTTATCAGTGAGGTGGGCGCTTAGGCGATTGTAGGCCAGGCGCTCAAGGAGCTTGGAAGTAAAGGGCAACAAGGAGATGGGTCTAAGGTTGTTAAGGTTAGTGGGGTCAAGGGAGGGTTTTTTGAGTATGGGGGTGATGTGTGTGTGCTTTAGAGGGGAGGGGAAGGTGCCAGTGGAGAGGGAGAGATTGAAGATGTTGGTGAGGGAGCGAATGATGGAGGGGGGGGTGACTGGAGGAGCTGTGAGGGAATAGGGTCCAGGGGGCAGGTGGTGAGGCGGGCTTCAGTGAAGACCTTAGAGACCTCCTTGGGGGTAGTTGGGCTGAAGGAGCGGAGTGTTGGGGAGATGATGATGTGCGGGACGTTAGCTATAGTGGGGGGTAGTGCGACTATGAGGTCATGGGAGGGGAGGGTTGAGGGGTTGAAGGAGGGCGGGAGGCTGGGTGGAGAGGTGGATTGTGAGTTGACAATGTCCTTACGGATTGCGTTAATCTTGTTTTGGAAGTGAGTGGCAATCTCGTGGGCGGTGAGTGAGGTGCTGGGTGGGGGTGGGGGGGGGAGAGAGCAGGGATTTGAAGGTGGAGAAGAGCCGGCGAGGACAGGTGGAGAGGGTGTTGATAAGGGTTATGAAATAGACTTGCTTGGCGGCATGGAGGGAGGTGGTGTAGGCGAGGAAGGCGACTTTATAGAGGGAGATCTGGTTTTGCGCCATAAGCGCTCCAGCGCACGACTGCGTCGTTTGAGGCATTTCGTGTGGTCGTTTTGCCAGGGTTGAAGCGGTCGGGGTCTAATGCTACGTGTGGTTAGGGGTGCCAGGGAGTCAAGGGCAGCTGACAGTGAGTCGTTGTATGCAGTGGTGGCCAGGTCGAGGCATGACAGAGGGAGGATGCTGTCATACAGACGGTCAGCTGCTGGGTGGAGATGGGTCGGGTTCAGATTGCGGAGGTTGCGGGTGATGGATAGACGCTTCGGGGGTGGGGGGGAGTTGAGGGAGGGGGAGAAGGAGAATGTGAGGAGGTGGTGGTCAGAGAGGGGGAAGGGGGTGTTAGTGAAGTCGTGGGGGGTGCAGAGGTGGGAGAAAACGAGGTCCAGGGTGTTTCCGTTGGAGTGGGTGGAGGACTGAGTGTGCTGTGTGAGCGCTAAGGAGGAGGTTAGAAGGAGGAGTTGGGAAGCAGCCGGACTGTTGGCGTTGATCGGGATATTGAAGTCGCCTAGGATGATGGTTGGTAGCTCGGAGGAGAGGAAGAAGGGAAGCCAGGCAGCAAAGTCGTCAAGGAAGGGGGATGCGGAACCGGGAGGCCGATAGATTACTGCGATCCGTAGGGGGGTGGGAGAGAAGAGCCGGATGCAGTGGGCCTCAAAGGAGGAGAAGGATAGGGAGGGGGGGTTAGGGAGGACCTGGAAGGTGCTCAGCGGTGGTAGGAGCATACCAACCCCACCGCCTCTGCGTCCGCTCGGTCTGGTTGAATGGGTCCAGACGAGGCCTCTATAGGAGAGGGCAGCAGGGGAGGTGGAGTCGGTGGCTTGGATCCAGGTTTCGGTGACTGCTAGGAGGTTTAGGGAGTGGGAGACAAAGAGGTCGTGGATGGCGGTGAGCTTGTTGCAAACCGAGCGGGCGTTCAGGAGTGCAACCGAGAGGGGAGGGAAGGATGTGGGGAGGAGGGGGACAGATATGAAATTGAGGGGGTTGCGGTGGTTGGCGTGAGTAGTAGGGTGCCGGGAGGGGGAGTAGGGAGATGGAGGGCCAGGGTTCGGGGAGATGTCACCGGCGCTTAGGAGAAGGAGGAGAATGAGGAAGGTGGCATGGGACTGGGAGGTGCAGGAGCGCGTGGGTCGGTTGGTGGTGGCTTGTGGGTCGGCAGGGGAGTGGAGTAATAGGAGGAGGTGGTGAGAGCCATAGAGGGGGGAGGGAAGAAGTGAGGGTGCGATGTAGAGGTGTTTAGGGGGAGTAGGGGGGTAGAGGGAGGCAAGTTTAGGGATGGAGGAGAGGAGAACGAGGAGGAGGAGAGCAGGTGGCATGCTAGGGTGGGCAGAATGCTGATCGGGTCGGAGAGGAGGGAGGTTTCAGTCAGGACGTGAGGATGGGGAGAGTCCGTTATGCCGTGTCAGAGTTCATCGGTGTCCAATCGTAGGAGGGGAAGGGGGAGGCGGGCGGCTGGGGCCGCAGCTGGCTGGGGCCGCAGCTGGCTGGTTGCAGTCTGTGGGTGCTGTAGGCCGGTGTCCGCGGGTGTTGTGGCACGGCATCAGTGGGCACAGTGGTGCGGCGGCTGGACAAGCCGAGGGACGCGGTGATTGGAGGCGTTGTGGGCCTGGCGTCAGGGGTGCTGGAGGCCCGGAGTCGGGAGGCGTTGAGTGTACAGCTTCAGGAGGTGAAGAGGGCCCGGTGTCAGGAGGTGTTGAGGGCCCGGCAACCATGTTTCACTGTAGGCACCATGCATTTTTCTTTGTACTCCTCACCTTTGGGACACCATCCAGTTTTCAAGCCATCAGTTCCAAAAACATTTATCTTGGTCTCATCACTCCAGAGTACAGAGTCCCTGTAGTCTTTTTCTTTCTCAGCATGGGCCCTGGCAAACTATAGGTGGACTTTTTTGTGCATGGGCTTTAGGCGAGGCTTCCTTCATGGACGACACCCATGCATGCCATTCCTCTGCAGTGTACACCGTATTATGTCACAGGAAACAATCACCCCAGTTTGGCTTTCTACTTCTTTAGCTAACTGCAGTGAACTTGCATGATGATTTTCCTTAACCCTTCTCATCAGAAGATGCTCCTGTCGAGGTGTTAACTTCTGTGGAAGGCCTGGATGTCTCTGTGAGATGGATGCAGTTCCATCTTTGTTAAAAGTTTGTATCACTTTTGCTACAGTATTCTTACTGATGAGTAAATCTTTGTAGCCTTCACCTTTCTTGTGTATTATACATGGTGATCATATCCCCCCTTATGTATTATATCTCCCCCAGGGGCGGACTGACCATTTGGGAACTCGGGCACTGCCTGAGGGCCAGGGGTATGTAGGGGGCCCCATGAGATGCCCCTGGTACCTTTCATAGGCTTTTTTGGGTGTGGTTTGAGTATGGGCAAGGACACGGGGGCCCCTGATCCCCTATTGCCCGGGGGCCCCATGAGTTGTCAGTCCGCCCCTGATCTCCCCTTATGTATTATACATGGGGATCATATCCCCCCCTTATGTATTATACATGGAGATCATATCCCACCCTTATGTATTATACATGGAGATCACCCCTCCCCCCCCCTTATGTATTATACATGGAGATCATATCCCCTCCTTAAATATTATACATGGAGATCATATCCTCCCTTATGTATTATACATGGTGATCATATCCCCCCCTATGTATTATACATGGTGATCATATCCCCCCTTATGTATTATACATGGAGATCATATCCCCCCCTTTATGTATTATACATGGAGATCATATCCCCCTTATGTATTATACATGGTGATCATATCCCCCCTTATGTATTATACATGGAGATCATATCCCCCTTATGTATTATACATGGTGATCATACCCCCCCCCTTATGTATTATAGATGGTGATCATATCCCCCCCTTATGTATTATACATGGAGATCATATCCCCCCCTTATGTATTATAGATGTTGATCATATCCCCCCTTATGTATTATACATGGAGATCATATCCGCCCCTTATGTATTATACATGGAGATCATATCCCCCCCTTATGTATTATACATGGAGATCATATCCCCCCTTATGTATTATACATGGAGATCATATCCCCCCCTTATGTATTATACATGGAGATCATATCCCCCCTTATGTATTATACATGGAGATCATATCCCCCCTTATGTATTATACATGGAGATCATATCCCCCTTATGTATTATACATGGGGATCATGTCCCCCCCCCCCTTATATTATACATGGAGATCATATCCCCCATTATGTATTATACATAGAGATCATATCCCCCCCTTATGTATTATACATGGAGATCATATCCCCCCTTATGTATTATACATGGAGATCATACCCCCCCTTATGTATTATACATGGAGATCATATCCCCCCTTATGTATTATATATGGTGATCATATCCCCCCCTTATGTATTATATATGGTGATCATATCCCCCCCTTATGTATTATACATGGAGATCGTATCCCCCCTTATGTATTATACATGGAGATCATATCCCCCCCTTATGTATTATACATGGAGATCATATCCCCCCTTATGTATTATACATGGAGATCATATCCCCCCTTATGTATTATATATGGAGATCATATCCCCCTTATGTATTATACATGGAGATCATATCCCCCCTTATGTATTATACATGGAGATCATATCCCCCCTTATGTATTATACATGGAGATCATATCCCCCCTTATGTATTATATATGGAGATCATATCCCCCTTATGTATTATACATGGAGATCATATCCCCCCTTATGTATTATACATGGAGATCATATCCCCCCTTATGTATTATACATGGAGATCATATCCCCCCCTTATGTATTATACATGGAGATCATATCCCCCCTTAATCTCCTCTTCTCAAGAGAGAATAAATTCAGTTCCTCTAATCTTTCTTCATAGCTGATCTCCTCCATGCCTCTTATCAGTTTGGTTGCCCTTCTCTGTACTTTCTCCATTTCCCCAATGTTCTTTATGTGAATTGGTGCTCAAACTGAACTTCATATTCCAGATGAGGTCTTACTAATGATTTGTACTGCAGGGGGGGATGATATCTCTCTCTCTGGAGTCTATACCTCTCCTAATACAAGAGAGGATTTTGCTTGCTCTAGAACCCGCTCCCATTATTCAGCTTGTGATCTACCAGAACTCCCAGATCCTTCTCCACCATTGACCCCCCCAGTTGTACCCCCCTAGTATGTATGATGTATATTCTTAGCCCCCAAGTGCAGAACCTTACATTTATCAACATTAACCCTCATTGGCCCCATAGTCCCCCAATTACACAGAGCATTGAGGTCGGCTTGTAAGTTGGGGACATCCTGTAAGGACGTTATTCCACAGCACAGCTTGGTGTCATCTGCAAAGACTGAGATGGGATTTATAATCTCAGACCCGATATTGTTTGTAAATATATAAATATATTAAAAAGTAAGGGTCCCAACACTGAACCTTGGGGTACACCACTGACACCCCTAGACTATGCAGAGTATGAATCATTAACCACTACTCTCTGATTACCATCTTTTGCCAGTTTTCTATCCATTTACATACGGATATTTCCAGCCTATAGACTTACACATTAGCCGTGTGTGGGGAACTGTGTCAAATGCTTTTGCAAAGTCCAAGTATACCACGTCCACCACCAACCCTCTGTCCAAGTATACCACGTCCACCGCCACCCCTGTGTCCAAGTATACCACGTCCACCGCCACCCCTCTGTCCAGGTATACCACTTCCACAGCCACCCCTCTGTCCAAGTATATCACGTCCACCGCCACCCCTCTGTCCCAAGTATACCACTTCCACAGCCACCCCTCTGTCCAAGTATATCACGTCCACAGCCACCCCTCTGTCCAAGTATATCACGTCCACAGCCACCCCTCTGTCCAAGTATATCACGTCCACAGCCACCCCTCTGTCCAAGTACACCACGTCCACCGCCACTCCTCTGTCCAAGTATACCACTTCCACAGCCACCCCTCTGTCCAAGTATATCACGTCCACAGCCACCCCTCTGTCCAAGTATACCCCATCCACCGCCACCCCTCTGTCCAAGTATACCCCATCCACCGCCACCCCTCTGTCCAAGTATACCACTTCCACAGCCACCCCTCTGTCCAAGTATATCACGTCCACAGCCACCCCTCTGTCCAAGTATACCCCATCCACCGCCACCCCTCTGTCCAAGTATACCACTTCCACAGCCACCCCTCTGTCCAAGTACACCACGTCCACCGCCACCCCTCTGTCCAAGTATACCACTTCCACAGCCACCCCTCTGTCCAAGTATATCACGTCCACCGCCACCCCTCTGTCCAAGTATACCACATCCACAGCCACCCCTCTGTCTAAGTATACCACTTCCAAAGGCACCTCTCAGATTTGTTTGACAACTTCTGTCTTTCATGAATCCATACTGTCTGTTGCTTAAAATATTATTTTTTTCATTGGGGAGTATTCATTTCTGCAACATGGTCTTGAACAAATTTGTTAGGAAAAATACTTTTTAGTGTGTGCAAATTAACAAATCCTGTTTGCAATCAATGGCTGGCATTTGTGGGAGTATTTTTTAGTATAGTGTCCCATAGAAAATATTGATTCTGAAAGGAAAGGTTTTTTGACATCTGTTGGAGTGTACTCCTTTATGCTGAGCACTATACATATATATATATATATATATATATATATACATTATGTTCTACAGATAATATTTCTAGGTATTTCTTCCATAGGATGACAACCCAGGAGCTTTTGATGTGACAGAAGACAGAAGCAGCCGTATGAATTCTGCAGTGTTTACAGATATACTGTCAGCCCAGATTCAGCCAAATGAAGTAAAGTTGATTGGACGGCGCTTCACAGTACAGATGGACAATTATCCAAAACACAATGCAAAAGCAACCCAGGAGCTTTTGAAGGAAATGTAGTAGAATATTCTGCAATGGCCGAGTCAATCACCTGACCCAATTGAGCATGCATTTCACTTGCTGAAGGCAAAACTAAAGGCAGGAAGACCCACAAAGAACAACTGAAGACAGCTACAGTTAGAGCCTGGCAAAGCATCAGAAAGGAGGAAACCCAGTTTTTGGTACTGTCCATGGGTTCCAGACTTCAGGCAAAGCATCAGAAAGAGGGAAATCCAGTCTTTGGTCATGTCCATGGGTTCCAGACTTCAGACAAAGCATTAGAAAGAAGGAACCCCAGTCTTTGGTCATGTCCATGTGTTCCAGACTTCAGGCAAAGCATTAGAAAGAAGGAAACCCAGTCTTTGGTACTGTCCATGGGTTCCAGACTTCAGGCAAAGAATCAGAAAGGGGCAAACCCAGTTTTAGTAATGTCCCTGGGTTCCAGACTTCAGGCAAAGCATCAGAAAGGAGGAAAACCAGTCTTTGGTACTGTCCATGGGTTCCAGACTTCAGGCAAAGAATCAGAAAGGGAAAACCCAGCTTTGGTAATGCCCACGGGTTCCAGACTTCAGGCAAAGCATCAGAAAGGGGGAAACCCAGTCTTTGGTAATGCCCATGGGTTCCAGACTTCAGGCAGTCATTGCCAGTAAAGGATTCTCAACAAAATCTTAAAATGAACATTTTATTTATGATTAGATTCATTTTTCCAATTAATGTGAGCCCCTGAAAATGGAGGGACTGCATATAAAAATGGTTGCAGTTCCTAAAATTTGTACTTGACATTTATGTTCCACACCTTGAATTAAAGCTGAAATTCTGCCCTTCAGATTCATTTGGATTGTTTCATTTTAATTTATTCTGGCGGCATACAAAGCCAAAAGTATAAAAATTGTGCCTGTGTCCAAATATATATGGACCCAACTGTGTATCCTCGGTTTGCCATTTCCACATTGAAGTATACATCGTGTGACAGGTAATAGATAAAGAAGGCATGTGGCCTTATAGACATGACCTCACATGTATGGAGTACAAAGAACATTTTATGATATGTACTTATATGATGTAGTTGTGTAATGAATCACACGAATGCCTGCCATTCCGGGAGTTGCATGCTGTACATGTGTGACATTGGATCTGGCGGGGTGACCGCATGCGGAATGAGTAATGGAAATTGTTGAGTCACTGCAGGAGCTAATTGTCCATTACTCACTCACCTCTAGTGATGAGATCTGTGCCAATAAAGTCAATGGCACTGGATGGATTGAATTGCACTAAAAAGATGGTGAGAACATTGACTGCAATGGCTCAGATTAACTTAATTGAAATGATCCTAAATGTATTTAATATGTAATACTTATCTGTGTCTCAAGACCCAGACACAGACCAGAAGGGACTTTTTAAACTCAGAGGTGGGCACCCCAGAGCAAGCCTTTGTAATTAACCGCTTCCTGTCCGCCCATTGCCTATAAAGAGCAAACGGGAAGCAGTGCCGATGCGGGTTATCGTACTTGTATATTACATTGGTGCTGCTTACATTGGTGGTCAGTGGGAAGCATGCTCCTTACATTGGTGGTCAGTGGGAAGAATGCTCCTTACATTGGTGGTCAGTGAGAAAGATGTTCTTTTCATTGGTGATCAGTGGGAAGAATGTCCCTTACATTGGTGATCAGTGGGAAGAATACTCCTTACATTGGTGGCTAGTGGAAAGAACCAAAGTGATCATTGATGCCATGCTATATGTAGTGATGATTGGGCTAACGTACCTGTATGTGACATTGGTGCTCCTTACATTGGTTGTCAGAAGGAAGAATGCTCCTTAGATTGGTGATCAGTGGGAAGAATGTCCCTTACATTGGTGATCAGTGGGAAGAATGCCCCTTACATTGGTGATCAGTGGGAAGAATGCTCCTTACATTGGTAGTCAGTGAGAAGAATGCCCCTTACATTGGGGGTCAGTGGGAAGAATGCTCCTTACATTGGTGATCAGTGGGAAGAATGCCCCTTACATTGGCGATCAGTGGGAAGAATGTCCCTTACATTAGTGGCCAATGGGAAGAATGCTCCTTACATTGGTAGTCAGTGAGAAGAATGCTCCTTACATTGGGGGTCAGTGGGAAGAATGCTCCTTACATTGGGGGTCAGTGAGAAGAATGCTCCTTACATTGGGGGTCAGTGAGAAGAATGCTCCTTACATTGGGGGTCAGTAAGAATAATGCTCCTTACATTGGGGGTCAGTGAGAAGAATGCTCCTTACATTGGTGGTCAGTGAGAAGAATGCTCCTTACATTGGGGGTCAGTGGGAAGAATGTCCCTTACATTGGGGGTCAGTGGGAAGAATGCTCCTTACATTGGGGGTCAGTGGGACAAATGCCCCTTACATTGGTGGTCAGCGGGAAGAATGCTCCTTACATTGGGGGTCAGTGGGAAGAATGTTCCTTACATTGGTCATCAGTGGGAAGAATGCCCCTTACATTGGGGGCCAGTGGGAAGAATGTCCCTTACATTGGGGGTCAGTGGGAAGAATGTCCCTTACATTGGTGATCAGTGGGAAGAATGTTCCTTACATTGAGGATCAGTGGGAAGAATGTCCCTTACATTGGGGATCAGTGGGAAGAATGCCCCTTACATTGGTGGTCAGTGGGAAGAATGTCCCTTACATTGGTGGTCAGTGGGAAGAATGTCCCTTACATTGCTGGTCAGTGGGAAGAACCAAAGTGATCATTGATGCCATGCTGTGGACATCAGATGAGAAGCCAGTCAGCCACAGCTCAAGGAACCCCTAGCAGCCTCTGGAGGAACCCAGAATGTGAAACGTTGGGCAATCTTCAGACTCAGGCCACATTTACTCCTCATGCAACCCCAAAACCATTCTTAAACATTACTTTTAGGCAGTGCCACCACTAGCAAGCAGCTTTTTTTTTCTTTATAAACTTACATTTAGAGTTAAATCTCTCCTTAGGCCAACTGAAAAAAAAAAACATAAAGTAAAATAAAAAAAAGGTGTACCATCTTCTGCACTTTCCTTTAAAGAACGAGGCAAGTTTATTGCTTTCTCCTTCAGGACTCTGCGCAGCACAAGTGTCGCCTGGTTATACGAGAACATTTATTTAACATCAAAGAGACCGGTCATAATTCTCAATTTAGATACAAAAACCGCTCGGCGGCACAAAGGCACTTTAAGCAGCGGTGATGCGTCCTGGCAGGAGCATTGGGATGCCGGTCATGCCGGGGTTTATTGTGCCATATAACTCTGTCTAATAGACGATTTTCCCTGGCGCGAAGGTGCGCCGGCTGATAGGGGAAAATGATCATTGTATTCATCTCCCATTTAAAATGAGCTTGTTTCATTGACCAAAAAAAAAAAAAAAGTTTCACTGAAGCGGATGCAAATTTGCGGTGATTTACGGCGGCGGGGCGCTGGGAAAAGCCATTATTGAGAACGGCTAGGTTTGACTTCTCCGGCAGTTACAGATGCGTGCAATTGTTTAGGAAGTGTAATAGCAAAATTAAAAATAGAAGCCGAAGAGCTGCGACTCGACCATTACATTGGAGTTAATGCCTCAACGGCTTCATTTGCATATGTTTTTCTCTCTCTACTTAAATTCCAGCCTGACGCCTCTCTCTGACTTTTTCTTTTTTTTTTTTACCTGCCCACGCCGCTTTAACAGACGCTTACTTGTTTGTTTTTGTTTTTTTGTATTTTTTTATTTTATCAAAGGCGCGCCTATTTAAATTTTCATGCCTTCCACTGGGAAAAAAAAAAAACAAAATCTGCTGCTGTTTACTTTGAAATATTCCAACATATTAAATATTTGAATATTATCTTCTGCGGTTATTTAATATTTGAAAACAAGCGGCTTGTGTTGGCGCAACTGCTTGGAGGGAAATGAGAAAACACGCGGCTTTACAACTTCAAGGATTTTTTTTTTAAATGCATTAATAATTACAGTTATGCATTTATTATTATTTTTCTTTTTTGTGTCTATTATTTTATTCTGCAGGATTAATATGGCGCCAGCAGTTTGCACAGAGCTTTACACTATAAAGAGAGACGGTACCATTACTACACAAGTCCATAAAAGGGGGTTAGGAGGGTCCTGCTCTCAAGAGCTTACAATCTAATAATCAATTAGTTTTAAAGTGTAGCTCTGCTTGCACGAAAAAAATAGCAAGTTACAAAAAATATAAATATATATATATGTGTGTGTGTGTGTGTGTATATATATATATATATATATACAGTTGTGTTCAAAATACTAGCAGTCAGACATCACTAACCGGATCAATCACTGTTTTTGGTGGAAATGATATTTCTACATGGCAAATAATTTCCTAGCAGGTGTAGTAGAGTCATAGAAATCCAACAGACCCAACAGTCATGACATGCATGCTGCTGATTCTGTGTCATTGAATCACTCATTGAAAGGGGCGTGTTCACAATAATAGCAGTGTGGAGTTCTATTAGTGAGGTCATTCATTCTTTGAAAAACAGGTGGCAATTATTGCCCTTATTTAAGGAAGGAAGGCAGCAAATGTTGGACATGCTGGTTACAGTGCATTTCTCTCTGAAATTCTGAGGAAAATGGGTGGTTCCAGACATTGTTCAGAAGAACAGCGTACGTTGATTAAAAAGTTGATTGGAGAGGGGAAAACATATAAAGAAGTGCAGAAAATGATCGGCTGCTCAGCTAAAATGATGGCAAATGCTTTAAAATGGCAACCAAAACCTGAAAGACGTGGAAGAAAGCGAAAAACTACCATTGGAATGGATAGAAGAATAGCCAAAATGGGGCGGACTCAGCCAACAATCAGCTCCAGGAAGATGAAAGAAGGTGTGACGTTCCCTGTGAGGACTGTTACAATTAGAAGACGCCGATGTGAAGTCAAGCTATCTGCAAGAAGTCCCCGCAAAGTCCCACTGGTGGAAAAAAGACGTGTGCTGAAGAGGTTACAATCTGCCAAAGAGCACATTGACTGGCCTAAAGAGAAATGGCGCAACATTTTGTGGACTGATGAAAGTAAGATTGTTCTTTTTGGGTCTAGTGGGCGGAGACAGTTTGTCAGACGACCCCCAAACACTGAATTCAGGCCACAGTACACTGTGAAGACTGTGAAGCATGGTGGTGCAAGCATCATGATATGGGGATGTTTCTCATACTACGGTGTTGGGCCTATTTATCGCATACCAGGGATCATGGATCAGTTTGAATCCATCAGAATACTTGAAGAGGTCATGCTGCCTTATGCTGAAGAGGAAATGCCCTTGAAATGGGTGTTCCAACAAGACAACGACCCCAAACACACCAGTCAACGTGCAACATCTTGGTTCCAGAACAACAAGATGGACGTTATGGAGTGGCCAGCCCAATCCCCGGATCTTCATCCAATAGAAAACTTGTGGGGTGACATCAAAAATGCCGTCTCTGAGGCCAAACCAAGAAATAGAGAAGAACTGTGGAATGTGGTCCAATCATCCTGGGCTGGAATACCTGATCACAGGGGCCAGAAGTTGGGGGACTCCATGCAACACAGATGTACAGCAGTTCTCAGAAACAGTGCGACTACAACCAAATATTCATGAAGTCATTCAAAGGAAAGCAAAATCTTCAAACATTTCTCAGTTTATATAGTGAATGTTTGAGTTTGTAAAGAAGAATACAAACACTGCGATTTTTTTGAACCGTCTAATATTCACTTTTCTTCCATTTCTTTAGAGGAACAACACAAATTTGATGTATTTTTCTTCATGTTGTGATTTGGAATAGAATGTGTCGTGTTCCCAATGCATTTGTGTGGATGGAAATAAAAGCTATTAGAAGGATTTTGCAGCTTTATTCACTTTTTTCAACACACTGCTATTATTTTGAACACAACTGTATATGTGTGTATTGAACTGTATTGTCTCCCGTTATATTGTAAAGCGCTGAGCAAACTGTTGGCGCCATAAATCCTGTATAATAATATGTATGTGTGTGTATATATATATATATATAAATATACATGCTAGGTGTAAAAATGTAATTCCCAGAACAGAATGCCCGTGGTGTAGCCCTATGGTGGGGAGTCACACAGCCATTCGCACTGGAGCGTGTTCTGACATGTTCTAACTTCTAACTCTCCTGGGTGGCAGACCAGTGGATTCTTATGGAGTAGTAGAAGAAATAACATAAAAATAGGTAAAAAAAAGCGCCTTAGTAATAGGTTGATAAGCTGCTATGCACAGACAAGGTACCAATAACCCCTAAAGAATAATAATGTATACAAAATAGTGCAGCGCTTATAGGTAAACTAAAATAGCAAATATTAAATCAATAAAATAAATAAACAGTCCTGTAATTCAATATAGGAGTATAAGTGCTTCGGGGCCTTTAAAGATCCTGGTATCCATGTGAATAAATGGTAAAGCAATGCGCACTCACCGGACGCACATAATATATGCGCTTTTGTGTAAAAATAATCCAGATGTCATCTGGTGATGGGTGGTCCTCCCTCTGCTGTGTATGAGGCTGGTGGTCCTCTTCCACTGGGGGTCCTCCTGCTAGCTCTTGGTGAGTGGTATCCCTCTGGTTGGTTACCCCCCTTAATGACCACGGCTCTTTTTGCTACTCGGCGCTGCACTAATTCAACTGATAATTGCGCGGTCATGCAATGCTGCACCCAAACGAAATTTACGTCCTTTTTTTCACACAAATAGAGCTTTCTTTCGGTGGTATTTGATCACCTGTGCGCTTTTTATTTTTCACGCTATAAACAAAAAAAGGCCAAAAATTTTGAAGAAAAACAATATTTTTTACTTTCAGCTATAAAAAATATATAATAAACTCAAAGTTAGTTATAAATTTAGGCCAAAATGTATTCTGCTCCATGTTTTTGGTAAAAAAAATCCCAATAAGTGTATATTGATTGCTTTGTGTGGAAGTTATAGCGTCTACAAACTATGGGATAGATACTGCCATTTACGCCATTTTTCTGCTATACAGCGCTGCGCTAGTTTAACAGACAATTGCGCGGTCATGCAATACGGTACATAAATGAAATTTACATCCTTTTTTTCCCCACAAATTGAGCTTTCTTTCGGTGGTATTTGATTGCCTGTGCGGTTTTTATTTTTTGCGCTATAAAAAAAAAGGCTGACAATTTTGAGGAAAAAAAACAATATTTTGGACTTTTTGCTATAAAACGTGTCCAGTAAAAAAAAAAATGCAAAAATCAAATTTAGTCATAAATTTCTGCCAAAATACATTCTGCTCCATGTCTTTGCTACAAAAAAATCCCAATACGTGTAAATTAATTGGTTTACGTGAAAGTTATAGCGTTTACAAATGGCGGGAAAGATACTGGGATTTTTAATTTTTATTTATACTAATAATGGCGCCGATCAGCGACTTTTGGCAGCGATCAGGGACTTATGGCAGGACTGTGGGACAGCGGCGGACATTTGACACTGGGGGGGGGGGAACTGACTTGGGGTCACTGACATCCCCAGTGACACCAATACAGTGATCAGTGAAAAAAACCCACTGAAACTGTACTAATGGCACTGGGGAGGAAGGGGTTAACATTTTTAGAATTTGCTATGTAAGGGGAGTGTGAAGGGGGCGGGGGTGTGTACTGGAGGGGGGGGGGGAGGGAGGGGGGAGCTGATCTAGGGAGAGAAACTCTGCAGCTTCTCACAAGCTGTCAGAGAACTGACACAGAACAGGGCTGTGTGTAAACAATGCAGCCCTGCTCTGTGTTAGCGATCACCGGCAATCGCGGGAAAACGGCCGGTAAAAACCGTCCGTGACCCGTCGGCTGACACCCGCTGCTGACACCCGCGGGACAGGTAGGGTGGGCGCGCGCCTCGCGTGCGCCCCCTACCTGTTTTGAAGGCAGCCGTTTTAAAACGTGCTTTTGCCTACGAGCGCCGCCCTGCCACCGTTTATATGAGGTGGCTGGGCGCTAAGTGGTTAAAGGAAACAGAATTGATGAAATTCCAGACATGCAGCAGAGTAGAGTGCTGGCAGGAGACCTAAGAAGAGGAGGAGCCTAGAGTGCTGGCAGGGGACCCCAGAGGAGAAGTATAGCGTGCTAGTGAGGGACCCCAGAAGAGGAGAAGCCTAGAGTGCTGGTAGCAGATCTAAGAAGAGGAGGAGCCTACAGTGCTGGTGGGGGACCCCAGAAGTGGAGTGTAGAGTGCTGGCGGGGGACCCCAGAAGTGAAAAAGTGTAGAGTGCTGGTGGGGGACCCCAGAAGTTAAGGAGTGTAGAGTGCTGGAGGGGGACCCCAGACATGAAGAAGTGTAGAGTGCAGGTAGGAAACCTAAGAAGAGGAGCAGACTAGAGTGCTAGTGAGGGACCCCAGAAGAGGAGAAGCCTAGAGTGCTGGCAGGAGATCTAAGAAGAGGAGGAGCCTAGAGTGCTGGCAGGGGATCCCAGATGTGAAGGAGTGTAGAATGCTGGAGGGGGACCCCAGAAGTTAAGGAGTGTAGAGTGCTGGAGGGGGACCCCAGACATGAAGAAGTGTAGAGTGCAGGTAGGAAACCTAAGAGGAGCAGACTAGAGTGCTAGTGAGGGACCCCAGAAGAGGAGAAGTCTAGAGTGCTGGCAGGAGATCTAAGAAGAGGAGGAGCCTAGAGTGCTGGCAGGGGATCTAAGAAGAGGAGGAGCCTAGAGTGCTGGCAAGGGACCCTAGAAGTGAAGGAGTGTAGAGTGCTGGAGGGGGACCCCAGAAGTGCTGGTAGGAAACCTAAGAGGAGCAGACTAGAGTGCTAGTGAGGGACCCCAGAAGAGGAACCTAGAGTGCTGGCAGCAAAACCCAGAGGAGGAGGAACCTAGAGTGCCAGCAGGGGACCCCAGAAGGGAAGAAGTGTAGAGTGCTGGCAGGAGATCTAAGAAGAGGAGGTGCCTAGAGTGCTGGCAGCAGAACCCAGAGGAGGAGGAGCCTAGAGTGCTGGCAAGGGACCCCAGAAGGGAAGAAGTGTAGAGTGCTGGCAGGAGACCTAAGAAGAGGAGGAGCTTAAAATGCCAGCAGGGGACCCCAGAAGTGAAGGAGTGTAGAGTGCCTTGGAAGACCCAAGAAGAGGAGGAGCCTAGATTGCCGGTAGGGGACCCCAGAAGAGGAGGTTTGGGCACCGAGCAGGTAAGTATGATGTTTTTGTTATTTTGAAAAAAAAAAACAAAGCCTTTACAAATACTTTTCATTCACATCGCCGTCTAAAATGTGAAGTGCAGATGCGTGTAGCATGACTGAACCTACAAATGAACACGTGTGCCACGCTCAGCTGCGGGTTCCAGTGCCCGTCTGCATGAAAAAATGTCCCTGAGTCAGTGGTATCATTAAAAGGATTTCTCCTTGTTGGTGGTTTTCCTGTAATGAATAAAAAGGTCTCGGATTTGGTGGTGTCACCAGAAGGAAAAAATGTTCCTGAGTTGATAGTGTCACTGAAAGGAAAAAGATCCCTGAGTAAGTGGTGTCACTGGACGGAAAAATGTCCCCTTGTTGTTTGGTGTCACTGAAATGTGCCAGAGTTTGTGATGTCACCAGAAGGAAAGATATTCCCATGTTGGTTGTGTCACTATAAGAAAAAAAGATCACTGAGTAAGTGGCATCACTGAAAGGAAAAAATGCCCATGAGTCGGTGGTGTCACTGAAAGGATTTTCCCCTTGTTGGTGGTTTTCCACAAATGAATAAAAAGGTCTCAGAGTTGGTGGTGTCACCAGATGTAAAAAATGTCCCTGAGTTGGCAGTGTCACTGAAGGGAAAAAGGTCCCTGAGTAAGTTGTCACTGGAGGGAAAAATGTCCCCTTGTTGGTGTCACTAAAAGGAAAAAATGTTCCTGAGTTGGTGGTGTCACTAGAAGGAAAAAATGTTCCTGAGTTGATAGTGTCACTGAAAGGAAAAAGATCCCTGAGTAAGCTGTCACTGGAGGGAAAAATGCCCCCTTGTTGTTGGTGTCACTGAAATGAAAAAAATTAAATGTGCCGGAGTTGGTGATGTCACTGGAAAGAAAAGTAATCCCATGTTGGTTGTGTCACTAAAAGAAAAAAAGATCAATGAGTAAGTGGTGTCACTGGAAGGGCAAAATGCCCTAGACTTGGTGATGTCTTAAAAGGAAACAATGTCCCTGAGTCTGTGATGTCACTAATAGAAAAAAAAATGTCCTCGAATCTGTGGCATCCCCTTGTTGGTTTTACTGAAATGGGGAAAAAAATGTCTCAGAGTTGGTGGTGTCACTAAAACAAAAAAAAGGCCCTGAACCTGTGGTGTCACTAAAAGGAAACACTGATCCTGTGTTGGTGGTGTCACTAAAAGGAAAAAATGCCCTTGACTCTGCGATGTCCAGGGGCGGACTGACAACTCATGGGGCCCCCGGGCAATAGGGGGTCATGGGGCCACTGTGTCCTTGCCCAAACTCAAAAAAGCCTATGCAAAAGGTACCAGGGGCATCTCATGGGGCCCCTACTGACCCCGGGCCCTCGGGCAGTGCCCGAGTTTCCAAATGGTCAGTCAGCCCCTGGCAATGTCATTAAAAGAAGGAAAATGTATTTCATCGGAGAAAAAAAGACTATTTAGCAAAATAAATGCCTTAAAAGGAAACAATGTCCCTGAGTCTGTGGTGTCACTAATAAGAAAAAAGATGTCCCTGAGTCTGTGGTGTCACTAATAAGAAAAAAGATGTCCCTGAGTCTGTGGTGTCACTAATAGGAAAAAAGATGTCCCTGAGTCTGTGGTGTCACTAATAGAAAAGAAGATGTCCCTGAGTCTGTGGTGTCACTAATAGGAAAAAAGATGTCCCTGAGTCTGTGGTGTCACTAATAGGAAAAAAGATGTCCCTGAGTCTGTGGTGTCACTAATAGGAAAAAAGATGTCCCTGAGTCTGTGGTGTCACTAATAGAAAAGAAGATGTCCCTGAGTCTGTGGTGTCACTAATAGAAAAGAAGATGTCCCTGAGTCTGTGGTGTCCCGGGGCGGACTGATCATTTGGAAACTCGGGCACTGCCCGAGGACCCGGGGTCAGTAGGGGGCCCCATGAGATGACCCTGGTACCTTTTTCATAGGCTTTTTTGAGTTTGGGCAAGGACACAGGGGGCCCCATGATCCCCTATTTCCCGGGGGCCCCATGAGCTGTCAGCCCGCCCCTGGTGGTGTCACTAATAGGAAAAAAGATGTCTCGGAGTCTGTGGTGTCACTAATAGGAAAAAAAATGTCCCTGAGTATGTGACATCCCTTTGTTGGTTTTACTGAAATGGAAAAAAAAATGTCTCAGAGTTGGTGTTGTCACTAAAAGGAAATATATGTCCTTGAGTCGGTGGTGTCACTGAAAAGAAACACTGGCCCTGTGTTTGTGGTGTCACTGAAAGGAAAAAAAATGCCCCTGACTCTGCAATGTCATTAAAAGAAGAAAAACGTATTTCATTGGAGAGAAAAAAAGGCTCTTTAGCAAAATAAATGCCATTCTCTCCGGGTTCAAATGTCGCTTTAACTGCGTTTGCATCCTGCTGGAATAAGTGTCGGCAGCTGAACATCCCGCTGTATAAACGCATGGCAGGGTGAGCTGTCACCTCCTCTGTTATCACCCCTCCCCCCCCCCCATCATTATACCAGCCGGCACAAGACGAATAAAGCTGGAATTGTCTGAAGAGCGCGGCTCGTTGACGCTCGTTGTTCAGCGTCTCTCTCTGCTGAGATTTGGAGAAGAATGAGAATTGCAACAAAAATTGCCGAAACAGAAATCGGTGACAAGCGGCCGGGATTGGAGGCCAGACCCCGACGTAACAAACCGTGGAGACGATTCCTCATTAGAAACAGAAATCGGTTACATGTAAAGTAAGCCAATGTGAGCGCACGCAAAAAATGAAGCAGCTTTGCACAAAGGTAACCAAAGTAATAACCCCCCAAGAATAATATAACGGTAGTGCAGCGCTAAAACGGTATTATGGTCATAAAATTGGTGAGAATGTCGTATTAAAGGTTCATAGAAAAATAAAGTTCATAAAGGGACTTTCAGTGCTCTTCAAGGTGCTTGTAATTCTGGTACGTCTATGCGTGAGGAACCGACACGTGCGTTCGTCTTTGTATGCAGGGGCGGACTGACAACTCATGGGGCCCACGGGCAATAGGGGATCATGGGGCCCCTGTGTCCTTGCCCAAACTCAAAAAAGCCTATGAAAAAGGTACCAGGGGCATCGCATGGGGCCCCCTACTGACCCCGGGCCCTCGGGCAGTGCCCGAGTTTCCAAATGGTCAGTCCGCCCCTGTTTGTACGCGAGCACAGTGCGACAGTGGCACTTTACTGTTTTTTTTTTAACCACTTCCAGTCCGGACACTTTCACCCCCCTTCCTGTCCGGACACTTTCACCCCCTTCCAGTCCGGACACTTTCCCTCCCCTTCCAGTCCGGACACTTTCCCTCCCCTTCCAGTCCGGACACTTTCCCCCCCTTCCAGTCCGGACACTTTCACCCCCTTCCAGTCCGGACACTTTCATCCCCTTCCAGTCCGGACACTTTCACCCCCTTCCAGTCCAGACACTTTCACCCCCTTCCAGTCCGGACACTTTCACCCCCTTCCAGTCCGGACACTTTCATCCCCTTCCAGTCCGGACACTTTCACCCCCCTTCCTGTGCGGACACTTTCACCCCCCTTCCTGTCCAGACACTTTCACCCCCTTCCAGTCCGGACACTTTCACCCCCCTTCCTGTCCGGACACTTTCACCCTCTTCCAGTCTGGACACTTTCACCCCCTTCCAGTCCGGACACTTTCACCCCCTTCCAGTCCGGACACTTTCATCCCCTTCCAGTCCGGACACTTTCACCCCCTTCCAGTCCAGACACTTTCACCCCCTTCCAGTCCGGACACTTTCACCCACCTTCCTGTGCGGACACTTTCACCCCCCTTCCTGTCCAGACACTTTCACCCCCTTCCAGTCCGGACACTTTCACCCCCCTTCCTGTCCGGACACTTTCACCCTCTTCCAGTCTGGACACTTTCACCCCCTTCCAGTCCGGACACTTTCACCCCCTTCCTGTCCGGACACTTTCACCCCTTCCTGTTCGGACACTTTCACCCCCTTCCAGTCCGGACAATTTCACCCCCCTTCCAGTCCGGACACTTTCACCCCCTTCCTGTCCGGACACTTTCACCCCTTCCTGTTCGGACACTTTCACCCCCTTCCAGTCCGGACAATTTCACCCCCTTCCAGTCCGGACACTTTCACCCCTTTCCAGTCTGGACACTTTCACCCCCTTCCAGTCCGGACACTTTCACCCCCTTCCAGTCCGGACACTTTCACCCCCCTTCCAGTCCAGACACTTTCACCCCCCTTCCTGTCCGGACACTTTCACCCCCCTTCCAGTCCAGACACTTTCACCCCCCTTCCAGTCCGGACACTTTCACCCCCCTTCCTGTCCGGACACTTTCACCCCCTTCCAGTCCGGACACTTTCACCCCCCTTCCAGTCCGGACACTTTCACCCCCTTCCAGTCCGGACACTTTCACCCCCTTCCAGTCCGGACACTTTCACCCCCCTACCTGTCCGGACACTTTCACCCCCCTTCCAGTCCGGACACTTTCCCCCCCTTCCAGTCCGGACACTTTCCCCCCCTTCCAGTCCGGACACTTTCACCCCCTTCCAGTCCGGACACTTTCCCCCCCTTCCAGTCCGGACACTTTTACCCCCTTCCAGTCCGGACACTTTCACCCCCTTCCAGTCCAGACACTTTCACCCCCTTCCAGTCCGGACACTTTCACCCCCCTTCCTGTGCGGACACTTTCACCCCCCTTCCTGTCCAGACACTTTCACCCCCTTCCAGTCCAGACACTTTCACCCCCTTCCAGTCCGGACACTCTCACCCCCCTTCCTGTCCGGACACTTTCACCCTCTTCCAGTCTGGACACTTTCACCCCCTTCCAGTCCGGACACTTTCACCCCCTTCCTGTCCGGACACTTTCACCCCTTCCTGTTCGGACACTTTCACCCCCTTCCAGTCCGGACAATTTCACCCCCTTCCAGTCCGGACACTTTCACCCCTTTCCAGTCTGGACACTTTCACCCCCTTCCAGTCCGGACACTTTCACCCCCTTCCAGTCCGGACACTTTCACCCCCCTTCCAGTCCAGACACTTTCACCCCCCTTCCTGTCCGGACACTTTCACCCCCCTTCCAGTCCGGACACTTTCACCCCCCTTCCAGTCCGGGCACTTTCACCCCCCTTCCTGTCCGGACACTTTCACCCCCTTCCAGTCCGGACACTTTCACCCCCCTTCCAGTCCGGACACTTTCACCCCCTTCCAGTCCGGACACTTTCACCCCCTTCCAGTCCGGACACTTTCACCCCCCTACCTGTCCGGACACTTTCACCCCCCTTCCAGTCCGGACACTTTCCCCCCTTCCAGTCCGGACACTTTCCCCCCCTTCCAGTCCGGACACTTTCACCCCCCTTCCAGTCCAGACACTTTCACCCCCCTTCCTGTCCGGACACTTTCACCCCCCTTCCAGTCCGGACACTTTCACCCCCCTTCCAGTCCGGACACTTTCACCCCCCTTCCTGTCCGGACACTTTCACCCCCTTCCAGTCCGGACACTTTCACCCCCCTTCCAGTCCGGACACTTTCACCCCCTTCCAGTCCGGACACTTTCACCCCCTTCCAGTCCGGACACTTTCACCCCCCTACCTGTCCGGACACTTTCACCCCCTTCCTGTCCAGGCCAATTTTCAGCTTTCAGTGTTGTCCCACTTTGAATGACAATTGCGCGGTCATGCAACACTGCACCCATATGATTTTTTTTAGCATTTTTGGAGATAGATAAAGCTTCCAGACTGGTGGTTAATGAAGCGTCTGAAACTTCCAAACTTTGGTTCATTTTATGCAGGAGCAACTGCATCCACTTCAAGCACAGCTAGGGATGGAGACTAGGAACTTTGCTGAATTTTTTTTAAATTGTATCTCCTATGCCCATAAGTGTTTAATTTTGGCCAAACTTTATTTTCTACTTTTTTTTTTGTTTTTCTGACTTGTTCTAGACCAGGTACTTTTCAGTCTGAGACTCGTGAAATGAAATCTGTGCGTCCACTGTTGCAGCAAGTGGAGTCTCTAAGCGAACAGCCTGTGCTGAAATACTTTTCAGATGGATTTTCCGCCTCGCTCTTGGGCTGTTTAATGAGAAAAGAAAAGTGACAGTTACGCGTGGATATGAAATTCATACAGGAGCGGCTAGACAATGCTATTTCTATTTCAGAACAGTTTTTCTCACCTGTCACAAAGTAATAGCTTAAACTTTTTTGAATCGGCAGGTTGGCATCTTTAAAAAAAAAAAAAATGGAAGCAAGACTCGCGCTATCTCTGGCGCTGGTGCCCACGTAGTCGCTTCCTGTTGTAGGTGACAACGCTCTGGCCTTGTCTTCCATTTGTGCCCCTGCGTTGTCACCCTTTCATTTTTAAATCCGATGGAGATTACTGTAGCACTTGTGATGATGGGTCCTCCGTTCTGCCGCAACTCTCATAACATCTCAGTTCCCCACTGACACACTTCTCACATGGAAGAAAAATATATTTGAAATAGATTTTAAAAATATTCTTCCCAAATATATTGACATATATTTGAAATGCTACAATTTTGGCCATATTCAATATATTTCAAAATATATTTCAATAAACATATATATATATATTGGCCAGACCCATATGGAAGAGAAATATATTTAATTATATAACCCAAACAATTTTTGAAAAGAAGATTTGACATTTTATTTGACACATCAATATATATTTCCCCAATAGAATATAACAATTTTTGACAACATATTTGCTTGATAATATTAGTAATTTTTCCCACATGGAAGAAAAATGTATTTGAAATATATTTTAAAAATATTCTTCCCAAATATATTGACATATATTTGAAATGCTACAATTTTGGCCGTATTCAAAATATTTCAATAAATATATATATATATATATATATATAAATATATATATATTGGCCAGACTCATATGGAAGAGAAATATATTTAACAATATAAACCAAACAATTTTTGAAAAGAAGATTTGACATTTTATTTGACACATCAATACATATTTCCCCAATAGAATATAACAATTTTTGACAACATATTTGCTTGACAATATTAGTAATTGTACCCATATGGAAGAAAAATTTATTTGAAATATATTTTTAAAAATATTCTTCCCAAATATATTGCCATATATTTGAAATGCTACAATTTTGGCTGTATTCAATATATTTTGAAATATATTTCAATAAATATATATATATATATATATATATATATATATATATATATATATATATATATATTGGCCAGACCCACATGGAAGAAAAATTTATTTGAAGTATATTTAAAAAATATTCTTCCCAAATATATTGACATATATTTGAAATGCTACAATTTTGGCCATATTCAAAATATTTCAATAAATATATATATGTATAAATATATATATTGGCCAGACCCATATGGAAGAGAAATATATTTAACAATATAAAGCAAACAATTTTTGAAAAGAAGATTTGACATTTTATTTGACACATCAATACATATTTCCCCAATAGAATATAACAATTTTTGACAACATATTTGCTTGACAATATTAGTAATTGTTCCCATATGGAAGAAAAATTTATTTGAAATATATTTTAAAAATATTCTTCCCAAATATATTGACGTATATTTGAAATGCTACAGTTTGGGCCGTATTCAATATATTTCAATAAATAAATGTTAAAATGACTTTTTTATACGTTAAAAAAAAATCTGAAGAATATATTTTAAAAATATATATTTTTAAAAATATATTTTTTTAAAATATATTCTTCAGATTTTTTTTAACATATAAATGTGTGTTTTGGATGATTGTATTGTTGGAAAAGTGCACGACGACCAAGGGCATGGAGCAATGGGAGCATCTTCTTTTTCAATACAGAGCAGTATGTCTGTGAATTCATGATGCCATCAATGAAATGCAGCTTCCTGACACCAGCAGCACTTATGCAGCCCCACAGAAGGAAACTGCCACCACCATGTTTCACAGTAGGCACCATGCATTTTTCTTTGTACTCCTCACCTTTGCGACACCATCCAGTTTTGAAGCCACCAGTTCCAAAAACATTTATCTTGGTCTCATCACTTCAGAGTACAGAGTCTCAGTAGTCTTCTTCTTTTCCAGCATAGGCCCTGGCAAAAATCTAGATGGGCTTTTTTTGTGCATGGGATTTAGGCAAGGCTTCCTTCGTGGTTGACACCCATGCATGCCATTCCTCTGCAGTGTACGCCATACTGTGTCACGGGAAACAATCACCCCAGTTTGACTTTCTACTTCTTTAGCTAACTGCAGTGAACTTGCACGGTGATTTTCCTTAACCCGTCTCATCAGAAGACGTTCCTTTCAAGGTGTTAACTTCCGTGGATGGCCTGAACGTCTCTGTGAGATCGTTGCAGTTCCATTTGTTAAATGTTTGTTGATCTTCTTGTAGCCTTCACCTTACTTGTGTAAAGAAATTATTTTCTTTCTTAGGCCTTGTGACATTTCTCTTCCATGTGGTACCATTGCTGACAGCATGAAATGGGCGGGGTTTTCTTTGTTAAGTAATGCCCTTTTATACTCATCTGTCTGCTGGACACCTGTATAATGAATAATTAGACTCACCTGGAGTTGATTTCTTGTTAATTAGGATTTTGTTGTCTAACATTTAGCTTTGCTCCTAAGACTTTGATTGGGGTGTATTCATTTTTGCAACATGGACTTCAACAAATTTGTTAGGAAAAATACTTTTTGTGTGTGTAAATTTTGGGAGTATTTTGTAGTATAGCGTCGCATAGAAAATGTTAATTCTGAAAGCTAAGGTTTTCTGACAAATCTGTTGGGGTGTACTCATTTATGCTGAGCACTGTATTACGGCAATTTAATGCAATGCAGTGTAAATCAACAAACAAATACATGCACATACATAAGGGCTTTATGTCTCTAAATTACATCTATCAGCCCAGAAGAATATAAAGGGTCCAGGTGTACACATTGTGCATACAAACCAGTAATGGGTGAGTGTATGCCTTACTAGTGTGGGGGTACCCCTGGAGGTGGTATAAAGTACCTGGCATCTAGTCATTGACGTTGACCAGCTTTCGGTGGGGCCCTTCTTTAGGTGGTGCACTGTCCCATTAAGAGTGTGAGTGTATGATAGGAGGCTGCCAAGTAGGTGAAGTCTCTTCATGGACTAACAGTGTGTGGTGAGTGTTTAGGACAGGTAGTTCAGGTCACCACTTCCTGCCAGGCAGCTAGTCTTGGCCCCAATGGTATGGCAATCAGGAGGTTCCAGAAGCTTGGTCCCGGTTCCTTACACAGGCCACAGTCTCTTAGCTCCAATCCTAAGGACGCAATGGCTCTCTCTCTCCAAATATCAGTCTCTGCAGGCAGCTCTAGTAGACTAGTAGGTGCAGACCAGTTCTCCCTCTCTCTGATGTGAGCAAACAGGCACAGCTACAGGTCCTCTCAGCTCTTCTCTAATGGCTCTGGTTCCTTGGATGTGAGGCATCTGACAGCAGATCTGCACCCCTTCACCCCGCCATGTTGAGGACATGTGGCCTGGTATGCTTCGAGAGGGGAAGGGGCTCATATTCACTCCCCCCTTTGCTAGCCACCCATTTTATATGTTTGATAAGATGATGGTATAAACAGGATGCTTTATTAACCCATAGTTTATTGGTTGCTTTTGGAGCCATGCATTTACTGTATTTTGAGTGTATTTAGAGTGTTTTTCATGGGGTGAGGGGGTCCATTTTAGGGGTTTTTACAGTTCTGTAATAAAGCCTTTGTTTAGGGGAACTGGTTCCCTTGGATCTACTGTATTTTAGGCTATTTTATATATATGAGGGGAGCTCAAGTCAAACCGGGAATTTGAGTTCATATAATAAAAGAACAAATTTCAAGCAGTGGAAACTTCATTTATTTTTCAACATCCTCCCCTGCTACATAAATACACTTAGTCCAGCGTTTAAACAATGCCTGGAAAGCTCCGACGTACAAAGATTTGTCAATACGCCTGTACGGTGTAATCCTAGACTGTCATCTGTCCTTTCAGCCCCAAATCCAATCGCTGTCCAAATCTTGTAGACTTCACCTCCACAACATCTCCAAGATACGCCCCGTCCTAACCTCGGAAATTACTAAGCAACTTATTCACTCCCTTGTTATCTCTCCCTTGTTATCTCTCGCCTTGACTATTGTAACTCCCTCCTCATTGGCCAACCTCATCGCAGACTATCCCCTCTTAAGTCTATCATGAATGCTGCTGCCAGACTCATCCACCTTACTACCCGTTCCGTATCTGCCACCACTCTCTGCCAATCCCTCCACTGGCCTCCACTCAGTGTCATCCACCCCTCTCTGCCAATCCCACCACTGGCCTCCACTCAGTGTCCTCCACCCCTCTCTGCCAATCCCCCAACTGGCCTCCACTCAGTGTCCTCCACCCCTCTCTGCCAACCCCTCCACTGGCCTCCACTCAGTGTACTCCACCCCTCTCTGCCAACCCCTCCACTGGCCTCCACTCAGTGTCCTCCATCCCTCTCTGCCAATCCTTCCACTGAACTCCACTCAGTGTCCTCCACCCCTCTCTTCCAACCCCTCCACTGGCCTCCACTCAGTGTCCTCCACCCCTCTCTGCCAATCCCTCCACTGATTTCCACTCAGTGTCCTCCACCCCTCTCTGCCAATCCCTCCATTGCCCTCCACTCAGTGTCCTCCACCCCTCTCTGCCAATCCCTCCATTGGCCTCCACTCAGTGTCTTCCATCCCTCTTCGCCAATCCCTCCATTGGCCTCCACTCAGTGTCCTCCATCCCTCTCTGCCAATCCCTCCACTAGCCTCCACTCAGTGTCCTCCACCCCTCTCTGCCAATCCCTCCATTGGCTTCCCATTGCCCAATGGATAAAATTCAAAACATTAACAATAACATATAAAGCCATATATAACTCCGCCCCCAAATTACATCACCAATCTTTTCTCCAAATATCACCCAAAACAAACTCTCCGCTCCTCGCACGACCTCCTGCTCTCTAGCTCCCTCATCTCCTCCTCCCATGCTCGTCTCCAGGACTTCTCCAGAGCTTCCCCCATCCTCTGGAACTCTCTTCCCCAATCTATCAGACTATTGCCTACTCTGCTCACTTTTAGGAGATCTCTGAAAACCTCTCTCCTCAGGGAAGCCTATCCTGCCCTCAGC